>NC_138053.1:16468239-16780739 GCF_964194185.1 Rhinolophus hipposideros
AAAAATGTAAGTGTCATGAAATCCTATATACCGGGGGTGCCAAAAAAATGTACGCAAGTGGACACTTTGGTCAACGTTGCTCAAGCAGTAGTTCGCCGTAAACAGGTGTGTCTGGACGCTGATGATAAGCATTTTGTCTTGCAGAAGTCAAGTGTGATTTGTATTCATCTTTTGTTATCGGTATATATTGAGTATTACAATTTTAATACAGTTTTCCTTTCTTAAAATGTGTATACATTTTTTGGCACCCTCTGTATATGCATAAATGTGAAACTAGCTCCTTATGCACTTAAACAATTAATTAGCATTTAAAAAATAATTTTCAAACAGTGCCCTTACCTATTTAAAAGTATTTCTTATATTGCTAGAAATTTCTGTTGAATTTTTCTAGCAACAAAAACAGATGCCTTGGACTCTGATACAAAGGGAATCGTTGATTTGAAGACATCCTTCAGAAAAAGAAACTCTGAGCTTGCTGCCCATTAAGAGATAGAGATTTTAATCTCTCATAGTGACTTTTCTCCCCCTTTTGTAATTAGCAAACCATATACTTTTAGTGCCAGAAAGGTTGGTTAGGGTCATTTTCATTATCATAATTCCCACTGACTGCTAAGTATGTTTTTTTCATCCAATAAAAAAATCTGAAAAAGAGCAGACAATGTAAACTTTAATTTGGGTTTATCACAGAAAAGAATGCCATGTTCATATACTAAATTATGAATCATGAAACAGCTAATAGGATTCAGTAAGGAAACATGAAGACAATAAACTTCTTATCTGGTTCTAGCAGGATGAGAGAATTTGGCCACTGTCATTTTTTTCTCCTCCTAAAGATGTCTATTCTCTTGGTCTTTTGAGCCTTGATGAGGAGCACAATTTCATCAACATTTCTGGTCAGTTTTTCAAAGAAACGGTCTCCATGTTAATGAGACAAAATTGGCTTTTTGTCTCTTATTTTGCAGAAAACAATGTACCGGTTTAAGCAGAAATCAAAACTTAAAAATAGGAGACTCTGAAAAGGGAAGGGCCTTGAAAATCTAGTCTAAAAGTGTTGCTGATGGCAATAAATCAGTATCAATTTGTTTTCCTATAAGATGTCTACCTCTCTAACCACTCTACCTTCCCATAGGGAGTGAGGTGTTTGGGGAACAAGGGGTCAGCTTGGGCCAAGTGTGAGGTATGTGGTGGTGCAAATGATGTGACACGGAGGAGAGCTGCTGAAATAGGCTCTGCCGAGAATATGCTCAGAGAGGCGTCCATCCCCAAAGAATTCATCCCCACAAATCCCAAAAGAATAGCCCAAGTAGATGAGAGAGGGAAAGGGGAAATAGAGAGAGGGGAAGGTGGGATAAAAGAAGGGACAGGGGAGAGCAAATGGAAAAGATGGAGGAGGAAATAGAGAAAAAGAGGAAGACAACAAGATGCTAAGGAAAACAAGAGATGAGAAAAGAACAGCAGAGTGAGAGGTTGGAAATGGGATCTGAGGAAGAGCCCCAGATGGAAAGGAAGTAAAGAAAGGAAATGGTAAAAGGGAGAGGAGTGAGGTGGGGGGTGGTGTTTATTTTGGGAAGGTCTTCATGGGTGTGGTCCTGGAGATTTTGTCTAATGAAATCATGATAATTATGAGGTAGACAGCTTACAGAAGCTTCTCCCCAGCATATGTCTGGCAAATGCATCACTGGCATGGATGAAATGAGCTGAGAGCCAGAGCTATTCTCTTGAGATACTTTGTTTTCCTAGAATAGGAAAAGCCACAAGGTGAAACTTCCCTGCTGCAGTCATTGGACACTAGTAAGAACAGTCAGAGGGTGGATTCTGCTACAGTATGGTCACATCCCAAGTAGCATAGAAAAATGCCTCAGCCACTATGGAATTGTTTTCCCCATTACGCTTCCCATAATGAAGTCTGGGTCACTGCAGGATGTGCTCGTACACACCAAGGTCATTCCCTTGTTCAGGATTTACACCTGTCCCCCTGTTGTGACATGAAGATACCTGTCACAGCCTCACTCACAGCTTTGTGTTTTCTATATGATACATGTATACTGCATTTTCGTAATATTTGTTTTTAGGACATCGGCTCCGTGAGAAATATTGGGAACGATGTTCAAATATTTCCTTAGTTTTACCTATAGTGTAATAAAATTGAATTCATTTCTGCTCTACCTGACAATAAAGTGTATCTTTGTAGTGATTAATCTTGTTATGTTTGGGCTATATGTGTATAAGTTCACTAAAGACAGTGGGATTTTTCATTGGTTATATTTGACGATATCAGATTTCTTCTCCCAGCTATTTCATACCTGTTTGCCCCAAGAGAAGGTCTTTTATTGTAATGAGCTGAATATTACCTCATGTAATAATGATTCTATAAATAAAAATATGCTTTATTACTGTTTTACTGCTTTACAAACTCTAAGTTATTATCACTGATTACTTTTTAATAACTGTAATAGTCCACTACATTTTAATTTGTTTTCAGATTTTTTTACTAGAAAAAATGCTAGAAAATAAATGTCTTCCAATGAAACACCAATAAAACAGTTAAATAAATCTTCAAAAGCCTTTCTTTGATTTTTGTTAGAAGTTACTCCTACATAGGCAATTTGGAATGTGTTCAACACAAGTGTGAATCATCGATATATAATCCTTGAGAATATGTTGAAAGTCTTTGCAGAAGAGAAAGTACTTTAAAATAATCTTATAGCATCTGGTTCGCACCTGGAAAAGTAAATTTTATAGTTTAACACTGTGATAATTTTAGAACTCTAATGTGAATTATCTTTGAATTCTATTTTCTTAGTTTAGACTATTTCTACTACCAGAACTAATTTGACTGTTTTGAGCCTTTTTGTGCACAAAAAAATACCCAAAGTAACAATGGTGGAGAAGTAACAATTGATGGATTACGTTGTGGCATTCTCCCAAATACCAGGCAGTTAGCCTCTTGTGAACGTCTACTCTCTTTAGTCTATACAGTTGCAGCCTAAGAGCACAAACACACCTATGCTAAATGTATGTAAAACCTGTTTATGCAGAGGAGTGCTTTCTAAATAATGCAAAAATATTACTGAAGGCCAGTATAGTATAGTATGATTTTATTTTATTTTAATCATTTTATTTTATTTTATTTATTTAATTATTTTGGGGGGGGCATTTTCTGAGTTTCTGAATGTGATTCTAATTCATTCCTTCATAATATCAATTATGGTACATAGGAAGGCATTCAGTAGGTTTTTCTTTTTCTTTTTTGCGTTCCCTTTTCAGCCCATCAGTTAAATTTTGTGCATGTAATAATTTTGTTAGAAAGTGAGAAATGTCTATAAAATGTTCTTTTCCCAGATGATCAAACAATTATGTATCTAATTTCCACATTATCTATACTAAGATATTTTTCCTTTCTAACCCCCCTGCCTCATGTATGTCCTGTCAACTCTGCTTCCTCATGTGGGTTTGCTCATGTGATCTCAAACGGGCCTACACATGTATGTTGTCCACACTCACGTAACTAAATATTTTGCAACTAACTTTAGATACTTTCTTCTTTCCTGGTCATTTTTTTCTTGATATTTTTGACCTTGATTCTAGCACTTAGGTCTGAGATTGGGATTATGAAGGAAGTCAAGATTGGGTTCAATGTTCTCCTTTCTTCCTTTGTCATCTTCCCTCCCTCACTTAATCGCGGCCCTCATGCTATACCTTAGGGCTCTCTCAGCTATGTCTTCCGTACACATATTCATCCTCCAGGCAGCGTCTTCTATACCTGAATCTTCCCTAGTCCTACATTCTATCAAAATGCATCTCTTTTGTGTCACAAGGCCTTGATCTTTGACAGATGACAAGAGCAGTCATGAATTTAGCAGAAAACTAGCCCATCTGTGTGACAGTGAGGGAACCCACTCACATTGGCAGAGGGCACACAGTTTTCCTTGGTAGTGTGTCTTTCTTATCCTCTAGGACTCACCTCATGTGTCACCTTCTCAGAAAGCCTTTCCCTAACATCTCTCCTCTAGCTATTCTATACTCCATCACTGTTTATGTCCTTCGTAGCATTTAAACACTTGTGTTCAGAGTATTTACTGTTTACTCAAACAACATAAATAAGAACCGCACAGCTTGATAGATTTCTGCACAGAGACCTCCTTAGACCTGGAAATAGAGCATTGCCAGCATCCCAGAGACCCTCTCAGGTCCCCATTTTGTCCTTCTTTCTCTTCTACCCCAAAGGTAGCCACAATCAAACTTCTGCACTGTAGATTAATGTGCATGTTTGTTTGTTTTTAATTTATGAACTAGAATATGCTATTTTGTTTGACTTCTTTCATGCAATACATTTATGAGATTCATCCATACTGTTGCATATAGTTGGAGTTCATTCATTTCCATTGCTGAACATCATTTCACGGTAAAATATACCACAATTTATTTATCCATGTTACCATTATGGAAAATTTGGGACTCTTACAAATAATACTGCTATGAACATTTTTCTCCATTGTTTTGATGCACGTGCATATCTTGGAGTTAAATCACTAGGTCTTTGAATAAGAATTTTTCAGGTTTAATACAGAGGGTACCAAAACATGTATACACATTTTAAGAAAGGAAAACTGTGTTAAAATTGTAATATTCAATATATACCAATAACAAAAGATGAATACAAGTCATGTTTGACTTCTGCAATTACAAGAGGTGCTCAAAATGGTTACCATCAGCATCCAGACACTCTGATTATGGTGAACTACTCTTGAGCAACATTGACCAAAGTGTCCACTTGTGTACATTTTTTGGCACCCCCGATATATGCTGCAAAGACATTTTGCAAAGTGGTAGTAACAATTTATATTTGCACCACAAAAGTACAAAAGGTCCACATTCATACCAACACTTGATACTGATAATCATTTACAAATTGTTATCCACTTTGGTCAATGTGTTGTGTTTCACTGGGTTTGGACTTGCGTTTTTCGGATGACTGACAGGTTCTTCACATGTTCATGATTGTTGGTCATTGGGATAGTTTCTTTAATGAAGCACCTACATAAATTTCTTCCCCCTTTTCCTATTGCATAATCTGCATTTTTCTTGCTTATTTATAAGAGGTCTTTATAGAGTCTGGATGTGAATCCAGCAAGATACATGCATTGAAAACGTCTTCTGGCTTAACTTTCCACTTTATTCATGATACTTTTTGATATACAGAACTTCTTAATTTTGATGGAGTCCAATTTGTAAATCTTTTTCTTTATGGTCAGTGCTATTATGTTCTGTTTTAAAATATCTTTTCATCCCTTCAGTTGAGAAAGTTTTTCCCATGCTATCTTCTAAAACATTGATGCTTTACCTTTCACATTTAGATCTACAATTCACCTGGAATTGATGTTTGGGTATGATGTGAAGCAAGAATCCAATTTCATTTATTTCCATGTATAGATATTTAATTGACCCATCATCATTTATTGGAAAGACTGCCTGCTATTGCCCTATTCTGGGCAGGATTATTATTACAAATCAAATATCCTTTAGGTATGAGCCTGTTTCTGAAATCTGTACAATGTTCCCTTGACTTGTTTCTCTTTTTCTGAATACCATATTGTTTTATTAATTGTCAACATATGTCTTGATATCCACTAGTATAAATCTTTCAAGTTTATTATCTACACAATAGTCGTGGCTGTTTTTGATCTTTGGCATTCCTGTGTAGGTTTTAGACTTAACTGTTTTATTAACTAACACACACACATACACACATACACATACATTCTCTTGTACACATAAAATGATAACTATGTAGAAGTGATGGATAAGTTATTTAGCTTGATTGTGCTCTTTTCTCAATGTACAAACATATCAAAACATCAAGTTTTGTCCTTAAATATACACAAGTTTTGTAGGTCAAAGTTATTTTAATAAAGTTGTTTAAAAATTTAATTTATGTCTTCAAACTATGTAAACATATGATATGTGGGCTTCTGCTTGCACTCTTGACAAGGCATGGAAAATGTGAGGTGGATCTCTTTTTGAAATTAAAGACCATGTCTTATTCTCCCCCTAACGACATGTGAATAAATGCAATACATAAAACTCTGCACAAGGTAAGTGCCCTCTCTCCTCAAAATGCTTAATTAACAAATGTATCTTTGTTGAGTGAACTTATGGTGAGACTATCAGGTATTTTAAGCTGGTAAGTCTTTTGACACCTCTAAATTATACTTTTAGATATAGTGGTATGTAGGCACTCTCTCTATTCCAGCCCTGAGGAAGGTCACTGCATGCTTAGACACTCTGCCAAGACATGTACTTCTTCTTTCTTAACCACTTCCTTCCCCAATAGCTCAGGCACTCCTTCAGAACCCATCTCTTGGGGCTATCAGATTAAACTGAGCAGGAAAACTGGTAGAAAGGTTAATACGATTGGATCCAAGACTTGGAATGGTTTAAATTCAAGGGTTTAGTTGCTAATTTTAGTCCCAGGGTAGGATATTCAAAGAGTAGACTGTGCCTCTGTTTAAATAATCTTCCTTAATGGTGATGTAAAGTAAAATAAATTAGTTTTAAAATGTCCTGGAGACAGGCAACATTTTTTTTAACGTTTTGGTTTGTGTGCATGCCCACTCAGACTGGGTGTAGATGAACACAGCCACATAAAGTTGCAAGTTTAGGATAAAAAGAAGACCAATACAATTTTGGGTTTATTACAAAATGTAAAAAATATGACATAGACCTCCTACTGAGTTCCTCTGAATTAACTTAACCAATTTTTACTTAACCACCGTGGCACTTTTCTTTCTGTAACTCTTTTCCTGCCCCTTCTCCACCCCTCCACCTTCCCTCACTCATAAAAAACTTTTAAATATAAGAATCATAATAAATTTGATTTTAAATCTCTTAACTTGTTTTGATGCTTTAGCCTAAATTCTTTATTTAGGTTCAACATATGATTGCTATTCAGGCATATGGTACAGCATTCATTTTGGAATTATAGTCCTAATTTAGTGAAAGTCTTTCATACACATAGATCTACATATCATATTTTCTTTTCTGAAGTCACTGAAAATACTCTTTTCAGGACTGCAACTCTCAAAATGTCTTCACCTGGAGGTTTTAATGGACTTTTTGTTTTCTAGCACAGCACCTTGTATTAAGCAAAATGTGCTTCCTAAGCCAATAAATAAGAACAATAATTGCCTCCCTGTTTATATACAACTCAGACTCCTTCAGTTTTGTCTTCATCATGCATTTTGCCACTTAAGGCAAAGACAAGGACTTTAGTTTGCTTATATTTATCTATCGCTTGCCAAATGATCCTCTGCTCTAAAACTCCCTACCCCTCCCGCCCAAACCAGGATAAGAAAAGGAGTCTAAGTTGTTCTCACTTGATGCCTTTATTTGGTTCTTTCATATTTCTGAGGCTTACTTTGCATCCATAAAATTAAAAATAGAAGTGAAAGTCATCTTGTTTTTCTAATTAAACCCTCACTTCATTAAATTGGATTTCACTGGCAGTACTTAAAGGCATAACCTTCCACTTATTATCACCAGCCTTTATAATTCCTGCAGTCATTACTTTTGTGGCAGATGATTGTGGTTTGTGCTTTTCTGTTGTTGTTTTTTAAATATATGTCCCTTACTGTTTTTTGGAAAGTGGCCATTGTTGACATGGAGGTTATTCCATACTTCCAAGTTTATGTTTGCCAGATGCTCTAGAATAAATTATTATTCAAAACATATTTGAAGCCTTTATGTTTTCTTCCGTAGCTTCACTTTTGTATCCAAAGACCAATGAACTTATAAAAGAATTTTCTCCTTATAAAAATTAGTCACATGCATATGCAAGACTTTTTTTTTGGTCTGTACAAGGTCAGACAATGAAGTTTGCAAACTTTCCACCATATATAAAGCTAGAGTCATTAACTTCACAACTCCTGTAGGGTCCCCGGTCACCAAGGTGTCCAAGGCCTAGAGAAGGAAGTGGGAAAGAAATTCAAAGCCACAAGAGAGTATTTTGGGGATCTCTGTGTTCTGGGGGTAAGGCTAAAGGTCAAATTTGCATAGTAGGATTTGAGCTACCTGTACCAATGGTCAATCCAACATCTGTTATCAAAGACGTGTCAGGATTTTACAGTAAAAATAAGTTGTTTACTGTGAGATAGTTTTGGTTACTAAAGCTCTATGTCTCTGGCAAAATTAAATGTAGGTTTTGGTGATATTTTTCTTTATCAAAAAGCTTTTTTATTGTTATAAATGCTTATGTTACCACATCATTGTGTCTTCTTAGCAAGTCCCAATAACTTTCACAGAGTCATAGCCAAAGGAGGAAGTAAAAAAATACCTAGCCAGTGGGCTTCAATAGGAGTCAAAGAACATAGGTAGTTGTACTGTGTTTCTTCGAAAATAAGACCTCACCAGAAAATAAGCCCTAGCATGATTTTTCAGGATGACATCCCCTGAATATAAGTCCTAATGCATCTTTTGGAGCAAAAATTAATATAAGACCCGGTAGGTGCTGAGTACAGTCTGAAAGTCCAGTTAAGCTCCCAAAGATAAGGTAGTCTGTATACGCAGTCAGGATAGTATCAAGGACCCAAGGGAGATAGCATCATGGCTCACCCAGCAGGGAGGCCATATTAAAAACAGGCAGGAACCCAAGGGCAAGTGAGATGCTCAGACCTAAGTAAAAATTATAGCAGAGCTACCATTTTGGAATTGCCTAGTAAAGTTCTCAAAAGCAAGTTTGGCTCCTGGGGCAAGCTGAAAGAAAAGCATGCAAACCAATGGAGGCATGGAGGAGGGTGTTTCTGTCACTAACACACACATTCTCTCTCTTTCCTGTTGAACAAAGCAGAATCCTACCCTTAATCTTTATTCCTAGATTCCATCCATCTTAGCATAGGCAAGAGTGACTGACAAATGGCCTGATTTGGAGAGGGGATGTGAAGTTTAAAAACATAAATGCTATTAAAATCATTAAAAATATGTGTAACCCAAAATGAATTCATATGCAGCCACAAAAAAATGGCCTCTGACAGGTTAAATGGCTTGAATCTTCAGTTGTTATTGGTGTTGAAAACCAGGGCTAAGTCGTGTCTGCTGCCCAAGGTCACATGGATCCAGACTGAGGAAGAGGAGCCATCATTTTGCATAATTGGGAATCTAAGTTTGAAAATACTCCTCCAAGACAAGATGTTTGTATCTTGGCGCTTTCTGCCTTACGAATTGTACTGGTTGGCAGCAATAAAGTAAAAACCTATGGCTCTTGAGTTTGCCCTTGACAGAGCACTTTGTCAAAATCTCAAACAAGAAAGAATTTTCCACAAACCAAGTATAATTTGAAGCTGAATTGTGTAATCTTTAGTTTCAAAACAAAACAGAAAAAATGACATTTAGGATGGGAAGAAAGCATTTTTTTTTCCTTATGGAATTAATGTAAAAACAGATTTGGGATTTTAGTGAGTGGTGGAGAAAATTGAAGTATTTACCTTCTTTTAAGGTGAGGTAACTTAGAATCAAATTTTGTTGAGGTTTAAAAATTTAGCCCTAAGTAGAAAAATAATAGCATATATAGATAAACCTGGAATCATTTAAAGTATATTTCCATATATTTCGAATTTTAATAAAAAAGTATGCAGATCATAAGGCTGGCTTAATTTTTTACTTAATAGATAGAAAAATGTCCAAATCCTTCATCTTCAATGTATGGCCTGTAGACTTGTTGCATTAACAATACCTGGGAGCTAATGAGAAATGAAGAATCTTAAATGTTAAGCCCAAACATGGACATATGAATTAGAATGAGTATTTTCACAGATCCCTAGGTGACTCGTGTATACATGAAAGTTTTTGAGGCACTGATCTAAATTAACCATTCACCAAAGTCAGTATCAAATAGGTTTTGGAAAGCCACCTTTCTCTCCAGCAACAGCATATAAAATTGCAAGCAAAGTAAAAATTATGTGTCCTGTGTGAATATAACTTCAAAATGAGTCCCCTAATGCTCCCTTCGAATGTTCTGGAGCCCCCTCCTATTTCTTTACTTCTACATTTCTTTTTCTGAAATACTTCTTAGGGTAATAGTTTCACTTTTTGCACAGATTCTTTTGTACGTGACTTTGGAAACTTGAATAACAGCTGAAACTTGAATAATATGGCAAGATAACAGAAAGAAGTTAACACTGAGAGGTTTATAGGAGTGAAAAATAAATAAAAAAGCAAGGCAGAAATACAAAAGAGCAAACATAGCATGGACTAGAGAAATAAATCTCTCTATTATTTATAGTGAAAACAAAGTTATTGTTTATCTACAAAAATGATGCATGCTCATAGTTTTTCAGAGTTGTTGCTAATTTAAAAAATGGCAAATTTTTAAATAACACATGAAAGTAGGAAGGAAAAAATAAATACGTCCAGTAACATCATCATGAAGGGACAAACTTTTGTTCTTTTAGTGGCCGAGCATGTCCTTACCCTTCTCTAGGTAATAACAAGACCACCAGTTTTCCTTTAGAGAGGAAAACTCTACCCCCACCCCATCCAACTCTGAGGCCATAAGCTAAAGGTATTATCCTGTATTACCTATGGATATAGTGGATATATGGTGGACGCAGCACAGGCCTAAGCCAATAAGAATCTTCCATTCTCCAGATCACACTGTTGATTTGGGTATGGGCACATGTCCCAAGTTAAGCCAACCAGGTCCAATGAACACAGAGCTTTCAACTGAGTAATCAGAAAAAAAAGACTCTTTCATGGTAGTGCTGAAATGAAGAGGAGAGACAAAAATTGTGGCCGTCATCTTGTCAGCAGGAGAGGAGATAATATTTTGAAAATAGAGTCACCACAGAGAAAACAGACCAGAAACTTGAGAATAGAGAAAAACTGGCTCTTCTTGGCGACCATGGTAGAAGCCCTGAAAAAGATATGCCTGAAAGCGAACCAAAACTGTACATTTTTTAGCTATCTGAGCCAAAAAGTTCCTCTTTGCTTAAATCACTTAGAACTGAGTTTCTGTTACTTGTATTCAAGGGAAAGATAAACTGATCCATAATTGTAAAAGTTTGTATATTTCTATGTGTACATCTACATAGCTGGATCTTATTATACATAATTCCACATGCAGTTTATTCTTCACCTACTATTTTTGTCCTTCTCAACCAAAAAATATGTCATAAGCATCCTTCTGGGTAATTGTGTTCAGATCTATATTATTTATTGGATATATAATGTTCTACAATTTTTACCACAATTTACTGAATCAGTTTCACACTGAGGGACATTTGCAGATTGTTTATATACATTAAAGAAAATCCTCGTGCATATACTCTGTTAATTGAACCTATATAATGATTGCCTGGGGATAATTTTTAGAAGGGAAGTTGTTAGGTCAAAGGTATCTAATTTAAGATATAATACGCACTTCCACACTGCTTTCCAGAAATCTATAGAGTTACATTCACACCAATAAGATTTGGACACTTCAGTGTTGCCCATAGTCACATAAACATTTACTAATTTCATGAATAAAAAGTAATACATACATACACACACACACACACACACACACACACACATATATTTTTGTGTTTTTTTTTCCATTTCTCTATTAGTGAGAGTGACTATTTTCCACATGTTTATAAGTCTTTATATTTCTCCTTTTTTTGCATTGCCTGTTTTGGTTGTTTTTTTTTAACCCATATTTCTGTTGGAGTGGTTGACTGTTTCATTGATACACTAGATTTCTTCATATATTCTTCATATATAAAGTGCACTGACTCTTTCTCATATATTTGCCAGCTTGTACTTTGGTTTTGGATTTACTTTAAAAGTTTATTTCATGGTACAGAAAGTTTACATTATTATGTAACCAAACTTGACAAAACTTAATTACTTATATTGCTTATATTTCTAAGATTATAAAATTATTCACCCATATTTTCTTCTAGTGTTTTATGGTTGCTTTCTTTCCTTTCCTTATCTTTTAAAAAATATATATATAAATATTTGATCCATCTAGAAGTTATTTTTCCACAAGGGATTCAGTTTCTTTTCCCCAAACGTCTAGCCAGTAATTGCAACATGATTTATTGGAAATTCTATTCATGTTGTCACAAATTTGAAATGCCGTCTTATCATATATTTAACTACCACATATCCTTGAGTCTATCTCTGACTATTTATTATGTTTCAATTCAGACTGCTTCTGTGCCTGCAGTAGCAGTTCTGTTTTAGATATTGTAATTTATACATTTTAATATCTAGTAGGATAAGTATTCTTATAGTTATTTCTTTTTAGTCCTTCCAAATTTCCTTGGCTCTTTCATTTATCTGTTTTTAAAATTAATTTTAGAATAATTTACAAATTCTTGAGAAAATATTGCTTCAATATTAAGTAAAAATACATGGATAGTATGCATGACTTTGAAGACAATGAATGGATGAATAGCCTTAAAATACTGAGTTTTTGTAACCCAAAACATGACATGTATTTTTATTAAATTATTTTTAGTGTCCTTTAGTATAATTTTTAATCATTTAATTTTAATTATTTAAATTTTAATTTATTTTTTCAAATTAAAAAAAATAATATTTGTTCATCAGTTTATTCATATATTTTTATCTTCATTTTATGTTTTTATTACTATTTTGAATACAATTTTTCTTACTTTTTTTTTGTCAAATGTGGATTATTATCATGATAAGAATATCTTATTTACAATTTGGGGGATACTAAAAAAATTTTTTTTAAGTCAGGAACAGGTCCTGAATTTAATCAAATACCTTTTAACATCAGTGATTTAACTGATTGAAACAAATTAATGTACTTCCTAATATTGAATTAGATACATTCTTGGAATTAATCCCACTTGGTTGTATTACTCTTTTAATGTACTGCTAAATTCTGTCTGCTAATACATCATTCAGAATTTTTGTGAGGAAAAAGAGAGGAAGGGAAGGGGGAGGGGCAGAGAGAGAGAGAGAGAGAGAGAGAACCTGTTCTATGTTAGTATCACACATACGTCGGTGTCATAAAAGAATTTAAAGAGAATTTCGTATTTTATGTTGCCTTGGAACAAATTTAAATCATATTGAAATCATCTGTTTCTTGGAAGAATAAAAAAAAGTACCAAAGACACCTGCTGTGTCAGAAGCTTTTTAGAAAATTTTGACAACATTCACAATTTCTTTCACAATTTGCAGTCTATTTATTTCTTCTTGAAAAACAATCCTAGTTTTAAGAGTATTTATTATCAAGTTCTGCAAAGTATTTTCTGGTGATGATTTTTTCATTATCTGTATCATTCTACTTTTAATTGCTTATTTTTGAATTTGAGTTTTTTTCTCTCTTTTGGTTTCCCTCATATTTAGTATTGATAAATGATTAATATTTGTGTTTGATTTTCTTTCTCCCACAGAAACAAGTCGTGAATTCATTTATAATTTTTATCATTTGTCTCTCTACAGATTTTTGCTTCTTATATTTAAGAATTTCTTCCTTCTGTTTTTCTCAAGTTTATTTTGGTATTCATTTTTCTAGCTTAACAAGTATCACCTTATTTACTTGTTTCCATTGTGTCTTTTTTAGTAATATAAATTATATGGTTTACATTTTTTTCTCTCACACTTATATTTTAGATATTCTATAATTGTGATTTTATTGTTTCTTTAACCCGAGTATTATTTAATAAAGAAGTTTTGTTTTATTTCTAATTTTCTTATTTGTTTCTAGCATTGAATGCATTTTGGTCAGAAAATGTTGCCCATAGTATTTCTACTTCTGGGAGCATAGTAGTTTCATTGTTTCAAAAAATATGATAAATTCAGTGGATATCTATAGGTCCTTGGGAAAAAGGTGCATTTCTTTGTTTCTAGAGTTTAGTATTTGACATATGCATAATTACTAGTACACATTAATTACTAGTACACATATTACTGTTTAAATCTAATGTATTTAAATTTTGCATCTTATCCATAAAGAATTGAAAGTGAGGTGTTGCCTTCCATCATCATAGTGTTCTTCGAAATACATATTTCATTATCTGTAATTTTATATTTTATTCATATTTTTGTTAATAACAAATAAGGAATAATTATAACTTCTCTGTAGATTTTAACATGCATCAAGTGAAATCAGACTTTTAGCTTGAATTCACCTCTACCTGATATTAGTATAAAGTTTCTTCCACCATTCTGTTTAATTAATAAATCATTATCATGTTCACTTGTATCATCAAGCTAGCATATTAGATTTTTTATCATACCTATGTCTTTTTCTGCTTTTAATACTTTGTATCTCCTTTCTTTGTCATTGTCTTCTTTAACATTTGAAAAAATACAGACAATTTGAAATTCAAATAGCAATTGCAGTTATAGTTTTAAATAATATGTTTAAACCTATGGTTCTCAACATACCAATTTTCATTTAAAGTATAGCTATTCCTCCTCACTTTGAGAAATTAGAAAACAAACGTTAATTTTGACAATCATAATTTTAGTTTCTAAGTGCTTCCTCTCATCATCGTTGCTCCAAACCTAGAAGGGCTGACATACAAATTATTTTATTATCAATTTGTGCCCTGCTTGTACCCCTAAATTAGTGGTCTGAGAAAATGCCCATTACCCTGCTAAAAATGGAACCAAGGAAATAGCATTCCTTAATAATTGTTCAAGAACACAAATTTTAAAACTTGAATTTCTAGTAGACTACTTGATCCTATTACCTTGAACGACAACAGAGAGACTGTTTCAAAACTGAAAATTGTTAGTACAAATGATCCACTCTTGTTTTGCTCTACTTCACAACCTTCAGTGACTGCAGCCATTATGTTCTAGTTTTCAGTCCCCCTTCTCATTAAAATGCAAAAGAGGAAAATGTATCAGTCTTCCTCCTGTACAAACAACAGAAAAAAAATCCACTGGAGGACAATGCTCCACTCCAATTTGACAGTGGAGATCTATCCTATATTGAGTAAGCAATTATGCAGCTTGATTCCTTTCTTATTTTTTGAATTATAATATTCTTTATGGCATTATATTAAAAATTAACCCATGGCAGGGGAATGAGGGAGGAGAATGGGAGTGAAGTATATTTTCCCACCCACCCAAATTGTGGCCAACTGGCAGAAAATACAAAACATGTCAGCCTGTCACCCAGCTCTGCCTCAGAAGGAAAGTAATAGCCCCCATTCCCATCTAGTCCCCAAGCTCCAGAATGAATTCTGAGAATTGTACCATCTTTTCTGCAGTTTCACCTTTCTGACTCTGTGTGTGTGTGTGTGTGTGTGTGTGTGTGTGTGAATCCTCATGCATACATAGATATCTGCTAGAAATATATTGTTTCAATCCCTGTGTTGACATATAATCAACATTCCCACTCTCTTCTTACATTGAATTTTAGAAAGTGAGCCCTTGCTGTGCCCCATGTCTGTTTTAATTAGCCAAAGAATCAGGATCAGGAGAATCTAACTCTTCTAAGGGATTTCTTTGGGTGGTACATATGACAAAGAAGCTTCATGGGAACAGAATGATTTAGCAGTCCTAGACTGTTTTTTCTCTCTGCTTTGGAAACTGAAAGGGTTGTTTCCTTTTTCTCGTTTTTTCCTTTACTGTTAAATTGTATTAACAATATATAAAATATTAGAAATCTTTTGGATCTGATCATGATTTTGGTCTCAAAAATATGTAATCCCCAATGAAGAATATATTAAAAGAGCCAACTTCTTTCCAAAACTGTAGTGATCAGATGATAGTATATGAATAGCGTTTGGCTTGGCTAGGAAACTTGTCCCTTCACTCCATCTTTTTTTACTTAAGCTATAAACTTTAAGAGTAATTTGTTTCCGTTATCAGTCAGGATCTTTGCAAAAAAACAGCTGGCACATTCAAATGGGATAATTTGAGGATTGTTTAAAAAGAGACCTTCACAGAAGTGAGAGCAAGATATGGAGAAACCTCAAAGGATGGTGCAGTACTTGGAGAAAATAACACTAGGGACCTGCTCCCACACTAGCTCTCAGAAGGCAAGGGGAGGAAATTGCTACTAGAATATGCAAAAAAAGACATTGGTGAAAAGGCCCCTGACAAGAGCTGGGGTCTTCAGTTAAGTTACATGGCCAGCCCAAATCAACCTGCAAAGAAGAAGTGGAAATACAGAGGGTGCCAAAAAAGAATGTATATACATTTTAACAAAGGAAAAAACTGTATTAAAATTGTAATATTCAATATATACCAATAACCAAAGATGAATATAAGTCATGTGTGTACATTTTCTTCGCACCCCCCCCCCCCCGGTATATGCCAAAATCTCACTCTCTTCAATCAGGTCTCCTGCTACACTCCCATGGTCAACCCTACCAGATCTCATAGGGTAAGGGAGCCCATGATGCTGAGTGTAAGTCAGCTTTCTGGTGTGCAGAGCCTGGCAGAAAGGGTGAAGGGGGTAATTGGAAAAGATCTAGCACATTTCTATTGAAATCAACCAATAGCTAACCACCTTTTGGTATTCCTCGTTGAACAACTACCTTTGAGGTATTCCTCTTTTCCAAAATTTCATCATCTATATGTACTGGAATCCAAGGAGCCTTTTCCCATGAAAATGTAGTCTCTATGTGCAGTAAATTGTTCTGATAAAGTGAAAGTAACTTGACATTTGCTGTCATAAGATTCCAGTACTGACGTCATCATGTGCTAGTTGTGTAATTTTGAACAAGTCACTTCTGATCCCTAGCACTCAATGATATCTATCAGAATGGTGATGATAGTTATGGTTGTTTTTTTTTTAAATTTATACTAGCACAGAATTGTTGCTAGTATAAAATTATCTGGTGTCTATGAAAATACTCTGTGAACTATAATAAATAATAAACTTTAATTCTAATTCACTTTGGAAAATTTTTTTCTGAAGCCATGATATTTTCAACCTCTTTTCTTCCTTTTAAAAGGAGGTACTATTCTCAAAATTGTTTGGTTGCTTTACAGTTCAGACACTTGTATCTTAAGAAAGTAAACGAGTGCTCAGAGTGTATACAAAGAGTTTCTCCAGGGAATTTTCAATGTCCTTCATCAAATCAAGAAAATCTTACAAAGAATGTCATATATTGAAAGACTGCTTTGCTCATTAATTACGTACAGTTACTCCAGAGAGAGTCTGGCTTGCCAAGAGTACTGCTGATTTGGATCTAGCTAGGGAAGTAAAGAGATGATGCAATAGGCATTGCATCGAGGTATTGTTTTCCCAGCTCCCTCCTTCTGGATCTCTGAGTGCAATCCATAGGTATCAGGGGATGTAAGCACTGGCACTAGTCCAACAACAAGAGAGCATCCTAACTTGGGAGATTTTAACAAACTTTTCTCAGTAGACAATATAAGTAGACAAAAAAATTACAATAAAACAAAACAAACAAACAACTTCTCAAGGACAGGAAAAAAAGAGAGAAACCAAAACAGAAAAATCTATTCATTTTGAAATTTAAAAATACACAAAATAATAATAGTAAAATCTAGGCTTAAAAGTATTAAATAAATAAAAATTAAATATAAATGAACTGTATAGTCAAGATAAACTAGAGAAATAAAAACACACCCAAAGAAAGTAGGAGTCAAAAGATTGAAATAGAAATTAATTAATTAGAAAATAAAAACACAATTGAATATATATGTAAAGTCAAATGTTGCTGCTTTGAAAATGCCAATAAAATAAATCAACCTTTGGTAACCTGATCAACAATTTAAAAAAACAACAACATTAGAATGATAATGAAATAAAAATCACAAATTCAGGAATATTTAAAAAGAGAATATTTTTACACAAAGTAATTCTTTAAATAGAAATGACTAATTTTCGTAGAAAATATAAATTAAATAGAGTGCATCAAGAAATTAAAAACAGAATAGACCAGCAGCATAGACAAAGTAGAAATAGTCAAAAGCCAGGACGAGAACATTTCATGAATGTTACAGAATCAGATCAGAAAATTTTAAAAATGAGAATACAATGGACCTTCTCTTACAAAGCTAGATGGAAAAACCCTGAATAAAATGTTACCACTTTTTTCATTGAGGTATAATTGACCTACAACATTTTATTAGTTTCAGGTGCATAGCATAATGATTCAATATTTGTATATACTATGAAATAATCACCACAATATATCTGGTTAACATCCAGCACCACATATATAGAAAATATTAGCACTTTTAATGAAGAAATTCATTAAAACAATAATATGCATTATGATCAAAACTGTAACATAGCATTGCTCTGTATTGGAACAGTAATAGACAAATAGGCCAATGGAACAGTTTAGAGAATCCAGAATCCAGAAATCCATTTATGTGTGTTTATATGATAAACTATGCAAAAAGTGATGTTGAACAATTGTCTGTTCTTTAAAAATAAATGGTTAAATTCCTACTTCATACAATTTTTGAAATTTCAATTAGAATAACAAGGTAAGCGTATGAGTAAAATAAGATTAAAACAGATTATGACCACAAAAAAGAAATTAAACTAATGTTAGATATTGGAAAATTAATAATGAAATTGATCAAAAGAACAGAGTAGATAATCCAAAAACAAATTCATGTGGGGAAATGATGTACTGCCCAATAAAAGGTGTTTGGACAATAAATCATCTATTTTAAATAAAAAATAAAGGTAGATCTCTACTTCATCCCATGACAAAATTTAAAAAATAAATTTTAGTTGAATTAAGTAAGCTTAAGACAAAACAAACAAAAGAACTTTGAAAGTACTGTAAGAAACAAGGTAGAATACACATATTTTATATTCTTGGGATATGGAAGACCTTATTGGAAAAAACACAACATTCAGAATCCCTGGTGAAAAGACTAAAGTTTATCTACATAAAACTTATAAAATGGTTTCAGTGTGTCAGTACCGGTGTGATACAAAAGCTCCATTCACACATGCCCCATCCCTCTCACTAATTATGACAGAAAGCTCTGAACAAAATAAAAAAAACAACTACTTCAGGACTCTGAAAAGTAAACCAAAGTAAGCAGATTGTGGAAAGAAGTCAAAACTTTCACAAGTGATTGCACAGGAATGAATTTTTCATTTTTTCTCTAGTCTCTTGTGGTTTTGCTCCAGTAGCAGACCCTGACCTTGGAGTACTGTGGCAGCATACTGTAAGTAGCTATAACTCCAAGAAATACCTGGTATTTCTGGCCAATGAAATGAGGAAAATGAGTCCCAGAGGCTGGAGAGTGAGAGGAGACTCCAGAGGAGAGGTGCATACCTGGATTCTCTGTATCAACCTGCACAAGTCTAAAGCTACTCTCTGAGGCATGGGAGATTTTAACACCCATCTCTTACAAATGATAGAACAATAAGACAAAAACAAAACAAAGCAACAAAACAAAAAACCTGTAAAGATATAGAAGATCTGAACAGCACTAGCAATCACCTTGACCTAAGTTATAGAAAACTAGAGAATACACATTTTCTTTCCCAAGTGTTCATAGACTATATGTGGGGCCATATAACACATTTTTATAAAATTAAAAGGGAAAATTATACAAAGTGAATTCTCTGACCATAAAGGAATTACATTAGAAACTAGCAACAATACAATATGTTAGGAAAACATTAAATATTTGCAAGTGAAATAATAGTCATGGGTTAAAAATGACATCATAGGGATAAATAGGAAATGTTTTGATTTGTCTGACAACAAAAATGCAACAAAATTAGTGAGATACTGCTAAAACAGTGGTTAAAGGAAAAAGCTGTTTTAAATTGTTATATTAGAAAGAAGAAAGATCTAAACACAATGACTTAAGTTTCACTGCAAGAAACTAGGAAGAGGAAAGTAAACTCAAAGTAAATAGAATAAAATAATAAAGAACAGAAATCAATGAAATGGAAAATGGACAATAGAGAAACTTAGCAAAGCCCAAAACTAGCTCTTTGAAAAGATCAAGAAAATTGACAAAATTCTAGCTAGATTAACCAAGAAGAGAGATAATGTAAAGCATTGATATTAGTAATTAAAAAGGGGTTATCAACACCACAGATCTTAAAGAATAAGACAATTTTATGAATAACTGTATGCATAAAAAATTAGAAATTGGAGATGAATACATTTCCAAAAAGTATAACATACCAAAATTGACTTAAGAAAAAAAATATACATACATACATATAAATATATATATATATAATCATATAATAATGATTATATCATTAATCATATAATTAATCATATATTCATAATCATATCATATAATACTAATTATATAATATAATATCATATAATAATATATCATATAATAATAATTAATCATTAATCATATAATAATGATTATATATATATATATATAATCATTCTACATCTATTAAAGTGATTTACTTTGTTATCAAAACCTTCCCAAGAAGAAAATGTCCAGACCTAGATAGTTTCACTGGTGAATTCTATCAAACACTGGAGGAAAAAATAACACCAATATTATTCAAATATATAAAAACATAGAGAGGAAGAGGGATCACTGCCCAACTATTTAGTAAAGCCAGTGTGTATGGTCAACTGGTTTTTGGCAAAGTTGTTAATGCAATTTAAAGGGAACATTTTTCTAATAAATATTACTGGATCGAATGGATAGCCTTAGGAAAAAAATGAACATCAACACTCACATCACATGATACCCAATATTTAACTCAAAAAGGATCATAGACACAAATTAAAATAAACAAAATGAGAAAACATTTAGAAGAAAGCATAAGAGAAAATCTTTGCAACCTTAGAGTACGGAGATATCTCTTAGAATACTGAAAGCATGAAGGGTGAAAAAAAAATTAAGTTGGACCTCTTCAAAATTGAAAACTTTTTTTATTAAAAGGCACCACTAAGAAAACAAAAATGCAAGGCATGGATGATGAAAAACCATTAGCAAAACTAATATCTGGCAAAGGACTTGTATTCAGAATACATAAAGCACTCTTATAACTCAATTATAAAGAGTAAAAATCCAATAAGAAAATAGAAAATTTGAAGAGACGCTTTACAAAAGCTATATAAATGGCTAATAAGTACATGAAATGATAATCAATATCATTAGTCATCAGGGAAATGCAATCTAAAAGCACAACTATATACTCATTAACATGCCTACAATTAACAAAGTTGACCATCCCAAGTGTTGGTAAGGATGTGGGACAACTGGAACTTTTCATGAATTTGCATGTCATCCTTGGGCCAGGCCCATGCTAATCTTCTCTGTATCGTTCCAGTTTTAATGTATGTGCTGCTTGAAACAAGCACTGAACAACCGGAACTGTTAAAGTATTATTGGCAATTATGTAAAATGGTACAATTGCAATGGAAAAGATAACTGCCAAGCAGTGAGCCCCATCTACCTGTTCTCATTTACAGTGAGACCTTTTTAAAAAGTCTGTATTTGCCCTCCAAATTCTCAGGTTCTATTACTGCTCAAGTCATGCTTTCTAAATTCTACCACTTCACTTAATCGTCTTTTGCCAAAATGACCAATGATCTTGCCATAGACTGAATGTTTGTGTCCCTCCAAAAATCGTGGTGAAATCCTAACCTCCAATGTGATGGTATTAGGAGGTGGGGCCTTGGGGAGGTGATTATGTCCTACCTGGGATTAGAGCCCTAAGTTAAGAGGCCTCAAGAGGGCTCTCTCACCCCTTTCACCATGTTGAGATACAGCAAGAAGACAGCTATCTATGAACCAGGAAGTGGGCCCTCACCAGACAGAGAATGTCTGCCTGTGCATTAATCTTGGACTTCCCAGCTTCTGGACTGGGAGAAATAAATCTCTTATTAGTGTTGTTCATAAGCCACCCTCTCTACAGTATTCTGTTTTAGCCTGAATGGACTCAGACAGCATTTGATACTGAGGGTGAGGGGCTGCTATAACAAAAGCCTACAAATATGGAAGCAGCTTTGGAACTAGGTAATGAGTAAAGGCTGGAAGAGGCTTGAGGTGCATGAAAGAAGGAGCCTACACTGCCATGAACAGACCATTACTGGCGATTCTGGTGAACAGCTCAGAAGCAGAGGAGAGCTATAGAGAGAGTCCCAATCTTCTTAGAGAATACCTAAGGAATCCTGAAGAGAATGTCGGTAAAAACATGGACTGTAAAGTACATTCTGATGAGGTCTCATACAAAAATGAAGAACATACTGTTGAAGACTGAAGAGAAGGCAATCCTTGCTATAAAGCGTCAAAGACTTGACTGAACTGTGTTCTAGTGTTTTGTGGAAGGTAGAACCTGCAAGCCAAAACATTGAATATTTAGTTGAGACAATTTCTAAACAAAATGTTGAGGGGGGGGGCGGCTTGGCTCCTACTGACAGCTTATAGTCAAATGTGAGAAGAGAGAAATGACTTCAAAATGAAATTGTTTAGCAAAAAGAAGCAGAAGTAAAGATTGGAAAAATTTTCAGTCTATCCATATTGTAAAAAAAAAATGAGAAAACGTGTTTGGCAGAGAACAGCGAGGGTATGGCCAAGCAGCCCTTTGAAAAAGAGATTAGTATGTGTGTACACCATGGGTTTAATCAGCCTCCTCAACAGGAAAACTGCCAATTTGATCTGAAGAGAAAGGAGATGGAAAGAATGAAGAAAGACTGTTGGACTTTGGATTTTACAAGAAAGAACTCTAGAGCTACTTGACTGCAGATGTGTAGTGTTTTTTAAGATAAGGGAGGAATAACCTTGAAGGCAATTTGGGGATCATTAGGACTGCCTCCTTGGTTTCAAAAGGAGAGACCACCTCATTTTCAACAGGCCAGGCTGGCCAATCTTTGGAGGCAAGATCATTACTATTGGGTCCACAAGTTGGGACTTCCCCCCACTATGTCTAGAAGGAAGGACCTTTGCCCCCCCCCTCCCGCCCCGGGCCTGGAGGGCAGAGCATTAAGCCAAAGAGGATTATACTTGAGTTTTAAGATTTTATGGAATTTGCCATATAGTTTGGACTGTTTTGGAAGCTGTTACCCCTTCTTTCTTTCCTATTTCTCCCTTTTGGAATGGAAGTGTCTGTCCACTCAGGCCTTCTTATAGTTCTCATCAGGCAACAAATGTTCACTTAGGACCTTTGCCATTGCTGCTCTACTCTCTGTCTCAAAATCCCCTCCAGTCTTGACATAGACTCCATTCTCTATAAACTCTATGCTCACAGAGCTCACAAGACACATCCTTGAGTATTTTGTCTAAATAGAACTCCCAACACTGTCATCAGTCTTATTCTCCTATCCTGCTTTTTTTTTCTTCAAAGAAAAATATTTTGATTCCCCTTCTCATTCCTTCATTGAAAGCCCCCAAGAGGTCAGGGATTTTGTGTTTTCCATTTACTGTTGTATTCACAGTGTCTGTGACATGGTAGGTATTCAATAAATACTTGTTTTCTGTTGGCTTAAGATGAGCACTATTCATTTTCTGAAGAGAATGATGTGGTGCAGTCTGATTCTCAAATATTTGTTATCACTTCCTGTTGGGGGATAACACACTCTTCCCCGTGGAATTCACACATGGCTCTGTGACCCTCCCTAGGCAGAAGCTTTAAGAGCCTGCACATGATTCACTGTGTCTTCTTTGCCACTTGGCCACACTGACCAGCAGTGTTCAACACAGAGGCTTCTCTGTCAGCCTGAGCTCCACAAAAATGCTGTGGAGCAAAGCTACAGTCGATCACATGGATCTGTAGCATGTGTAGTAAAGAAATGTTACTGGGTTAAGCCACTGAGATTTGGGGGCTGTTTGTTTCTACAGTATAACCTAGTTTGTCCTAACTAATGTGGACACCTAGGCAACCATGGGCAAAGAGAGGGTACCTAAAATGTATCTGAGGGCCCAAGGGTACCTAAAATATATCTGACGAATTACGTAAGGTTGCCTGAGCTGGCTCTTCTTGAACAATCTAGTGCTTTGCCACCACAACATTTTCTTTGAAGAAATAAAAGCCACAAAAAAAGCAGCGGGACATTTATTTTGGCATGATCAGAAGTCATTATTTTATTTCTTTATGTTTTCATTAAAAAGTGTTTCAGGAAAAAGTAACTAAAGTATCCTATGGATTTAGAAACTGTTTCCCAAACATGGCATATCTGAAAATTGAGTACTAGACTTACAAATAACGGACTCCAAAGCTTTGCCTCTGACCAACTGAATAAGAATCCCTGGGACTGGTGTCTTCAAATATGTATTATTTTTAAAGTTCCCCAACTGATGATGATATAGTTAATCCAAAAACCAGTCCTGGAGGTAAACGTCTCTGTATTTATAACCTTAGGAGACATAGGGGAATATACAGAGCAGAAAGAGTCACTGTTCCACCCCACCTAAAAACACTGCTAAAGGTATAGCTTCAATAATCCTCATTGAAGTACAACCCTTCAAATTGTCTGGAAAACTTTGTAGAATAACTTGCTAAAGAAGGAAATGCTTGCTTTAGTTTCAATTGTCATTAAATGGAAATGTCTTACTCTATACAGAATTCTTAAGGCAGTATCACTTAGATCTACTCTTCTAGAAACAGCCAGGACTAAGAATGCCAATATAAACTCAATACAATTGTTTTCTGTTTAGGCATTGTGAGATTGACTTGGATCCAGCAGGAGAATTTCCTTTATTAATACAATATGAGTTAGTTGCTTATATTATTTTATAAACTGTAATTCAGATGAAGTAGTAGCGTTTACCAAGAATCCAATAGGAAACACCAGAATTTTATTGTTAGGTGCCAGAAACTGCCAGTGTTGGATATAAAAAAAGAAATTGAACACCATGTGGATATTTCCAAACACAGGCAATATAATGAAGTCTTGCTTCTTACACAAAAAGGCCTTTTATCCTCCCCTATAACTCACCCCAGGATTCCCTCTCTCACAGGGATAAAGAAATGAAAGAAAGACTTTAGCCTTTCGAACTTTTATTTGACTTTGATGGCAGTATCGAAGCTCTCATAAAATTAAAATCGTGAAGGAGAGGACATTTGTACCAGTACAGGGAGAAAAAACACATTTATCTGACAATGCACTGAAAGGAAACTAGAAATCTTATACCAATTTGTAATGTATTTGCTTTTAGGAGCAAGTCACATCCATATTGAACAATTCCTATCCAAAATGAACTGTGTAGTGTAGTGAGGGTCACCAAGCCAGAAGCAATAGCTGGGAGGAGTATGGTTTGCTAGATAGCAAGTATCAATTCTGCATGTTTGGCAGAAAGTTTTAGCCTCCTCCAGATATACATATACCATTCATGGAGAAACAGAGATAAACATTTACCATTGCTGACAGATAAAGAGAACTGGTCTACCACATCTTGGTTTCTTTGCCTTAATTTTTAGTAATGCAAACACAAATGAGATTTTTTCTTTCCCATGATGTAACTAATTACTAGGTAAGTTACTTCAAGTCTTTGTAGCATTACTACAAAGAAAAATAAATTCCTTTCTGGCACCATCTTTAAAGAAGAATTTCAATTGGATTATGTTCTTTTAATCTAGATGAACATAATAATACCTTTTTGTTTTTTAACTATCCCTCAGTGAAATCCCTCCCTATCCCAGGCTTTCTTCATTCCCACTTTAAAAATAGCTTTTATTTCTTGGATTTTATGACTAAACCTTACCAACACTAGACAATAATATAGATTTTAGTAAATTATATGCATAATTTGGAATAATTTATAAATTAAAACACAAATGTTTGAATTATTCAGAAAATTGAAAAGATATACATCACATGCAAGCAGAGACAGATACAGACTAATATGATACACAGATTATTCCCACAGCTCTAGAATACCAGCTGTTCCTACTGTTTTGCAATTTTTTCTGCTCTAATCAACTTGTGAATTGAATGAAGCTGAGAGTTGCCTAGAAAAATGTCCCAAGTTTCTGCTTTCCTGAAATCTTAATTTAGAATTCTTGTAACTAACCACTGTTTTATATGTGTTGCACTCTTCCTCATCATTTCACTTGACTTATTTTAATACTTAGCAGATTATGTTCTTACAATCACAGGCTGTAGTCACTTAAATGTAGTTATAAGATATTGCTGGGAAAGGTGAGAAAATTCTTTCAGATCTTAAGTTTACCTTACTGATTTGAGAAGTGAAATGTTTTCTCACATTCTCTCCAGCTTCTAATTCCTACATAATGGCCAACAAGCTTCAACTTCTCAAAGACTGCCAATGGAACAATGTCTTCTTTCTTTAGAGATCATCATGAAACCTTCTAAAAATCCAGGGGAAATGCTGTTATTTGGGTAAAATAGAGAAGAACATATATATTTTAATTCTTATTTCTTATTTACCTGCAAGAGTCAAAGCAAAAAAAAAAAAAAAAAGACAAAAGATCTCAATTGTTCAAAAAATTTTGTAATTTTGTAGCATTTTAAATTGCTAATCTATGTACTTTTGAAATTTGAGAAAATAAAAATCCCCATCACATTCTCTATCATGCTTCATAGTACTTCATAGTATTTGTTTCATTTTTAATACTGATGACAATATTTTTATGTAATTATTTTTAATATTTTATTTCCCATTAACCTAGAAGTTTCATGAAAGCAGGAAGTGCCTGTCTTATTTACTTCTGTGAAATATATTTTTAAATTAATGCATAAATGGAGTGGAAGAAACGAATGGGTCAAAATGCATACATAGGTCAATCTATATAGTAGGAACAGAGACACCCATTGTGTTCTTGCTAAACACAAATTGACCAAGCGATTTACAGAGGCTTAATCCTTAGTTCCTAGATCAAACATCTGATAACATTTAGAAAGTGGTCTGAAAGTTGAGTGCTTCTTTGCC
This sequence comes from Rhinolophus hipposideros, assembly GCF_964194185.1. Taxonomy (NCBI): domain Eukaryota; kingdom Metazoa; phylum Chordata; class Mammalia; order Chiroptera; family Rhinolophidae; genus Rhinolophus; species Rhinolophus hipposideros. The sequence goes on from NC_138053.1 coordinate 16,495,045, forward strand.
AACTTGTAAAAACGTTCCAGAAATAATGATCCAAGAACAGTGATTGAGTACAGCCACTGTTACCCACACATAGGATACGTTTCTGAGAATTTGAGAAAGCCCTGGGACATGCTGAGCAGTCTGGTATAACATCACCGTGGTCAACACACTCAGAGTCCTTGGGAGGGTTTTGTACATTAGTGTATCTCTTGAAATCATTTAAAATTTGGAACTATATGTCAAGAACTAGGAACGGTCTGAGATTTCAATTGATGTACAAACAAGTTAGCTTGCCACGATTCCAAGGAGGCTGGCAGGAGACACCAGACTCCTGGATCAGAGACAAAGAACAGTTTATTACACACAGCAACAGCAGTAGCCCTTCTACACTGGTCACAGAGCCTCAGTTCCCACAGGGCACTGGGAGGAGAGCCATAATAAACCCATACGTACAGTGGGCATGTCACAGGAGAGGCACCCTACGCTCGGGGAATCTGAATCTGTTATGTGCACAGTGAGCACGCCTGCGCTTTGCTCTAGAGGGAGACACGATATAGTCCAAGACTGTTCACAATATAAACATCTTTAAAAATATGGCCCAGAAGAAAGGACAGTCAGTATCTCTTTCGCAAGATGTGCAGAAACATGAGAGAAACTTGGAGAATTGTCTCCCAACACCATGTCTCAGGAAGGTTTCTTTTCCAGGGCTTTTATTAAATTAGTAGATACACAAAGATACATACAAAACATCCTCCAGTATTCTACATAGCATGTGCGTGCACACGCACACACATAAACACACACACACATTAACTTCAGGAGGATGGAAAAAGATGAGTGAACAGCTAGAAAGCCAAGAGTCCAGCTTGAAGCGAGGGAAAGAGATGAACACCGCTTTTATCAACTGGCTTGGGCGTATCAGATGGGAGTTACAGACTGATATAGAAAACAGATGAAAAAAAACCCAAATATGCTATTCTTCTCTCCTGTCAGGGTATATTGTCATTTGGGGCAAATTACCTCTTTACTTCATTCCTATTTGGAGCTTATAAAAATCAAAATAACTCTTTGAAAGTCTACTTCACCTCTTCTTCACACGTGGCAGCTTTGTTTATCCTCAAAGACCAGAGCTGATACGAGAGCAAGAGTTCATATATGTCAGAGGTTGCAAGGGTGAAAGAAAAAAAAAGAAAAGCTATTTGTCACCTGTCACGCAAGGACCCAGAAGTGCTGACATGGAAATCCTGTGAATTTGGCTTACTCCTGCTCTTGCTAATGCGTTTATGCTGAAAGAGAACAGTATTTTGAAGGTTTGGAGTAGAAAAGAGCCGCCCTCGTGCAAGACAATTATGTTTGCTTTTTACTGTGTTGTTTGTTTTTAAACCATTGCTTGCCTTTGTTCTTTAGAATGAGAGCCCTTCCCATACAACAGGCCTGCAGGGTACACAGATAAGTGTAGGTTTTTTTTTTCAAGAATAATAAAAAGCTCCTGAAGACTTATAAACTGTTTCATCTGTCAGAAACTATTTATGCTGACTTGGCACTTAGAATGAATTATTCCTATTAAGCAAAAATTGAGAAAATTGCTTAAGTCTCACCAGAAGGTACCTGCAGTCTATCAGAAGCTAAGACACTCTATAAGCTATAAACTTAAGAGAAAAGAAATTGCATGTCTACATGGATGTCTGCAGTAAGATAAATGATCCCAAAAAGAATGTATCCCAGCTTTGCTCCTCACACTGCTGTGTTGGGTGATTTTCCCATCCCCTAGGAAACTTAGGGAGGGCATTAGAAAAGACTGTATTCCAAGGACAGGTGCCCCTTCCATTTTTCCAGTGACATCTCTCCCTGTACACTGTAGGTCTACTGTCATACAACACATGCAAATCTATTCAGGGACTTTTATAGAGTGCAAAGTATTGTGCAGAGCACTCACATGAATTATTTTATTAATTTCTAGCAACAGTCCCAGGAAGTACTGCTATTAACCTCACAGCACAAATGTGGCACCGAGGGAAGGAGAGGTTAAGGAACCTGGTCAAAGTCAGTGGTTTTGGTGACAGATCTGAGATGTAAGCTCAGGCAGCCTGAGTGCAGGACAGACTCTTCTAACCACTCCAAAATGCTACCACATATGTCTCTCCTCCAGAAGTCACAGGGTCCATCGGCTGATTCACTCTGTGATTCCTGAAATTTCCAAGGGAATTTCACTGAGCAACTGTTTCTCACAGTAGCCACTCAGTCCAGATTCAGCTTTTCTAATTTGCCTAATTACACGTTTCAGTTCTTTTCAAACTGTTTGTCTCTTTCACCTTTTCCTTCGTCTTTCTGAATTCGGAAAGCTTTATCAGTACTAATTCTTCATAAACTTGCCAAACACACTCCCATGCAGTACTTGGCACAAGGTATAGAGGTTCAAGAAATGCTCCTTGAATGAGCTCAGAAGGCAGATGATTTCCATCCTACTGGGCTCATTAACATTAAAGCCATTTGTTGCATATATCCTGCCTCAGGATGTCCCACCTTTGTTCTTTCTTTTAACTAAATAAATTCCCACATTTACACCCTATAACGTCTCCTCCATCTGTCTGGGATCACTAGTATAGTGTGCCAAGCTCACTTGAGCTAATAGCCCTGTTACAGAAACAATTTAGAAGGATAACTTTTTCTACAAATTTCTTATTTAAATATTCAATCAACACTTCTAGAACAGCTCCAGTGAAAATAATAGTTTCCCAAGACTCCATCAATAACATTTATTAGAATTGCATGTTGCTTCTGTCAAATGAGCATTATTCTAATAGCAATAGACACCTAAGACATGATATCCTGGTACTCCCAATATCGTTAGAACCATATTTATAACACTAGATAAGAAATAAAGAGAAAGTTAGGAAGAGAGAAAATATCTGCTTAATAGTGTAGAGAAAAGATCTAAATGTTACATACAGTATCTGAAAACATTACGACAACCAATCAGCAATTTTCATTTATCAATATTTTCCATAGCTTCTTTTGCCCACTTAGATACTTTGGGTTATCTTCCCTGGTTTCCCCCCTCTCCTTCTCCCACTCTTACTCTCAAAGAACAGTCCTATCAGCTGGTTTTTAATTCTGCGGTCAGCACTAGCACTGAACACTAAGACCCGACTGGTAAGAATGAGGCAGCTGTGGTCAATTTTCCATATAAGGATATGTCTTCCTTTCAGTTACTCACTCCCTCACAATCCCAATTCTGTATTGTGAACCTTCACAAAATACTGAGATTTTCTTCAAGAAACCTAGAGTTCACTTTTAACTTTGGCTATTCCTCAAACTCATCTCCAGTCAACAGATCCTACTTGAAATGGAGTCAAGAAAGGACTCCCTTTTATTCATTAGACTTGTAGCTCAGAGCGCTAAGTAGATTTCAAAATACCAGACACATTTCAGGCAAATATTCTGGGGTCTAGACAGTGGAACTGCACTGACGGGCTCCACAGACTGTTTAGCAGAATTCCTGTAAGTGATTTTTGTCTTTCCAAATGTAGGGTCTTTGCCTCCACTTACCTTCCACTCCATTAGCTGGCCAAATCCTTCCCAGACTCCCATTCCTTTCCTCAGATGTCATTAGTGAGTCTTTTTTTCCTACTCCATTAAGTCTAAGCTCCTCTGGTTTGGTGTGACCCTCCATAAATTTGTCTCAGCCTTCCTCTTTTGCAGAGTTTGAGGTGGCAATGTGCATGCAGGAAACACTGGGCCTACTTTGGGAACAGACACCTGTGGAGAAGTGAGGGAAACAGGATTGGGCAGAAACATACATTAGGCTGTGATACAATCACAGCAAAAGCCTCTGGTAATCCCGTGGGGAACTTGGAGCTGCGATAGCTCTAGAGCTGCTTTTTCATTAAGGCAAGAAGCCCAGCCTTTATGTCTTAGCATCAATCAATAATTGTATATGGGTTGCCCCTGAAAAGAGGATGAGACCTTGGCCCATATGGCCCTCTTCAGCTGAGATATATTTGACTCCTCATTTGGATTATAGCCTCCTTGAGGTCAAAGACCATGGTTTTAATTTTTTGTGTACAACACAATATATGACGAATGCTATAAAAACGCACAGTACCCACACACAAAATACATATTGCACTTACTATGTGCCAAGCACTATCTTGGGTAATTAGGTTTCTACGTATGGTAAATAAAATAGATAAAAGCCCTACTTTCATGGAGATTACATTCTGCTTATTAAAAACTGGCAGTCAGTTGCTATTTATTTTATCTTAACATTTTATTAATCATTATCTAGAATTCACAATACTCATGAACTCTCACAGTCAAATTTTATGTTTTCTTCACATAGTGAAGCTATGTTGTGGTACTAAATTAACATTGAAATCTCAGTGATGTAACACATTTTGTCACCCTTATCATCCCCTAATGTGGGGTGGGTTGCTCTCCTCCATCTTGGAGCTGTACCATCTGGAGCATGAGGCCTCTAAGTTCTCTTCATCAGCAAAAGAGAGATCTTAAAGGCACACTGGCTCTGATCTGCCTCAATCCTTCTGCTCTAGTTCACTGGCTATAATTAGGCACCTATCCTTAAACTAACTGTAAAGCCTGGGAAATGTAAAGGGACAAATAAGCGCTGAGCACTGTGTCTCTTCCACAATAGCTCATATCTGTCTGGTACTTCCATGTGACAAAAACCATTGTAAGATTCTGCACCATTTAAAGGTTCTGCACCTAATTCCACCAGGGTGGAGATTCCACACGAACAACAATTCTCAGACACCCGCTGAGCATCTTACAATTCAACTCAATTCTGACACTCTACCTGGAGATAGTTTCACACCCCATAGGTTAAGGGCTGTAGGAGAAGGGCCAGGAAAGCTCTCAGCCCCACATACAAGGTCACTAGGAGAGCAGTTCCCAGGCTCCTAGCCTTGCTTACAAGGTCATTGTCTTGTTCCCATGCCCGCTCAGACCTCCTAGATGACCCCCTTATGTAACCAGCTGGCTGTAAGTCACCTTTGTTCTGCATGTTATTTAACTGAAGGGGTTGCCCCAGTGGGCGCCAATGCCCATGTGTATGTGGATGCTGTTCCTGTGTCTTCACCGACCGGCCCCCCTCGAGAATATACTTGTGCTATGAACTCTTTGCCTAAGGCGCCTGTCATGCAGGGTCTCAGCTCCCACTCCCCGCCCAAGAACGCAGGACACGGTAAGGCCAAAAAGGAACACCCACGGAGCCATAGATAGGGGAGTCAAACCAATATATTCTCACTGGCGGCTGGGCTGGAGACACAGGAAGCAGGATCTACATAATCTGCCTAACAGCAGTCCGCACTTGCCAGCCACCATCTTCTTGCTAGCCCCCATTTCTTTCCTGCTAGCGTAGCCACAGCCGTTATATTAGTGGCCAATGGCCTACGGGTTACAGCTGACGGCCAACTAGCCACAGCTGCTGGCATCTGATCACAGTTGATGGCCATTTACTACCCGAGCCAGCACCTTTCTATGTGAGGCCGAGAGCCTGGAAACTGCTTTTTGGGGTTTTGTCCCCACACTCCACCCCTACAGGGTCTCGCCTCACAATCTACGCGACAAGCGTCTTCTGCGAGGGGCCCTGTGCAAGGAGCCTGGAGGTGAATGCACTATCCTGAACACAGCCAGGCTCTCTGGGCACAGCCAGGGTTTCTCAGGGCACCACCAGTACTTCTGGGCACAGCCAGACTTCCTGGGCTTCTTAGGGTACCACCTGTCTCCCCGGGCACAGCCAGGTTTTCTCAGGGCACCACCACAGTACTTCTGGGCACAGCCAGACTTCCTGGGCTTCTTAGGGTACCACCAGTCTCCCCGGGCACAGCCAGAGTTTCTCAGGGCACTGCCACTCTCTCTGGACACAGCCAGACTTCCTGGACACAGCCAGGGCCTCAGGGCACTGCCACTCTCTCTGGACACAGCCAGACTTCCTGGACACAGCCAGGGCCTCAGGGCACTGCCACTCTCTCTGGACACAGCCAGACTTCCTGGACACAGCCAGGGCTCTCAGGGCACTGCCACTCTCTCTGGACACAGCCAGACTTCCTGGACACAGCCAGGGCTCTCAGGGCACTGCCACTCTCTCTCTGGGCCTCTCGGGGTACTGTGCTGGAACAACAGCGGCTCACATCAAGGTGCTTACATATTATCAATGGCGGCCAGTCAAGACACAAAAGCAAACATCCACCAGTCCCACTACATGATGGTATGTTCCCAAACAGTCAAGCGTTCATTAAATCAGTGATAGAAGGCAATTCCCCATAGTCCATAGTCATTCGCCAGGGCTGTCCTGGGGGTGAGGGATGACCTTGACCTCACCCTCATCTCCCAAGATGGACTCAGCAAGCGTTTCCTCCTGGGACTAAAAGTCCTGCATCCGGGCTGCCTCAGCAAGCAGTTCCCAGCCCACAGGGCGGCAACAACCTTCGCTTTCTCCGCTTTCTCTGGCCTCTACTGGTTGGGGAACCATCCACGTCTTTCCACCCCTCCACGGGAATCGAGCTCTCCGGCAGCTGCTCCTCCTGGTCTTCCTCAGACTGAGCTTTCATACGCACAAACTGCTCCACTGCCCTTCGCAAAGCTTTGGCCAGCACCGTATCCTGCCGGCTACGCCATGTGTCACGCGGGGAACCCTGCTCGCTGCGCCATTTGTCGTGCAGGGTCTCAGCTCCCACTCCCCGCCCAAGAACGCAGGACACGGTAAGGCCAAAAAGGAACACCCACGGAGCCATAGATAGGGGAGTCAAACCAATATATTCTCGCTGGCGGCTGGGCTGGAGACACAGGAAGCAGGATCTACATAATCTGCCTAACAGCAGTCCGCACTTGCCAGCCACCATCTTCTTGCTAGCCCCCATTTCTTTCCTGCTAGCGTAGCCACAGCCGTTATATTAGTGGCCAATGGCCTACGGGTTACAGCTGACGGCCAACTAGCCACAGCTGCTGGCATCTGATCACAGTTGATGGCCATTTACTACCCGAGCCAGCACCTTTCTATGTGAGGCCGAGAGCCTGGAAACTGCTTTTTGGGGTTTTGTCCCCACAGCGCCGTTGTCTGTTTTTGGCCTCACTGAATTCAAGAACCTGCCAGGAGTTGCGCTCCTGTGTTACAGGGCACAGTACTACAAGACTGCCTCTCCCCCCAATTTAGACACCAAGCCCAAGTCCAGGTTGTCACCTGTGCATTTCATGGACCAGCTATAGATTTCAGGTCCCCAGGACCCTTTCCTTGGTTTAGGTTAATTTGTTAGAGTGTCTCAGAGAACTCAAAGAAACATTTTACTTACCAGATAAATTGCTTACTATAAAAGGATATTAACTCAGGAACAGCCAGATGGAAGAGAGCACAGGGCAGGGTCTGAGGAAAGGGCTTGGATCTTTCCTGCCCTTTCCAGGTGCATCATTCTCCCCACTTTTACATGTGGTCACCAACCCGGAAGCACCAACCCCATCCTTTTGAATTTTTATGGAGGCTTCATGACAGACATCATTGATTAAGTCATTGGCCATTGGCAGCTGATTCAAACTCTAGCCCCTTTTTCATCCCCAGAGGTCATAGGGTGGGACTGAATGGTCCAACCTTCCAATCACGTGTTTGGTTGTTCTGGCACCAGCCCCCATCTTTAGGTTTAGTCCCCAAATTGCCTAATTAACATAAACAGAGACACCTCTGTGGGCTCTCATCACTTAAGAAATTCCAAGGGTTTTAGGAGCTCTGTACCAGAAACGAAGATAAAAAATATATTTCTTATTATAAATCACAATATCACGGTGCTTTACATTGATCACTCATAACACTATGAAGGAAATACTAATATTAATTCAACTTTACAGAAAAAGAAACTGAGGCACAAAAAGATGAGTAATTATCTCAAAATCCCATGGATAGTAATTGGTGGAGGTGGGATTTGAAGTCAAGCTGTAAGCTCCAAAGTCTATGGTATTTCCATCAACTATACTTTAAAAATTTAAATAAACATCCTAACAGAAAAGCCTGTTTCCTTTCAACACAGATCTTTGAGAAACATCCATCAGAATAATCTCTTCTTTTCAGGTGTGACCTGAAAACACTAATCTAACCTAGTGTTGAAATATCCTTCTTCCAAATCTTTCTTGTGAGTAACACTCAGTTCTCTCAGTTTTCTACATGAAAACACTTGGGTTTTAAAATTTTTCACTTTTTATAACAGTCATTAGTAGTTCCAGCATTGCAATGAGCTCCCTTTGAACTAATAGGCCACACCAAACAGTCTGCCAAGAGCCTTACTATTAAGCTGAAAACTATTGATGATTAAAATTTTATTGTCCCTCCTCAACTAAAAAAAATCTTATTATGGTAACATGTACAGAGGCTATTAACACATGCATGTTCTTTATGAATAGGAGTCTTCAGTGACTTGGGAAAGCAAAGTCCTTCTCAAGGGCTCAGATTTTACATACAAGCTTTTCTTTTGTCTAGTCTACCCTGACTCTTTCTACTCTTGTTTCCATGACAACAAGGAGACCCTAGAAAATTGAAATTAGGTTCATCTTCCTGATGGTTTAAGAGCTGGATAACTTTAAACGCCTGCACAGGGAGGGGAGAGAAGAGCCTCTAGTGCCACCTGCTGGGCTCCACGTTTCCCGCAGCCTCTCCAGTTCACCAGCTCTGGCTTCTGGCTTCCTTTGCAGGTTAAATCCCCTCTGACTTTTTTGTCAATCTTTCTGTTTCAGTTTGGATGGAACATTGTTATGAAAAAGAAATAAAAACTTTAGCCTTCAGCATCAACTACTCTTTAAGCTCATGCTAATTCATAAACAAGAATCATAAGTAACCACTTCGCCACAGCACTTAATTGCTTCCAAGTGTTTTTCATTAAACCTAAGTGAAAACACTTCCCAGGATGCAATTTTAAGGGAATAGTATTAATCACATGTCTTGATTAGTCTTGGATAGTGTAATAAGTTAATTGCTGGATAAAAATGATTTTCTTCTTTCTGAGTTTCCTCATTTTATAATATGGGCATTGCTGAAGATTTTGGTTTCCTAAAAACTAGAGTGAGCTATGTCGAGTGCTTTTCTGTGTATTGATTTGCAATGATGTTTGGCACTTAATTTCATATGGCTTTGTATTTTAACTATCTGATTAGAGAGAAATGTGATGTGGACATCTTAGGGTCAAAAGACAAAACTTTGCAAATCTTTACTAGAACACTTAAGAGAATAAACAATTCAATTTAACATAGATATAAGAAATGAACAAGAGTTCCTAGTAGTTACAGAATTTTGGTGTGAAGTTTTTACTGTTCTCACTCTTAATTCCCTGTATATTTACTGCCCCTCAGAGTTTTCTGAAAACACGTGACTGTGAAAAGGGGAGTCCAATAGTTCCACAAAATAGTAGAAGACATGCAAAAATATTGTTATTGGTAAAACAAATTATCATAAGTGGGTGAATGGAATTCAGGATTGAAGATTTATGATTTTAACCATAAACTGCATATTGTGTTCCTGAATGGAAAGAGTCCATATTGTAAAAATGCTGATTTTTCCTAAGAGAATTTATTAATTTGATTCAATACAAATCAATATCTTAGAATTATTTATGTTATTTGACATGCTTTATTCTAAAATTCATCTAAAAGAAGAAACAAGAAGAGCCAAAAATTTTTGAAAAATAAGCAGGCCTTTGCCACACAATATCAAAATGTACTCTAAAGATATAGCCTTATGTAAACAGTGTGATAACGTTGCAGAGATAGGAAAATAGATCAATAGAACAGAATGGAACATCAAAAATGGATCCATTTATATATAGGATAAATTAATGATACTGGAGAATTTCATTGAAGAAAAATGTTAGATTCCTACTATGCACAATATAATAAATTTTTAGATGAATTAAAGACTACATATAAAAAATAAAAACTGTTAGAAGAAATTTAAGGGACTGTATAGTCTTGGCGAGGGAGAAGGCTCTTTATCTAGACATCATACTCAGAAAGCAGAAAGGAAAAGGCTAACATATTTTAACCACATTCAGATGTTTAACTGGCTGGATGGCTCCAGATGAGACACCTCTTTTCCAGATACAGCATTGCCTGTGGTGGAATTTGAGGGAAACCCACAAAACTCCCTTTGATTCCCCCTACATTTTACACTGCAGTCTAAAACAAAAGGACTGAGCAGCAAGTACCCTTAAACCTCAGTGAGGTCAAACGTTCCAGGCTAGACCCACCTTTCCTGACCCACAGAAAAGTAAGTGTTCCCGGAACACTGGGTCTCCCTAGACATCTCTCCTTAATTAGAACTGTGAACCATCATTCCCTAAAAGACCATCACTACTAACCTTGTTGCGCAGACAGAACCTCACAAAGACTCTTTTCCAGAGACATATCTGGAAATTCCCCAGCCTTACTTTACCCAGACTTCCACATGTCCTGACCTCCAGCTATATAATTTACAGAGCCTAATGTAAAATGAAAACATGGGACCCCTTGTTCAAAAATTAGGAAGAACTTCTTGATGGTAACAATATGACATTAAACCAAGAATGGGGCCCTTCTAAGTGTGGGGCTCTGTGTAACTACACAGGTTAAACAATCATGAAGCTGCTCATGTTCCCTAAATCCTTTCCTTATTGCCTGCCTCATAGTTTATCAGCAAAATGCTCTGTATCCTCAATTTATTCTCTAAATGTTCAATAGAATTCTTCTTACTCTAACTAAATCTTATCTGTCCCCAAGGACACTGTCAGATTCCCATATCCCACATCTCACAGTGCCTGGGGATGGGGTAGGTGGAGTCTTTATTTCCCATTTCTTTCCCTTTTAGAACTTCCTTTACCTTTTTCAAAATCTAGTTTCTTTCAACTCCATGTCTTCCATTTATACTACCAGGTATCTCTCCTTGTCACAGCCATCTCCATACCTGTCCATTGTCCATCCAGTAGATGATATCGAATAGGTGCTTGGAAAATATTTCTTGAGAAAGTTAATAAATGACTTGTATGATCATTTTTTTTGGGGGGGGGGGAAGAAAAACTGGGTAGAATACAAATCTAACTTGCTAAATTAGGAAGAGCAGACATACTTTAAGCAAAGCACCCGTTTACCTGAATCACTCACAATATCTAGATATTTGTACTCTATATTCTGTATAAGTTTTGTCAGGAAACTGACCAAAACATGGCTTGTTTCAAAGCCAAGTTGATACCTATACCCTAAATATTTATGATTATTCCTTTAAAAGTTGGAGGGGGGGAGATGAGAGACTCACTGGACATGACTTCAGGAGTAAATTTATGCCCCTTTTAGAGTTTGCTCCCAGAATAAACAAAAAATGGGATGCCTGTGGTTGCCCTGTGAGGACTTCTGTCTTCATTGCTTCCGAATACTGCCCTCTTCTGGCTAGAGGGTGCCTATTGCTAGAGCTGTGTGAAATGAGCCTGCTTGTGAGAGAAGTGGAATTTCGGGGATAGACACAATGATATTGTGAGAGTGGAAATTGGGAAAAAGCAAATTTGGGAACAAAATGGGAAAGGTAGATTTATAACCCTCCTAACCTTTATATTCACTCACACTCATTTTTCCTTTAGAGGTTGTCTTATCCAACGCCCTCCCAAACAAAAACAGACAAGTCAAACAACTTGTCCGATTTGCTTTGGCACTTACTGCAAGCTGAGGGCTTGGATGGAGGAAGCCATGACCATTCTGATCTCTTCACTGTCATCACCTCTCACCTTCCTTGTACACAAATCCTGCATGAGCCCTTTGTCCTTGCTTTGGCTCTTCTTGACTGCTGTTTGTGTTGCTTTCCCAGAAACCTCCACACAACGTGCCTACTTTTGAAATCCACTGAGAGCCTTGCTGATTGCCCCAGCTGCATGTGGGGTTTCCCTCTAACCATCAATGCTGAAAGGTACATGGAATTGTTTTACCACCTTCTGGATATGGGTTCTTCATCTCTGGAAAATATTCTGGTGATAGAAATTGGGCAGGAAGCAAGAAGAAAAAGAGGGAATAAATGGCAGCTTTAGCCAGAGCAAGTAACTAAAATGTGAACTTTGATAACTTTTTATAAGTGGATGCAATAGTCTAAAGGCTCTGTACTCATCTTTCCCATGGTCAATGTCATTTATCAACATAAAGGATGTAGAGCTTTCCATTATATTTCACTTTACGGCACATCTAGAAAATGCTCATATTGGTACTTGCACCCTAGTGTTAGCCAACGAGGCTGCTTACAGACAGAGGTGACCATTCACTGCAGACCCTGACAGACAGCCTGAGAGCCAAAGGGATTAATGGGTTAGCACATCAATAATGGGCACATTAGTGAGGTAGCTGGGGTCTAGAAAATCTACCAGATTGAGGCAATGTAACAAGTCTTATCAAGTTATCAGGAAATCCTGCTGACAAACCCGAGGAAGTGACAAAGAAAAACAAGCCAATTAGAGTTGAAACAAAACATATTCAACTCTGCAATTCTTGGAATAGACCACAATTTCTGTGGCTTTCTTCCCTGGGGTGTCCATTAATACCCCAACTGCTTCTACCTGTTCATCCTTTCAGGGCCAGCTCCAACCTCCCTCTGCTAGGAGGTCTTCCTAACGATGTCAGTTCTCCCATCTGCTTTGGCCGCAGGAGTTAGAGCCTGTACACCGCCACTTGGCACAGTCACACAGTCTTGTGTTGTTCCCCAATGTTTAATTGGAGCGTGTTTAACCATATACGCATGTTCTCTGACCTTCTGTTTTTACATATACATTTGCCAGCCAAATAATCAAGATCTAAGCCCCCATTCGATGCTGTCAGAAATCCGACCTCTCTTCAGACAATTCTGAAGATTATGAGAGAGTACGCACCTGTCTTGGCTGTTGCTTGTCATATGTCGCTCCTAATGGCTGCTTGGCATGTTCCGTGCAGTTTCAAGGGCTTTCTTGGACTTCTTGTCCATGTATTGACATTGGCTTCTCTCTTATTTCACAACCCCATCCCACACCCCAGCAGAGCTAACAATAACGCAGAGTGAAGGCTTGAAGATATTATGCAGAGTTAGAAACAGAACACAAGAAAGGAACACTTAAAACTTGAGAACAGTGATCACTGTTCCTAAGTCCTAAGAATGTTCCTAACCATTCTTATCGCAATGCAGGGAGTGCCCTACCTGCTGTCTCTCACCTCGGTCTGTCTTGTTGACATGTTGCTATGGTTTTAGCCCCTCCTCATATAGATGGATGTTCCCCTTGACCTAGTACTGAGGTCTCAAATTCATTTTTTTTTGTCAATCTTTAGCTAGAGGATGAAAAAACGGTTTACTCAGTAACTCCTCCAAATTGGAGCTCCCCCCACTATAAAGGTGGCTACTCACATTCTTTTGCAAAATTATTTATCTCCTCTTTGCAACTAATTTTATGAGACTAAACCGAGGACTAAGCTTTGCATATTAAAAATGTCTTTTATATTGTTTCCTCAAGAAAAAAAAATCCTTCAAATGTGAATGATGCTCTTATTTACAATATGTAAAAATGGCATCAATTCTTAAGTTTCAATTTTTTTGTATCCCAATTTACCAATCCTGTCTGCCTTGATGGTAAGAACAATACCTTATCCTCCTGGGTTTATGCCCAAATATTGTCAGTATTCCACAAGAGGAAAAGTGGTCCCGTCACAAGAAGACACGTGTACATGTATGTTTGAAGTGCATAACAGAGACTTCTACCCGTTCTTCCAAATCCCAGCTCACGTCTTCCTCCTGTTGCTACAGTGAGAACACAATGTCCAGCCTCCCTTGCACTAAAGTAAGCCATGCGACTGACATTTAGCCAATGAATGTGAGTGAAAACATGAGCATTTCTTCCAGGTCTGGCCCTGTACAAAGCTGTGAAATGGGGAACTCCATGTTATTTTCTCTTTGTGGAGGGGCTGAAAAAAGGGGACCTCCCAGAGCAACTTTGGAGTGTCACATGTAGAAATGGCAGATACTTCATCATCTCCTTCATCAGGAAGGAGAGACACCTCATTAAACTGTTCATTTGTGCAGGCCATTTTTAAAGCAAAAATAAACATCTGTCTTATTTAAGCCATTATATTGTTTTGGATTTGTTTGTTACAGCACCTAGCCCACCTTAATACAAGCTGTAAGTGGATAGCCTCCACTCCACAGATGTGGAGTTGGTAGAAGTCTGTGTGTTGTGATAAAGGAGACTCATGGCCAAGGAGAGGCCCACTCCCCATGCCTTCTTGACTTTCATTCCAACGTTTTGTCTAAAATTCTACCACATGGATTTCATTACTTTGGATAAAGACATAGTGCTTCTAGGAAACTTCTTTTAAAATAACCGTATCACCTGAAAAGGATAACACATTAACCCATTGTCTTCCATGAACCCCCTTAGCATAGATGACTTTTTCAAATTTCTTTTTAATGAAATACCTAGCAAAAAGTTGAGAAAGGGATACAGGCAGTAAAATGTTGAAGGGCAGATTGGGAGAGATGGAGGGACATCTGGTGCATGGAGCACTTGAGTTTTTGCTCCAAAAGAAACAGAAATCTGGGCAATAGTCGGTAGAAGATGGGACAGTGGAGTCCTAGGGAAACTTGATGAGTGAGGGTTCAAAGAGGTTCAAAGAGGGGACATGAAAGCACATTTCTTCCTGATAATTTGCTGAATGCTGGTCCTCAAATCAGGTGCTTTTGCCCACCCTTTCCCTACACTTTAAGCAAATTATTTTGATGGTCCAGCCTATTTTTTCGATTTACGCATGGCCCCTAGGAAAGCCCTGGTAAAAATCATAAGGAGAACTGTGGGATTTGCTCAAACCATATTGGCACTTTCAGAATTTGGGCATTTTGACTATTTTTCAGTCAGTGCCTTATTTAGAGGTTCCTCTAACAATAACCTCCACTGTTTCAGTTTATGCAGTTATTTTGCTTCTGTAGCTCATGGAAAGGATGGACAGTGGGCAGGGAAAGGCGGGTCAGCACCAAAAGTCAATAACCAAATAATTCAAATGCATATGTCCACCGACTATTTTTAAAACAAGCAAGTGCATATGACAGAATCAGTTTTATGGTTAAAAATATTATCAGAACATTAAAATTACTGTAATTAAGCAGAACATTGAAATCTGTATCCAGACTTTGTACATGTTGTATGAGATAGTTGTGTATTCAGGGGTGGGGAAACTTGGAGCCACATTCCCGTGGGCTCGCTACCCCAACGGTGTGTTAGGTATGGGGCCCTCTTACGAATGCAAGCAGTGGAGGTGCCAGCAATCTTCATGGATTTGAGGGCTTTACTTCTTTGATCAATAGGAAGTTTTATTGGTCCTACTCTATGGCACATAGATGCTTCTTCCATTAGTTGTCTGTTGCTGCCATAACAAATTACTATAAACTCAATAACTTAAACAACATACACTTCTTTTCTTACAGTTCCGTAGGTCAGAAGTTCAACTTTGGACTCCACGTATAAAAACAAATCATTGGCAGAGCTGCTTCTCTTTCTGGAGGCTCCAGGGGAGAATCTGTTTCCTTGTTCATTGGGGTTGTTGGCAGAATCCAGTTCCTTGTGGTTATAGAACTGAGGTTCTATTTTCCCTGTTGGTTGTCTGCTGGGGCTGCCCTGAACTCCTGGAGGCTTCTCTGGTCCTTGCACATAGTTCCTTACATCTCAAGACCAGCACAGGGTGTTGAATCCTTTTTATGCTGCCATCTCTCTCACCCACTCTTTTTCCTTCTTCTTCCCCTTTTAGAGACTCATGAGAGTAGAGTGGGCCCACCCTGATAATCTGAGACACGCATCTCATCATAAGGCCCATCACCTTCACCACATCTGAAGAGTCTCTTTAAACATGTAAGGCAATATATTCATAAGTTTTGGAGACTAGGAGGACATCTACATCTTTGGGGGCCATTATTTTACTGAATACCTTCTCAACTAAGAATCATCTGAAAAGCCTTGGCCTAGGAGATGAGCAGTGTGAGACAAGGAGAGGACTTAGCCCCTCTGATGCCTAGGACAGGTTTCACTTTTTGATCACATTTGCTGTTGGTTCATATGCATGCTGCTTAATCTCGTGTTTCCAGAAATAGAATTAGAAGGCATTATCAGAGATACTCTGGAATCTTGCGACCCCAAGCACCTCTCCTGTCACCTCCATCTTTCTCTTATACCCAAAATAGTAGTATTTGAAATTTGAACCATTCAAATTCAACCTTGGTGGAATGTCAAGAACTAAGTTCGTCTGGGTGTAGAGAACATAAGCCTTCATTTTCCTTCTCTCCATGAGTGTATCCATTTGAATGCTTTTGTAAAAAAAATGTAAAAGAACTAAGCATAAACGTGTACCATCCTGTGATAACTTAGCAGTGTTTTTCCTGCTGTACATTCTCAGTACAACACCCAACTTGGCCCCCACTGGAAACTTGACTACTTTTCATTTGTGCTGTTTCTTCCAAGTGCAGGAAAACCTCATTTTTGGTTACAGTGCTCACAGAGAGTGGGCAGGGCCTGCAGAAACAGGCATAGCAGTTTATGTGGGCCAGACAGTGAGTCAGTAGGAAAGTAATAAATGATAAAAGAAGGTGGACCATCGCCAGAGAAGGGAATGGACCCCTCAGGATTGGGGGGGGGGGGAAGGGCTGAACTTCCTGCCCTAACCTGACACAAGATTAAAGCCATACGAGTTGTTGGTTTAGACAGGGCTGTACAGAAAAACAATGCTACCAATGTTAGAAGAAGAACAGAAAGACCAAGGGCTGTGTTCAGGTTTTCAGGGGGTAGAGGAATTTGCATACCTGCCCTCTATCTCTTCCCTGTACATACAGGTGTCTGCTTAACAGTAGCAGCTCCTTTTTCCATGAAGGGCTCAGGCCAGTATTCCCCGGGCTGAAGCAGTGTCACGGGGGAGCCATTCTTGGAAGTACTGGAACCCCACCTGGAAATACTTCCAAGGCTGCCTGATAAGGAGGTTGCCTGAAGACCTTCCATGTGGAGCTCTAACAGATTTCCACGCTTACTCACAGTAGGAGATTCTTTCTTCCCACTCCCTTTACCAGGATATGCTTGTTCAGTCCCCAGTGTTCCCTTCTGATAGGACATGCCCTGAATCTTTGATGTGAATTCAATGTGCAAATAAGCATCACAAAATTCTGGAATTCTTCCCATAACCTCAGCTAGAAGGGAATTCAATTAAAGTTTGTGCAGCACCAGTTAAGAGAGCAGTGAGGGAATTACATTGTTGTTGATGCCTGTAAAAACATTACATCCCAGATCAATAACTGCCTGGGTGAGTGTAAGAGCTCCAAGCACCTTCATCTAGTATCTGCTCTTCATCATCTAGGAGTATATCTATGGGAACCATTTCAAAGTTCAAAGTCATAGCTCATGGAGGTGCCAACCATTGTTAAAGAAATTATTTTCTTTTGAGAGTACAGAGATCTGCACACATGGGAACTAATGGAGGGAAGGGCAGTTGGCAGAGAGCGGGTGAGCTCTTTCCTAGTATGGTGAGATGTTGATGACTTGCTTTGATAGTGGCGGGAACTCTTAGATTGATGTCATTATCACTGAGATTGCTCTGGGTTTAATTCCATGGAATATTTGCAGGCCGGCTGAGCAAGTGGAATCCTACAGTCAGTCCTTTGATAGACCTCAAGCTGGCTCACAGTTCCCTGTGGAAGTGACAATTCCTCCAAAAGCTCATCTTGTCAGCCACTTCAAGAAGTCACAGACTTAATAATTCCTACAGATAAAGTAGTTTTGTTTTATTTTTTTTGTCATGCTTTGAAAGCAAAGTGCCTAAGATTCTCTTTTTATGACCCCGAGTGGCAACTCATTTCAAAGTTGAGGCCAGAACTTTTTATTTCCTTGCTCTTTGACTTTGAACTTTCGCAGAATGCAGAAGTGTCTTTTGAAACACCAGGCAGTTCAAACATTAGTTTTCACCTCAGTTTAAGATAAACGCAGACTGGCAGACACCCTGTAGGTATACTAAGGTTCCCAATTGCCTCAGTTATTAAACATTGCATGAAACTCTTCATATTTGTCAGCTCATTTGCGTTAGTATAATTAGTATAATTAATGATGATATCTAGCATACAAATGGCAATGAATAAAATGATGAGTTTGGAGTCCCAACAATCCTGAGTTTACTTCCCTACTGCATTCCTTAACCCAAGTTCATCATGACCTTGAGTGACTATTTAGTCTATCAGTTTCCCCACGTGCAAAATAAAGATAATGATATCTACTTGTGGCGTTGATGTGAGATTTACATAAACTGATATGTAGGAGGCACTCAGCACAATGCCTAAGCCATAGAATAATTACTATATGTTAGGTGTTGTCATTTTTATTCATAAACCTAACTCCTCTACTTATGTGTCATTAAATACTATGCCTTTCAGAAGACAATAATTTTATTGGAGGGTACCCAAAGACTTTTTTAAAAGTTCATCTCTTGCTTCCTTTGGAATGAGCAGAAAAAAACTAATCAGCACCATTATCCTAACCTAACCTTTTATAATCCAGAGATGTATAACCAAAATATTAGGGTGAATATATTTGTTTGTATAATTTGGAGCTAACTGTGCTGTGTACAGTCATGAATACAAGCTTGCAGAAACCCAGGGAATCTAGAATGGCCCTGAAATTCAGCCACCAAAGGAACAAAGATCTCAAGCAAAACTGCTGGGAGTCCGGACGAAGCAGCTCTGCCTGGGGGAGCAGAATTTCCTGGGCAGAGCACCTCCCTGGCCCTGGCCTCCTCCCAGGACAGCCCTGTCTCTATGAATACACATTCAAGGACTCTAAAACACAGCGCAGTTTCACAACCCACTTACTGTGCCTAGAGCTTGGGTGGAGAGGCACAGAACTTCCTGGCAGGCTTTTAGACCTCAACAATAAAACACCTATAAACCTCTATGAGGGCATGTAGAACTCTCGCTGCACTTCTACAGAAGGAAGGACCTCCACCCATTTGATGAATCGCAGTGCAGCAGTCCCCTGACATATGAGGCTGGCACTGGCTCTGAAATTTCCCTATTGCATTATTAGTAAGGAAATATAAGTCTTATAGGATTCTAAAACTTGAAGTCTTCAGCTCTTTTTTGAATGTCTCTCCAGTTGAATGATCTTACAAACAAAATAAGATTCCAAATCAATAGTTCAATTAAAAACACTTCCCTGGATCAGAGGAAGCAGGGAGTGGCATGTTATTTCAATAAGCCCAAGGATGGGAAGGAATCCAGCTTTTCTTGAAACTGAGGAGTTGCCTGAAATTGCCACCCAAAGCCACTGTTCACTGAATAATAGTCCTAATTGTGAAGTTCAAAATCTCGTTCAGGAAAATAGATTGGGAGAAAAATGGCAACAATTGGCTCTGAGATCAAAATGCCAGCTCTGATGAAAGGCAGCCCGCTTGCAATTCTGCCTGACAAAAGTGTGACATGCATGGCCCCCAGTGTGTCTCTGACATGCTCTGCGGGTTAAAAGAAAATCATGTGCCCCACCATACATTGGTCACACTCACGCCACCAACGCACTCTGGGGCTCTTGTGCTAGGCGGCCTTTGGTTCATCCCAGTATTCCTGGCTTCCTCTCCTCACTAACTTTTCCTCCTTCCCACCATAGCCCAATCTCTTTCAAAACCATTTAATTCCTGTAACACTTTCCTGGGAGAAAGGACTTTACTTGGCGACCTTGGGTTTACAGGACCGTTGGTGAACAATCAGTCTGTCTGGCAGGAAGGTACGCCCACAAATAGGACAGGGAACCAACTGGCCCTGGGCACTTGTCCAAGCAGCTTCATTTAAGGCTTCGAGATCATAGAAACCTTTGGCTGGATAGTTAAAGAAAAAGAAAAAAAAAAAGAATTAAAAAGAACAAAAAAGAAAGAAAATGAAAAGAAAATGGTAAAATGGATTAGTTTTCGTTCTGGAGACCATATTCTACTTTTTATGGAAAATATTTGCAGGAAATACCTGTTGACTGAGGCTTTAAACAAATCCTATTACTTTTGCCAAAAAAAGAAAGAAAGAAAGAAAGAAAAGAAAGAAAGAAAGAAAGAAAGAAAGAAAGAAAGAAAGAAAGAAAGAAAGAAAGAAAGAAAGAAAGAAAGAAAGAAAGGAAGGAAGAAAGGAAGGAAGAAAGGAAGGAAGAAAGGAAGGAAGAAAGGAAGGAAGACAGAAAGAAAAAGGAAAGAAAAAGAAAAAAAGTACTTCTCACACAAGGGTTGAATAAAGTTAACTATATGAACCAGAGGCTTTTCACTCATTGGATTTTAAGAAGGGGAAGACATTGTTTTATGTGTTATTATATGCATTCTTTACTAATTATTAACATATCTGCTTACACATTGTTATCTTGCAAATATAACTTTTGGCCTTCTTTTAGTTGACTCTAAATATAAACTTACAAAGGGAAAAGAACATGTATTTGTATTTTCCTCTTCTGTAATCCTTCAGTGGAATGTTTTTAGAGGCCAAAACTGACAGTTGAGAGCGAATTTAAGATAAATTATATCCTAAAAATTTATCATCTCTCTAAAGCCATAAACTCAGAGATTCTTAAAGTAATTAAAGTGAAGAATGCAAACAGAATGGTTAATCTGACAAAAAGAAGTGCCCTTATGAAAACAATAAAGACAACCGAAAGATGTATAATCTTCATTGGCAGAGCACAGGAAAAAAAGGCATATGGCTTTATTTTAGAGAACAGTGTGGGATTTAGCTTTAATGAACCTTATTTAAATAGAATAACTTTAGTACATCAAATTGACTATGTCTTAGACTCTCACAAAATAGTCTCCCTCCCCAAATGTAGCCAGGCCCTCAAAATGTATATAACATAGTTTTTATCATTTTCATAGCACATATATTTCATTAAAACCCAGGCAATTCTTATATGATTTGTATAATGGTTCACACAACCATAGCAAACCTTAGATTTCTTAACATGCCTACTCCTAATATTTTTTTCTTTTTTTGCTCCATGGAAAATTAAACCCCGGCAAACCTAGTAATTTCTCCTTTGGATAAAACAAGTATCACTTTTTACGTAGGATATGAAGATGTAATTTGAGTGCTTTTAAAACTGTGGCAAAAAGAATGGCACTGACTTTCTTCTTACTTGGGAGTTTTAATATGGACTCAAAATGTCCGAGTGTTCATTGATTCTCACTTTAAGATGAGTCATCACATTTCTAAAAGTGTTTGCATAGGGCATGGACTTTGTTTCTGGGGGAAGTGTTATTTGAACTCTGTGACTACAGTAAGTCCATGGGGCGGGAGTGGTAATGGGAATTCTCTCGGTCTAGAGAGGAAGGAAACAAAAATAGCGTGAGGCCAAGAGGAAAATTATAGAGAGTGCTGTTATATGACCTACCTTTTCCATCTGTAGGCAATAACAGTGGAGGGACCCACCAGGGCTTTCAAACCAGTCATTTCTTTCACCTCTTCTAGACTTGTGATAATTATGCTCAAACAGAGAAAATGACAAAGATCCGAAGAAAAGGAAACACATTTTTTATCCCCAATAAGAATTTCTGGGAAGAGAGTTTCATTGAAGTAATCAATTTCTTTGTGGGCAGATGCTCTAATTTCAATGGATTGATGTTTTCATCTTGAGCTCTTTTCCCACCTGTATGCAGAGCCTTCCTCTTAGCA
Source organism: Rhinolophus hipposideros (assembly GCF_964194185.1). NCBI lineage: Eukaryota > Metazoa > Chordata > Mammalia > Chiroptera > Rhinolophidae > Rhinolophus > Rhinolophus hipposideros. Next base: position 16,516,700 of record NC_138053.1, read on the forward strand.
AGAACCTTGAATCATTGAATTCTAGAAGCATCTAGAACTTTATCATTACAACCTAAATCCATTCTATGGGTTGTTAAAAAAAAAAAAAAACTCTCTTTGGATCACATATCTAATAAGAGTGCTTTGGACTAAATGAAATGAAATAGTCTCTGAGGTAACTTCAAGCTCTGAAAATCAATAGCTACATAGGGAGAATGAGTGAATTGAATGATACACTTCTAAAACACTAAGAATGATATTCCTTTGAAGGTAATTAGAGGATCAACTGGGAAAATGACAATGGTAGATGAGAAAGTCCAAGCTTGTATGACAAAAATATTCTGTGAAGTCTCTTATTCTCATATCCTAAATGAGTAAACGTAAGGCTCTGTAACCAGATCACACATGGTAGTGCATGGCGTTACAGTTTCATTTGGCTTCTGCAGTGCTTAGCAAAGTACTAATTGCAAAATTTTTAAGATCTTGACATTTCCTATAAATTTCTAGATTTCCAGTTTCTTTTGTATTATTGAAAGATGACCACACTAGGTTAAATTTTTTAATAACACCAGTTGGAATTGGGCAGGAGCCGTCTCCTTTAGAGAGAGCTAGTTCTCTCTAGCTCGCCATAGTCCCCACCTTTCCTTTTTTCATACATGGAGAAACTGATCCAATTTTGAAACCTGATTAGTGGACCCTGAATGCATTTGAGTTTGGTATACCTCTGCTCTATGAACACTAAGACATATTCATATTTGAAAACATGTCTCCAGATGTCCCCAAAGTTACTTTAAGTTTCATGTATTTTAAGTATTATGTTTGATAATGTATAAAAGTAACTTTGGGGAAATATGTAAATTCAAATAGATCCCTCTCCCTGCACAGTTTTTCCAGGACGTGGTGTCTTTCTGCATCTGAAGACAACACTTAGGGCAGGCATTTCAGAACTATTTTTTCTATTCAGCTGCAGCCGCGACAGTATATGTTGGGGATTTCAGTTTGAACAAGAAAGAAAAGAATATCCCTTTTCATAAGTTTAGAGAGAAAAGTCTCTCCTTATGCACTCAAGTCTTTTCTTTTAAAAACTTACCACTAATGGTCATGATTTGGGGTTTTTTAGGTTCTGGTCTCCTTAACTGTTTGGGCAACAAGTTGTTTTCATTATGCCATTTTTTCAGACATTGTGGCTCATGGATGGCAATAGATTTTGTTCCATATTCACGACCACAAATGTAGCAAACAATTGTTGGTGGACGCCTAATCATTGTTGGCTGCAAATAATAGAAAATATCTGTTAAAGTTCAGTTTTGAAAATTAAATTTTAAAATTATAATATATTCAAATTAGTTAGAAATATATATATACATATACATATACATATTTAATTCCAACCAGTCTGGTGAATTTCACCTTTTTGAAAATTAAGGGAACAAATTAGGTTACCTGAGTGATTAAGGTGGGGGTCAAGATGTGGCTCTGGGAGGACGATAGGACATAAAGATGACCTAACCAGAATTCTACATATTGCTACTTTATAAAAATGTATTTTCAATTGTCTTCTGACTATTCTCCATGCTGGGAGAGTACAACAATAAATCAGGTATAGATCATCTTCTCAAAATATGGCTCTAGTACCCTAATGTCTGAGAAATAACGTGATAAATGTCACTGGAAAGTTTGTAACAGACAGTGTTGTGCCTGCCGGCATTCCCTCATGTAAACAACTTTCTTCTGCAAACACCTGTGATTCCCTACCATTTTTGACCTGGAGTAGGCTAATCAATTTCAGATGGAAACTGGTGGATAAATACCCAGCTGCCTCCCCAAGGCTGATTTCATACAATCTTTCAGAAGTCCCCACTGGGATTGCACCACAGTTGTTCATTAGCTCACTATATAGGCTTCCTTCTCTTCCTTGTCTCTCTTCCCACTATTTTACTGGGGTTTCCTGGGGTCACCTCCCAAATAGAATAAAACACTTGTACTGCATTTATTTCTTAGCATTTGTTTCTATGAGAACCAAATCTAAGGAAGAGTTAAGGATAAAATGCAGTAGGGAGTTTCTGCTTCTGTCCAGGATGTAGAAAGTTCCAAGAAATATTACCTCCACCTAAAGAATGAGAACAAATTAGATAACTTACAGAATCATACATTCTGAGCTCATTGGAGATTCAAAGTTGCAAGATAAATTAATGAACTAACAGGACTGCCCAAGTTTGAGGGTAGACCAGCAGACCCAAGAGAAAACCTTCCACACCCCAGCGTTACGTCATTATGGCCAAAAATTGTCTGCCTCATAACAGAGCAGGATAACTCAGTGAGAACCCGACTGAGGAGCAGGCATGCAGGTACTGTCTATATAAAGTCTCCCAATGAAACGCCAGGTCTGACACCCAGTAACAGGAGGTGACAGTCTAACACAGGAGAGAGGCATGAGCATTGAGAGAAACCATCACCAAGTCAAGAACACGAGGCTGCCTAAATCTAAGGGCAGAGCTGGAGAATTAGGCCTGGCACCGGGTACTAGACAAGAACAGTCTACAGCTTAAGGAGGGGTGGGAACACTAAGAGGAATCCCTTCTCTGTTGCAGGCACGTAGGGTCCACAGGAATCTGAGTGCAGCAGGAAAACTGGGAGGAGCCCTTTGGCTCTAGGCCTTACACTAAGTACAAGGCAGGGACACTTTACCACTGGGAATTTAAGGCTGTAGTCCACTGCATGTAACTAAAACAATGGCAAGACCCAAACCTTGCTAAATTACAGACTCCATTGACACAAACACTTATACTCACTGCCTGACAGAAGAGGAGATATACCCATTTCTGGGCATAAGTATAATTTACCTCAGAATCTTGCGCACAACATCCAACATTCAATCAAAATTAAAAAGTGCACACATACACACAGAAAATAGGACCCATCATTGCCAGATCTTAAATATAACCAGACCAAGGGATGGCTTAGATATTGGAATTATCAGGGTTTTTAAATAATTATTTAAAAAATAATTATTTTAATTAATATTTTAAAAGCAATTGTAATAAATATGTTAATGGATCTAGAGGAAATGGTGGGCAGCATATGGGAAATTAAAGCTGAGAGATGAAAAGCAGGTAAAAATTATTCAAGAAAACCAAAATATTAGTGAACTGTTATTTAGAGGAATCATGTATAGTTGCACTTCATGAAAGTTAGTCTGGTTGCAACTTATCTAAACAGGCTAGCAGAGCAGCAGCATATCTCTGAGAGGTTCACCATTCATGGCTCTGAGGGTAAGGAAATCAGGGGTCCAAGAGAACACCAATGTTTTATTCTAGGTAACAAGGAACATGGTGATTGTTATTTACTGGGGGGGGGGGGGAACAGGAATGGTAGGTTAGGGAAGGAGAAAAAAATAGAATCTGTTCTTGACTGGTCGCGTTTGACATATTAATAGACTGAAATGTGAATAAATCCTGCCAAAACAGGAAATAGAGGCCTGCAATTCAGGATTACTGGGTTTCAGAGCTATTCACACAGAAAAGGCATTTAGAACCTTGGCAATTCTAGAAAAGGAATATTGAGAGAATGTGTGGAGAAAAATTCTTGAGAGACTATCTGCACTAAGGAGAATGAGCAAGGGAAATTGCAGCCTAAAGAGATAAAGGTTCAAGTTTGCAGTTAAAAAAAACAGGGCATGGAGACAAAAAGACTCCATTCAAAATTCTGGAAACAGTCTGGTTTCCAGAAAGATGGTGTCATCTACTCTGAAATGCATCTACTCTAAAAAATGCTCCAAAGGAATGAGTGGTTGAGAAAGGTACTTAGATCTGGTTACCAATAGATTATAAATATGTGACTTTCGAGAGTTCAGTTCCAATGGAGAACTAAGGATAAAAACTAAATTGTTAAGTGTTAAAGATTAGGTAGAGGACAAGAAGAGTGCACCTCCAAACAGCTTCCAGAAAGAAAATTAGAGATATAAAAGGAGTTGAAGAACGATTCGTTTTGTTGCTGTTTTGGGGGTAGGAGTGTCTTTTGCAGCTAGAAACTGAAGGCCTAAAAGAAAAGGAATAATCAATTTAAAAAAGGGTCTCAGGAAGCAGGAGGAGGTGGGATAAGTTGAGAATGTTAGCCTCTGAAGAAGGGGAAGGAAGAGGAAACAGATGAAGTTAGAGAAATGTTGCAGAGATGGGAGGCACTAGTTAGTGAAGCTCACATTAGACAAATTTAGTCTTCTGAGGATAAAGCAAAGTGATCTTCAGAAAACGAAGAGATTCAAATTCTGGGAAACAGAATAGCTAAGAATACTGCGATATGGCACTGCGGGGAATGTAAGTAATGCAACTAGGGAAGAATACTCGCCCAATAATGGCAAAGATCCAGTTAAGTTGAGCTGCAAGAAATTTCGGTGAATTAAATAACCTTTTTCAATATGTTCTTAAGTAGCACTAGGTGGTATGAAAGCAGAAACTAAGTTAGTGGTGGGGTCTCTTTGGGGGAAATAAAACATAGTAAATATGTACATCCTTTAGAATCGGCCTGCTGTGAGCTAAGACTCTTGGGGCTTACACCTGCAGTTGAGAGAGCACAGAGCAAGGTCAAAATCAGAAGGAAATACACTTACAAATTCTGTATACATGAGCAGATTCTAGAAGAGTGAATCCACAGTTAACACAGATCAAGCAAAATGGAAAATGAAGTTACTCCCTAGATGATCCAAGTTTTTAAAACAGCACATTATTTGAGGTAGAATATTTTAATTCTACTGTTCTGCACTGAATTATGCCAAAAGGCTACATTCATCAAAATAACTAAACAGTGTTTATCCTTCCTTGTCATTAGCCACGTAGCATCTAACACCTAAAAAGTGACTTTTAAAATATTTGGGAAATTCAAGACCAAAGAGCAATAATTTTCAAAATCTCCAATAGTTCCTTAATATTTTTATACATATTCATTGACTTGAAAGATTAATTAAATGCAGGTTTTTAGTTTACAAATGAGAAGTTATTCTTTTTACTTTGAGAATAATGAATTTATTAAAATTCCATGTGGAAAGTATGAGCCAACTCCAGTATGCAACCAAGCATATAAGCAAAATAAATGGCATGGGTCATAAAACGAAGGCATTCACATCACATTGTCAGAAGGTTTCTTTTGGAAGGAAAAATTCGAAGAAAACAGGCAGACCCAGAGGCCAGAAGACATGCACAAAATAACTTAAAGGGATATGGGAGAAAATTAATACCATAAAAAGGCTAAGATGTTCTGTATTATATTTTCCAAAGCTTGCCGCGTGTTATATATTTGTAGTTGAACTGCAGTTGAACCTACAGCATACTCCATATTCTTGGGTTTTGAACATCTTACTCCTAAGCCATGCTCTACGCAAGTGCAAGAAAGGCAGACACAACCCATCCCCATGGGTCTGAACGGAGATAAGAGAACCTCTGGTAGTTTTCCTTCCTTTCAGGATTGTTACTTTGAAACTTCCAAGGAAAGTGGAAGAATCTCCGATTTGTGGTTATTGCCACTACCCCAACTGCTAAGGTTTTACCCTTTAGCCTCTTTCTCCAGGGTTTTCAGATGGAAGTGGATGTGGGGGGTGGAGGGGAGGATGGAGAGGAAGAATAGGAAGGGGAAATTACAGTCCTGGCAGAAAGAAGGCCCTTCTTGGCTTTTGTGCTGATGTCACGTGGCATAACAGAGCAAGGCAGGACCAGGGGACGGTTTGCCCAAGGGCCTGTCTACGTGGGGCCTTGCCAGGGACTGCCAACTCCAGGAAAGTGTAACATAGGAAGGTAAAGAGGAAGTCGTTAAGTCTAAAGTTACTGCAGAGCAAAAGAGTCAATCAACTTTTTCCGGTCAACACTTCAAATATTTTTGGGGCAAGGCATCACTCTTTTAACATGAGGGTAAAGCTCGTTTTAAAAAGGTGATATTTGAATCTACATAAGTGCTATGTCAGGTGTGAACGGTATTGTGTGTGTGGGGAGGGGGGCTCAACCACATGTCTCTACATATAAAAGTTTATCAGGGCTCATCACAATTTTGCTTTTATTCTTTCAGTTTCCTGGGAAAGTCTGTTTAGGCTGGATACAGTCAGAGGCACTTGAACACTTCAGGGAAAGCTTTCATGTGTGTACTTCTTTTAACTTGAATCCGCTAACTTTCATGTGTTTTCAATCATTTTGCTGGCCACTACTGGAATTATCATTTTATTTTCCATGCAGCATTTTTTTGTATCCTTTTTGTTAATATCTTTTCTTTGTCAGGAACACCTCATGTTCAATCTTTTAGGCCAGGACTGCACAGTGCAAACGAAAGTGAACATTTAACAACTTTTCTCCTAATCATGCTAGATGACTTGTCACCCATCCATGCATTTGTACAATTTAAACTAAGTAGCTATAATACCACCATTAAAGCAAGGGCGGGGGAAGAATAAGGACCAAGAAAAGAGAGTGGATTGGTTGACAACATTAAGAAAGGTATTGATAGAAGAAAAATGGACATAGTTCCAGAAAACCTAGACGAAGATGCTTATTTCAAATAGCTTCAAATAGTTCTTGATGACCTCCCTGCCCTGATAGCTCAGGTTGAAAGGAAACCACAGTGAACTACACAACTCAATAGTTAATAGACCTTATAGAAGGATGTGTAACAATTGGTCAAAAGGACAAAATATTTCTAACATTAAATACTATGGCATGGATCTTAACAAAAAAGATATTGAAACTAAAATGGAAGTCACTACCAGCAGTTTTACAAAAGATGAGAAACAGTCAACATTTGGTCATTTCTTCCATTAATCCCACAATGAATACTAAGTGATAATAGTGTAAAATTATAGTTGTGTAATGTTATTTACAGGAGACTTAAGAGAATGTGATCCAAGGATGTAGCATTTTGAAGATTTGATGTGAAATAGAAAATGGTAAGTGATATTTATGGGGCATTATGCCCCTTTGAAAATCTAACAACTGCTATGATCATCTCCGCCGAAAAAATACACATGTATACAGAATTATGGATATAATTTCGAATGATTGGTGGACTCCCTAAAACCCACCCATTAACCCCAGGAAGTGAGCTGTTGGGTTTTTAGTCAGAGCCCAACTTTTTTTATCAAATAGATGTTCCTTTGTTTAAGGAGGCATCTGGCACCATTTAAATGCCTCAAAAAGTACTGAGTTACAGCACACAGGACCTTATGAAAAATATACCACTTGCGGCTTTAGGGTAAACTTAAGTCTGCTTTGCCTAAAACAATCCCTATTATACCCATTGTCTTTTACTCTCTAAATTGTCCTTGTTCAGTCAATAAATTATACAGTCACTCCAATCCTTTTTGAAAAACATCAATTAATAAAATATAAGCAATTAAGGCATGAAACAATAACAACAAAAGCTTAAAAATATTGAAGCTGTGACTATAAGACTGGCAATATATTCATTCACATATAAAACTGAGGCAAAATGACTATAGAAATTATGGTTAGGAAAGAGAATATAAAAGGAATACACCTTGACAAATAAAAATACTTATAAAAATTGGGAAGGAAAGGAAATGTACAAATGGTGCCAAGTTCTTCACTTTTCATGGCAAACGGTCAATTAAAGCAGGTATGGAATTAAAACATGCTTTGGAGTTAAAAAATTTTTTCAAATCCTTGAATAATTTATATTTGTTTTGTTTTGTTTTTTTAACTTTGGTGAGTCCTTTAAAAGAGAACATTCTAATGAAGAAATATTTTTCTGAAGTTCAGCAATATCATCAGTTTCACTTTGGATTCTTTTTGCCAAATTCAAGGGACATTAAATATAACATCTCTTAATAATAACTTGGATAAGCTGATCTCACGTGTATAAAAAAAATCGGCATGTCTATTAATTTACATATGTTTGTATACATAGAGATATGCCTGGAATGATATTCACTAAGGTCAAACTAATTTGAGGGTAATTTTATGCCAATTTTATACTTTTCTCATGGTTTGAAATTTTACAATGGAATTGTGTCATTTTTATAAGAAAAACAAAATAATTAAAAAAAAAATCAACTCCAGAGTCAAAACTTAAGCAGGAGTTAGGTAATAACATCAGTCGTAAGAGGAAAAATCAAGTGGAGACCAAATAACTTTCTGAAAATTGCTTAAATAATTGATAAAAGATGATATTTGTCTTTGTATAAAATACAGTTCAATATTGGAATTAACTAGTAATTGAAATTAGAATTAATAATAGGAATGCATACAGCTTTGCATAGCATAAAAGTACAATGTAAAATGAAAATATGTATAGTACCTTAAATTACATTATTCCAAGGATACTATTTTATTTTGTCAACTCTGCATAGTTGAATATACATCAGTTAAATGTTTGTATGATGCAACTTAATTGAAGTCCTATTACTTTACTCCATTACTTTAAAAAGCAGTAACAAAGGCCTAAAAAATTAATCTGAGGACAGGATTTAGTATGAGTCCATTTCTACCATACTATAATCTAAATATGGCTCTTTTAGATATTTTAATTTTGTTCAGGCTTGTTTTCCTGACTTGGTTGCATTAGTCAAAAAATGAATTTACAAATAACTAAATGAGACCATATGGTATTAGACATCTTGTGTTGAAGGTGACAGCCAAAAAGATAATTTGGGGCATGGCTGCAGTGAACTGTCCCTTGGGTCCTGTGTGTTGCCCATTGTGGCCGGAGTGACAAACCACTATAAATTTTCAGCCTCCCACCTGCCCCCCTTCCCTCTGCACTTCACAATGTTTTGCACAAATCTGGACTGTCTGATGTGATACCAGGAATTTCTGTGGTTCTCCATGGCTACAGAATAAAGGCCAAATACTTTATACTGACTTTATTCATGCCCAGCCTTTGCCCCATGAATCAGGTCGTGAGCCACACCAAATTCAGCACCCTTCCCCAAGCTAGAGGCCAAGTTTTCCATTTTGGTGGCTTCGTGACTTTATTCATTTGTTCCTTCCAGCAACCAGCATTTAAATTAAATATAGCACCTCCATCATGCTGGAGGTTATGGGGTAAACCGATCCTTAGCTTTTCTTTGTAATAAAGACAGACATATAAACTATTAATTAAATCAGAAGGCAAAGTTTCTAAATGCCACAGTAGGGAGACAGAGTGCCATGGGAGTCTGAAGTAAGAAGAAAGGATAGCGTTTGGATAAGATGCCAGTGAAGTTGGTGATATTTGAAGTGGGTTTGTTGAATGAGTAGAACTGTACTGATGAGGGGAGAATTCCCTCAAGCAAACAACATGATATATTCAAGACTGGTTGATAGAACTGCAGTTTGTTAATATGAAAGCTATAAAGACCAATAGTGAAAAGACTGATTAGAGGAAGTGTGAAAGCAGGATCAGTCTGTTCAAAACATGGGTAGTTTTCTCAGATTTTGAGAATACAATATTGACACCTTTTCTATGTGTCCTCCCATTTTCCACCTTGGTCCTGACCCCAGACTCCATCCTCCTCTCACTAGAAGCTAGCCCTGCTTCAGGAGCTGGGTAGGGACTTGACAGACAGTACTAGAAGTAAATATTTTCTATGCCAAGAGAGCTAATCAACCACATCAAGGCATTGTGTTGTTGTGGGAGTCAGTCAAAGAGAAGGCAAAGAAGCAAAGTAACAAAAAGTGTCTTGATCTTGCTGACACCTGAGTGCAAGGATGAAGACTTATTATCCTTGAGACAGCATCGGATCAAGAAATGAACCAGGGGGCAATTTATAATTTTCATATACTCAAACATTTTTGTTCTTCTATATTGAAGAAATACAAACTGGTTCTGCCTGCCCTGAAATAGACTGAAGAACTCCCAAGAGATAATAATAACACCAATGCAACTGAAAACATCTGTGAATAGATAAAATGTCATACCACTATTACACAATAGTGGGCTATTACTCAGCAGTAAAAAAAAAAAAAAAAAAAAAAAAAAAAAGAGAACTGCTGCTACAGGTACCAACATAGACGAAACTCAGAATTGTTATGCTGAAAGAAGCCAGACCCAAAAGAGTACGTTACTGTATGATTAGATTTATATAAAATCCAAACTAAGCTGTTATGATTAAAAAATAAAACAAAATCAGGGGTTACCTGGAAGCTTTGGGGGGAGATGAAAATGTTCTGTATCTTGATTATGCTGGAATACAACAGGTGTATGAAACTGTCAAAACTGATTAAATTGCATGCATTTAATGTGTGCAGTTTATTGTTTCTATATTATTCCTCAATAAGGAAGATTAAAAACCACTCATGCAGACCTAATTTAGTGGAGTGCTTTTGTATTACCAGGCTCATACATTAGTCAGTTCAAAGTGAACAGCACACATCGTCAGTTGAAATTCCAAAATCAATGTATTTCTGAGTGACTTTTGCTAGGAACTAGAGAATATTTTTAAGTGACCTAGATTCTAAACCCTTTAATTGATCTTCCAAGAAATCCTCCAATTGATAAAAAAAAAACAACAAAAAAAAACAAACAAACAAACAAACAAAAAAACGATAGTATAGACGAAAACTGAAAAAAGAACTAAAGAAAATTAGAAAATGTTTTACTGAGGTCCTTCACCCCAGTGGATGCTTAAGTTTTTGCTAGAGAAAGCACACTCGGCAGCTAATACCATTCACATACAATTTCATCCAGAAAAGCCCAAGTCTAGGGTGTCAGAGCCTGAGACTTGCAGCAGAGATGGGCAGCTTAAAAGCAGGGCTATTTCTTTGTCCCCATGTACATAGCATCTGGTCTGCTGGAAACATAACTGATACCAGTTTCTCATCTTTCAGTAAGAGGAACTCCCTGGTCTTATAGTATACGAAAGAGAGAGAGGAAGAAAGAGAGAGAGAGAGGAGAGAGATTGTGTGTGTACAAGTTTTTGCTAGAGAAAGCACACTCTGTCACTTTCCTCAGTTGATTTCAGGAATACTGAAAGGCTCCCTCTGACTCAAACTATTCATTCCTTTACATTTTCCTCGGCTTTGACCTTGACTTCCCTCCAGCCTACTATTATCATCTTTAGACTCATTCCCTTCGTGAAGAAAGAGCCAAGATCTTTGGCTCTAGAAGGTCACAAGCACAATTTACCTTCCTGGTACCACCAGAGATCAGAGGAAGGAAGCCTTCCATTACACTCATTGGAAGGCAGTAGTGGGCTGAATTTATTTGAGGCAGTTGACCTGTTTTTCTTTTTCTTTTCTTTCTTTCTCTTTTTTTAAGGAGGATGTTTTAGTGGGCTGGGCCCAAGCAGCCATATCAAAGTGTAAAAGATGTCTTTTTTTATTATCAAGTATTATGCAAATGAAATGCCTGGCTCTTTACCCCAAGTAACATGTTTTGCACATTGCTTGGAAACAAGCAAACAAACAAAAAAATTCAGAAAGTTTAATGGTCATTTTTGTTTTTGGTTGCATCATAACAATCCCTGCATCAAAATAGCCATATGCCCTGTGTTCACTGGGGAATATTCATTCACCTAAGAGTCAGAGAGAAATCAAGGAATCCAGAGGTCAGAAAACATCCTGAAATGGAACCATGACTTTGAGTAAATTAGGAAAAAGATGATGCTCTACCTTAACATACTTTCAAACTATTAATACCTGTTTGTGATCATTAATCCGTAATGATACAAGTCACAAGACAAAACATTTGAAAATGGCGGCCATGGGAGAGACACAGATGACATCCTCACTTTGTCTCAGGACTTGACCTAGAACCAGCCCTATGTGTTAGTGGTACTTTGTTTCTCAGCTGGAGCGTGACTGGAAATGAGCACAGTATGGCTAGTCTGCAAATATCTGGGTTCAATATCTCTCTCAGCTTCACAACAGTTAGTAAAGCAATGGCATTCTAAATATTGATACTCAAGTTGCCTTGTGAGAAGAAGGAAACCAGAGACATCTGCTGAAAACACAGCTGAGAGTGATTCGGGAGATGAGACCTTAACTAAATAGAAATGCATCTGGAGGAAAATGCTGTCCTCAGGACAATTGTGGCCCAGATGTGTGTCTCAGGAAGATATTTCTGGCCACAGGCAACGTGCCAGGCATCGTGCAAGGCTCAGAAGCGGGAACTGGCCATAACAGAGAGGACGACCATACTTAACTCCCCACCTTTATTTGGGAACTATGTTTTAGTTTTTACTCAGCATTCTCTCGGGGGCAGTACGTCAGGTTGACAGGTCCCTGTCTGGCACGCACAGAGCCCGTTCCACCCAAAATCAGTCAAGAAACAAGGACAGAGTGAGAAAGGGACCTGCTGAGTGGAGGAAGTATTTTCTCCACTTCTCTGCCCATTGGTCTATTTGAACTCAGACTGATCAGTTCAGAAAACTTCTCTCCAGATGTGGAAACTTTAAGGATCCTGGGCTTTATGTGGCCCTGTAAAATTCTTAGAAGGTTTGGTTCCCAGATGTCTGCGCCTCATTGTTCTGGAGACTCCCACAGGTGATCCAAATGCTGGTTGGCAGCTGGGGTGAGGTACCCTATGCTCAGTCACGAAGCATATTACCTGTGGTCCCTGCACAGAACTCACACATCCTGTCCCTCATGACCCAGGCTGCCTTCTTCACAATCTCTCACCCAGGCTGCCCTTTACAAGTACCTCCCCTCTGCCTTGTCCTTTGGGTCTCAGATTATAAATGGATAGATCAACAGCCATTTTTTGCCAACAGACAGGCGTGCTTTCCTCATCCAGGACAATGTTTTTAAACATTTGTAACATGAACATCTTTTAGGTGGGACTTACTCTCTGGGATACCACAGGCTCCACCACTCCCTTTTCCGAATGTGCAGCTTTTGGGCTTGTGAGCCTGAGCAGGCTATATTCTCACCCCCTCTCCTCACTCATCTCCCCGATAAAAGGTATTTGCCTCCTATCGCATTTCTAAGAAACGGGCTAAGCTTATGGTTAATTTGCATGAATGTGTTAGTGGCTAAAAAGGGTTTGTGACCTATCTAGGGAAATCTTCGCATTCTAGCTGGGATCTCCTATAAAGTCCGTACTTTAAGTCAAAGGACTGAATCTCTAACTGTGAAATTACAACAGCATGCCAGGGAGAAGGGGAGGCATTTTGGAAAAAAAGGTATGCAGTGATGCATTAGCGATTGTCACACTGAAATTTCCCTGCTCTCTTTGAAATGAAACTCTTAGGCAATTAGAACAGAACTTGACAGGGAGCTTGAAATCTATCCTTAGGCTACAGAAGCACCGAGTTTAAGGGATGAGACCAATTTCCAAGACCACATGCACATAGTAACCATGTGTAATCTTCAAGTCATGTACTTGCCGGAGGATTTTTGGCTTCCGTCACTCCCAGCTGGGTTCCAGGCTATCAAAAACAGGGCCCATCCTGCCAGGGTCTGAAGGAATTTTGTGAATGTGCAGCTGTTGGAATGGGTGTCATTCCATTGACAGCGTTCCTCTTTCCGCATGACAAAACTGCACAAAGAATTTGGGCCTTAGCTGCTGTTTTGGATTTTCCACACTCCTGATTCCTTCGATTAGGCCAAATAATTGAAATGTCTGTGGTCAGTACACAGGGCATATCACAGAATGCAGAAGTTTGGACGGGGAAATTAAAGGGACAGTTTGTCTCCCTGCATACTTGAGGAAGAGTAAAACCTCTTTTAGAAATCTTTGTGAGTATTACAATATTGAAAATGTCTGACCAAGTAGCAGCTAACTATTACCGAGCACTTTCTAAATATCAGGCCCTGTACGAAACCCTTACCATGCTTTATCGCAGTCGTTCCCATAATAATGCTCTGGGCAAGACTCAGTGGCTCTGTTTTATAAACAAGTAAATGGAGGCACAGAGCAGTTAATAAGTGGTGAAGATGGTGTTCATCCAGCCAGTGGATCTATGAAGGTGGCAGGAAAGAGCTGACAAGCGAGCATTTGTCAGGTACCATCCCAGGTCTTTTGCAGACATTCTTTCATTTCAGCCTCTCTCAATGGGGGAATCGAGGCTGGGGGTCATTAAATAATTTTCCCAAAGATCTCTGGTTTCATTGTGCATCTAGCATCTGATTCCAGTTGCTTCTAGAAACAGGCCATCAATGGTTAGCGGAGTATCATTCTCTGCTTTATGTGTCTAGAGTCAGCCATTGGGTGGGATTTGAGAGAAACTAGCAGAATTCCTACTTCTGCTCTCTCTATCACCTCAAAAGCTCGTTCTTTGGGTTGAACACTGCCCTCTCCCCGACCCTCTTTCAGAATGCAAATAGTCCTATGAGAGATTTTTCTATGAAGGAATTTATCAGATTTTCCCAACTCCCTTCCGATAATATCTAGGGGTGGGGGTTGATAGAGGCAGGGAGGGTATAACAGGTGTTGAGAGTAAAAGGAGATCAGACTATGAGGCCAGGTCACCAAAGACTCATTTTCCAAAGTCAGGATTTTGCCTGTGGGCATGTAAAGTACAATTTCAAAAAAACGTGACTGAGACTGGATGTGTATCATTACGTTTCCCTTCCCCCAGGCTGACCTATACATGCAGACAAAATATAAGTAGCATTTTAATATATAGGAGTAACTGCATCGTTCAGTCTCAAACCACAATAATTGCAGAGTTTGATTGTCTAGAAACCACTGGTATTTCACATTTACTTCTGGGGTTTTCAAACCATTCTACCCAAATATCACATCTGGAAGGATCATTGTTTGAAATGAAATTGTTTTTGGAAATCACTGGGTGCCACGTAAAAGAATTTTTCCAAACCAACTGATTGGCCAACTATTAGAGAGAGAGTCTGCTATCTATGACATGGAGTTTTGTCTGGCTCCTCTTAAATGTAAGAAAGACTTGGTCATTCATTTGGTAGCGCTGTGAATACTTCCTGATTTAGAAAAGTACCTGATTTAAAAAGTACCTGATTTAAAAAAAAAAAAAAAAAAAAAAAAACAGAAACAAACAAAAAAAAAAACTATTGGTATTTTGAATATATGCTTGGCATTTTAATTACTTAATTGCTCATCCTGAGATACAAGGCTGAAAAATATAAGTCAAAGAACAAATTCCAAATAAGATTCTCTGTTTCTGAAAGGAATACGATTTCTTAGCTGAATTGTTTTTTCTTTTTCTTTTTCTTTTCTCATTTGAGATACAACTGCTTTTTTTCTGATTCCTTAGAAGGATATGGATTGGAAGGTAAGGTGTTTGATTACATCTCTTTGCAAACTGTTGTAAGAAGGACATGCCTTGAAGAACGTGAACAGAGGATGTCCCGGGTATTTAGTTTCTGTGCTCCTCTGTTTGGCACCAGGCCTGACCCTCAGGGTCAAAGGGCTTCCAGGTCACAGGGTAAAATGAAGTAACAAGGAAGCAATCGGGGCAAGACAGGAAAACCCACAAATTGAGACAGCCACTGAATTTTCCCAGCTACTATAGTTCGGAGAAGAGAAGGAAAGCATGGATACTACCCAACCTGGCACTGGGAAGGTAGGTTATTTCCAACGCCTAATTTGTCTACAACTTACACGCTAAAGGGCCCCCAGCTCAGGGGGAAGGCCAAGGGTTTTCCAATCAAGCGAAGAAGAAAGTTATCACCTTGGATAGGCCTGAAAGAATTCTAACCTTGGAAGACACTTCCTTTCCTTTTCTTATCAAAGTTCTTGAACCCAATCCTACCCTATCCTTGCCCTATCCCTTCGCCTCTGATTTCCTGAAGCTTTAGGCTCAGACCAGTGATTCTTTCATCTTTTCATCGTCACTGCTTAAACAAAGGTAGCCTTGGATATGAGAGCTTCTTGGGATTTTTATTAATTATTAATTAATTATAAATTAATAGATGACAGGATCATGGCATCAGAACTAGCGCTTGGAGCAGGCGTAATGGAAACTTATTGAGTTCCTGGATTTATTAGGCCCTTCTTCAATTTGTAGGACATTTCTTTATATAGAAGACAACCTCACAGAGGTAATATTTGAAAGAAACAACAGATGTAAGGAGGTGAATTACACAATATAAATAGAAAGCAAGAGATGGTGCCCTAAGTCAAATATTCTCAGTGCTCCACCTGGTCAGGAAGCTGAACTTGTGCCTCACATTTAACAGTGAGATTCTAGTCACGGGGCAATCACCTCTGTTTCAATAGGAACTCCTTCCAGATGGCGTTGTTTTGCCTTAGGTGAAGTTCTAAGAATTTGGGGAGAGATTTTAGTTGTTGACCTTGGAATTCAGATTTCTAGGAACTATGGACATTTGTTCAGACAGAAGGATTTACTACGCATCTATCAGTAAAAAATGCGGGTGTCTCTGTTTGGGGCTGGAGGCAAGGAGATGGGGGTGACAGGAAGAAGCTGGTTAAGAAGACATATGAAATCTTTTAAGCGAGGTTAATTCTTTGAGAGTTGGGCATATTGCAGTTTTGTGCATTTTAGGCCTGAATACTATCTGAATTTGTAACATGTGATCGTCTACTTTCACAGAGGTTACAATCACTATTTTTCCTTCTAGGGAGGCAGAAAGCCACATATTAGAGCACCGATGCAATGACCACCTACTTTCACTTTGGTCTTTGGGCTCTGGGAAAGGTAGCTATATCTATCATGGGCTCTCCCACCACAGATATGTGATATATAATTATAATTTGAGGCTGATTTTTAAAAATAATCAGCAGACTGTAACTTGTATAGATAAGTGTCACCCTTCAAGTTTTTATATTAGGAAGCTATGTATCAAGTTCACTGGTGATGCTGCTGCTCTAAAATTTGTGACTTCCCCTACCTTCAACACACACGTACTCCACACATGCAATATACACACACAGATTGCTTCGGGTCAGTTTCTAGACCCAACAGTGCAGAGGAGAACTGGTCTTGTTACCTTGATGTTGTGCTTCGTACACCTGAGAGCTGTGGGGTCCTAGAACGCTGCCCGGATGTGCAGGCATGGTCGGCACCAAGGAAAGAGAAACAAGTGGCACACGGAGTTGGAGATCCGTTGTCTAGCTGCCAGCATCATCAGGGACAGTTTGTGAGGTCGAGGCTGGTTTCCATGACAGCAGCAGAGCTGAGGAGGTGGACTCGGGCTACTGAAGATGATTATCAGGGTGAGAATCCCCAGCAAGATCCCACGGAATGTTTTCCCTTCGAGAACGTCCACATCATTTTGCGTTCAGGAATCATTCAGGCAAAGGGTTCTAGGCGCCTTAATCTTGATTTTAGGAACTCATTTACAAAGGACTAAGTAGACCCTTAAAATTAACCTTTTTTCTCTCTTTATACCTCTCGCTTTCCCATGTGATAGGTCTGATGAGCTTGACTGGGATTTCATTGAACTCCTTCATCTTCCCAGAAGCACCTACAAACATGCCTTCATCTACATCCAAGCTCCTGCTAAATACAGATGTGCCCCTCTGTCACACCCCAGCCTCTGAATACGCTGGGATTCCAACCCCTGGTGCCTGCTTCTCCTGCAGGTTTTATACTTGCCTTATCACCTCTCCACTGGATCATGATCCTAAACATTCAAATATAGTCTAGAAGCTCCCATCTTTTAGAGAAACCTCTCTTAACCCTATATCTCTATCTCTAGCCTACCCATTATTTCTCTCCTAGTCTTCAAAGCCAAACTTCTAAAAACACATCCTATCTTTAGCCTCCATATACTCTGCAACCCCCACCTCTACACTGAATGTGTTCTCTCCGAGGTTATCACACTAAATCCACATTGCCAAATCAGACAGACATTTTTTTGGGCCCTAATCCTACTGCACCTATCTCAGCATTCCACAATTTTTTAAAAATTAGTCTCAGGTGTACAAAACAACGTAATGATTAGACATTTATACCCCTCACAAAGTGAAAACGCCCCAAGTCTACTCCCCCTCTGACATCACTGTTAACATACAATTGACTATATTCCCTATGCTGTATTTTACATCTCATGATATTGCACACACACACACACACACACACACACAATCTCCACAGTTTTACTCTTGACATTTTCTCTGATCTCGGTTTTCATGGCGCCATACTCTCCTGTCATTTCTGCAGTATCTCCAGGCACTCATTTTCCACCCAGCTCCTTCCCCTGTAACCCCTAAATATGGTACTGCTTTTGGGTTCAGCCCTGGGTCTATTTTTTAAACCTATACTAATTCTGATAACTTTAAATATATGTTAATACTGTACAAATGTATACCATAGCCCAGTCTTCTCTTTTGAGACCCAGACACATATTCAGCTGGACTTACTCACTTAGATCTATCACAAGCATTTTGAATTTGATATGCCCAGAATGGAACTATTCATTTTAATATCCAAGAACAAACCCTTTTTCAAGTCTTTCCCATCTTAGAAAATAGCACAACTAGTGCAGTTGCTCAAACTAGAAACCTAGGAGTCATTCTTGACCACCTTCCTCACCCCTCCACATCCTAACTATCACCACGTTCTACTCATTTTACCTTGTCTCCATCTCTGCTATCTACACCCTAGGGCAAGCCACCATCAGTTCACACCTGGATTCTTGCAGTAGCCAAACCAAGGACGTCCCTCTGTCCACGGAGCAGCTGAAGGGACTATGCTGTTTCTACAGCTGTATTTTGTGTTCCTCTTTCCTCCTTTATTAGGTTCCAGCAATGTGTGTACTTCTTAGTTCCATTTGAAGATCTTTCTTACCTCAAGGCCTTCACACATGTTACCTTTGGCCAGAATGTCTCCTCTTCCTGCCATTACCTTCCTCCTACACCTTTACTCTTGGCTAATGCTTTCATACTTTGCATGTCTCAGCTGAAATGTCACTTCCTGCCAGGGGTTTTCTCTAATAAAGATCCTGAATTTCAACCACCACCATAGACACTGTCATAGGACAATCTGAAATTTTATATTTATTTCTTTCATACTATTTCCTCCATAAGACCCCATGAGATCAAGAGCTGTATCTATCTTTATTACGAGTCTATATTTAGTACTTAGCCGATGCCTAACAATATTTATTGAATGAACAAACTTCTGTCCTCTGTTTTCTACTAAAAATTCACAGTCTGGCAAGATAGTCATACCCTTTTTGTATCACACATGTGCTGCTCTCTTAGTGACATGAAAAGATGTGGGTCTTTGGAATTAAGTAGATCTGACTCTGACACCCACTACCAAACCCTACTGAGTGCTTTGGGAAAGTTGATTAACCTCAGTCTACCCACCTGGAAAGTAGGGAAAATAATGTGTGTCTTATTATGAAGATTAAAATGAGATCTTGTAGACTGCTGATCATAAACATACACAACAAAAGTTCCCTTTATTCCGTGCCTCCTAATAAACTCCAAATAGGTACATGTGCACACACAAAAGATTTGCAAACGTGAGAACACCCATCCTGCCCTTCTAAGTCTTTCTCACTGTGACCTTCCTATTGAGAGTTTTGCCTTTAGAGAATAAGATACTTAGCCACAGAACAGAATTAATAATATTAAACCTAATATGTAACTGTAGCCCTAAGTAATTCAAGTTTGTATTCTAAGAGCACCTCCTCAAATATAATCTGGAGAAAACACAGAAAGACAGCATTTTTGATAGTGTAGAAGACATTACTTTAAAACACCAGATGGCAGCACCAGATCCTAAAGAGGTATCTGATGGGATCTGAGCTCTAACCTGGGCATCTAGAATATCAAAGGCAGCTTAAAACTATATTCAGAGAGACAATCGTTTATAGAAAAGATAGTTTCTCTAAAGAAAAATAATGCCTGCTTTGTAATATAGTATAGGATTTTCAGGAACAGTGTTTCACATATTACAAGCAAAATCCTGACAAAATAACTCCAAGCATTATCTAAATAATAAAAGATAATTAGACAAACGTTTCATTTTAGTTTGTAGTTATATTTAATTAACTGTGTCAACCTGTGTTCCAATTAGTTAAAGCTAAAGAATGAAATACTACTGGCTTCTAGAAAAGGGCCACAATTTTCCAAATATTCAATGTAAATATTAAAATGTATTCACTCACATTAAAACAAGGAGCAATAATGACCTCTCATACTGTACTTCCCAGCATCCCTTAGGAAACTGCTCACTAAAATAGACATCAAAGGATCCCCCTAAATAACTGCAATATTAAAATTAAAAATTATAATCTATGGTTCTCCATATTATGCCTCAGAATTTCACCTAGAATTAACACCACTGTTAAAATCTTGCTAAATTGGATACTGCTTATTCAGACTTTCATTCTTTTAGAGAAAGAAAGGGAGTTCAGTGCTGCTGGTGACACCCTGTAATGGGAGACCCACAAGCTCAGGGCAGTTACACCTTCTACATAAACATCCACACTGAGTGCTTTATTTCTCTTACATATGGGTCGTATCCTTCCTGACTTCCCTGTGAGATCAAAAAGTATACATTCAGCCCTCTACTCTGGATGAGAAGCAATGGGGCATCACAAGCCGGTACACTGCTGAGAGGGTGGAGCAGAGCTAAAGCAACGTGCCCACCGAGGCCCTGGAGGAAAACTTGCCTTAGTGGCGTTTGTCTGTGTTTAGATTTCATTGAAAGGTGACAGAAGCATCTGTGTCATAAGAGAACTGCGCCAATCTATGTTGGAAGAACATTCCGAGCAGAGGGTAATTCACTCTGCCAGCGAAACAGTCATTGTTGCCCAACTGGAGTGAACTGTTTTCCAGGTACTGTGATTGTGGTTCTGAAAATGTTTCTTTTTCTTTTTTTCCCCCCACTTTAATTCACAACAAGACTGAGCCCCCTGAGAATATCAGGCAAGATCGATGATTCTAATCAAAAGTCAGATCAAGGATTCTAGAGGGAACCTGTTGTAATTGACAAGAAAGGAAGCAAACATCTGAACTGTAGAAAGAATGCATGTGCAATACAGTCAGCCAAAGTCAGCCGTCACAGGCAGATGAAATTCTGAAATCTAATACTGCATAGGGCAGTGATCTTTATGGAAAATATACGATTCACTGCACTATCTAAAATTTAAATGATATAAGAAAGAAAAACAGCAACAGACAGGATCAAATTAACCAAAAGAGAAAACTACAGTACGCAGGAGAGGCTTCCTGCTGAAAGCACTGTGGCATGGCAAATGTCTTTTTTAGTGAAGGAAGGAAGTCCATTGCTTCAAGAATCTTATGCCTCTCTGAAGCCTTGATTTCTCCATTGTAATTAAACCAAGCTTGCTTTCCATCTGGCAACTACAGGGACCCTGAATTTGATGACCTTTCTATGCCCTCCCGTAAAGCCTGCGTGGTCCCCAACTGGGTCAGCACACGTCTCATAGCAGTGGGTGCCAGTTTCTCACTGACACACACCTTTTCAGGTCTGACCCAGCCATGTCCTCTAAGTGTCTGTGTGCCGAAGGATGTCCCCGACTCTGATCTAAATGTAAAAGTCCAGGGCCATCGCTGGCTTCTCCTTCTGACTTCCTCCCCTCCAGATGACGGGGTGAGTCAAGAGTTATCTTCTTGTGAAGCTGTGGGCCCAGGCCAGCCTCTGTTAGCAGTCGTGACTGAGTGAGAACATGCTGTGCTCAGCCTGTTGGCTCCACTCTTGGGACCACAAAGTATGTGTTACAACAACAAGCCCAGGAACCCTGACCCCACTCATCCCTATCTGAAGATCTGGAATGAGAGTATTGGAAGTAAATGCATACAATCAGGAAACAGGGCTCAAAGTCACACACGAACAGAGCTTCTCACTGTGACCCTGAAACACAGATCCTTTTGCTCTCTGAATCCAGACCTCACGCATTTTGGAAGAAAAGCAACAGCCAGAAGATGGGAAAAACAGATCATGTTTACGAGGCCAGCCTGCAGTCCATGACACACTTAGAGTTTGAGTTTTCATTCAGCAAAGAAACCAGCCATTCTTTCTTCAATGTTCATCGGAAAACTTATCCCAGCTTCTGTTAGTCTGACTCTTCAGCTTTAGGGTCATTGTCTTGGAATCTTCCAAACCCATATTCATTTCATTTTAGACATGGAAGTTAGGGAAAAGTACTAGACATTTGCTAAAATGATGCAATGACAAAGGAAAAAAAATTGGATTAAAAATAAAGGCTGCCCCCCCACTATCTCTGGTTTAATCCTTTACGATGGCTTGAGGAACCTTAGTTTCCCAAAAACAGTCCACTTAAAAAATGTTGCAGGAGGGGTGATTCAAGTAGCAAGCGATAGGAAAAAAAAAACAACAACAAAACTTTGACTACTTCCTATTTCTCATGAATTGACATCATGTAAGGTGTGATACAGGACGGCATGCCCCCTCCCTGGGCTGAATGGTATGACAAAGTCCACGGGCCATGCCGTGTCTTACAGCTAGCCAACCTCATCAGCATCCTTCCCCAATTCTGATTGATGGCAAAACTTCAGGCAAAGGCCCAGCAACACTTCACCTCAGGTAGGGGACCCCTGAGGTCATGCTTACTTACAATTGCCCAAATGAGGGGTCAAGGCATGACATCCCTCCAAAACACAAGGTACAGAGCAGCAGCGGCAATTCAGCACTTGCCAGAACCGTGAACACATGTGTAGTTGCTTCTGTGTCCAAGCGGGGGTTAATTCGTAACATACCACAACCATGTAAGTGTTAAAAGAAACATGCCGTACCCGCAGTGCATGTCTATTTCTGCAAGGGCTCCAGTGTTTAATTATTGCTAAAGTCATTTGGGGTTTTTGACACAGATTCTATTTTAGTAAGATAAACTCAGCATAACCCAGCATTGCCAAAAATGAATTCCTAAGGTAGATGACTAAAATAAACTGGTAATAAATATTGGCTGTTGGAACGGGAATTATAGTTCTGTAATGTAGACATAGCATTAATGACTCATTTAAGTAACAGTCTCTCCCAAAGATCATCGGTCTGAGGGGTCAGGGAAGAAAGAAGTCCATCTCTCTTGCTTTTAGGCAGCAGAATGGAAGAGGACTATGAACCCATTAGGCAGGGACGTTCTTATGTCTGTCTACTTTGCCAACAGAAATATAGCCCCCAGAGTCCTACAAGGGGTCAACTTGGACAAGCTGCACTGAGGCAGAAATAAGGCATTAAAAGGCACCATCCTAGGGGTTGAGGACAGTTTCCTCTCATTCCTCTGGAGGCGGAATGAACCCTCGGGTCCACCCAGTGCATCTCAGGTGCCATGAATTACCTTATCAATCACAGGAGGTGTGGCCATGTTCCTTTGCCGCTTGGAATTAGTGGATGCTTTTAGGCCACTTTTACTCCCTAATGTCAAATTCTGAACTTGTGGCTCACGTGGTTGAGCTTTACAACTTCTCTGGTGTACCAGAAGAAGGTCGGGGGCAAAGGTCTGGCTACAATTTGGGCAGGGCACAAGCTGAACTTCACTTGGCCCCTCTTGGCTGGACTGTCCAGTTGGAAGGGGCTGAGGCTTCTGTGGGAGCAGCCGGCGGAGCTCCCTGGGGAGCCGGTCATTTTCTATTTTCCATTTTTCCAAGCATTTGGGCTCATGAATAGGAAGGGACAGGGTGCCAAATGCCCTACCACAAATGTAGCAGATGAGAGTCCTTGGTCGGGGTGGGATGCCACCAGAAGCTTTCTTAAGGCCAGTAAGATCATCAGAACTGTTGGGGTTTGGCGCTCTGGGCCTCTCATCCTTCGGCTTGCAGCTTCTCTGGTGAACAAGAAGACGGTCTGGCAAGAATGTGCGGCCACAGGATTCACAGGGCAGCAGCTGAGCCTGAGAACTCTGGAACGCTGCCTCATTCACTGCCTGAAGGTTGAACCCACGGCCGCCGAGAGGCTGTGGTTTGGAGGGTTCTGGTCTCCTCAGGTGCTTGGGCAACTTGCTATTTTCAATATGCCACTTCTCCAAGCACTGAGGCTCATGAATGGCAAGTGACTGGGACCCAAATTCTCGGCCACAGATGTAGCACATCCGGAATCCAGGCCTGCGGGATAGGATCACAGGTGGCCTGGGCTGGCTTTCCGACATAATTCTCTTACTGGACCGTTTTGAGAGTATCACAGTTCCAGGTCTGTTTTTCTGAGGGTTTGTCTTTATTTTCTCACCAGGACCGACATGCTCTGTTTCTGGCAAAAGGCCAGAGTAGGAGTCACTAGAGTGAACAGCTTGGTTGATAAGGAAGGTGGGTTCCTTACAATGGTGGAAAGTCTGTTGCAATCTGTTGGGAACCCTTCTCTGCTTTCCTCTCTCCATTAACAAAGTTGCCTTTCTCTAGTGCTTGCTCTGATTCCAGGCTAGCGCTCATTTGGGGCTTCTTCTTAGGGTGAAGGACAGTCAGGTTGGTTGTCCTGGGGTTCACATTGTTGCCAGAACCTTAAACCCAGAGACCGTGACTCAGAGCTTCATTGTAAGGCAGCAGTGTGGAATGCTGGAAAGGCGCCATGAACCCCAGATGCTTCCAAGATCTGCGGGGGAAACATAAATCAAGAAGTTATGTTACACACACACACACACACACACACACATACACTCACACACACACACTTACACACACTCACACACACATACACTCACACACACACTTACACACACTCACACACACACACACACACACACGTTAGACTGTACATTGATAAAAAACAGTATTTCTTTTTTTGACCTAATATACTCTCTGGCCAGCAGAGCAACTAGTACATAGGAATTGTTCAGTTAGTAATGAAATAAATAAAATTTCCATTATAAATGGCACTGTTACCATATTGAAAGTATGTGTTGGTAATAGCTAAATACTGTTTGTGCATTGCACCTGAGAGAGGACAAAAACAGCTGTGAGATCTGTGCCCAGTTACTGTATTTTGGTGCCAAGAAAGGTCTGAATCTTTGCAATTAAGACTATCAAGTCAGATCTGGCACAGACAAAGAAGTTATTCTTCATTTTGACAGATCCTAAGACAGTGATATTAACACATGTGACAAAAGAATGTGTGGGCCCAGCGTGGCCAGCACAGAAAACGAAGCTTAGAGAGACCAAATGTATCGCTTGATCAGCACCATCCAAAAGAGAAAGTGGTTCTAGAGAACACAAGGAAACTGGTAAAATTATTTCATTAAGTTTTATGAGCAAATGAGTAAAATAACCCCCAAACCACTCTACTTTGTTCTGATTTCTTGTTCACAAGGATGTCCCATTTTAATTTCCCATTTTCCTTGACACCAGGAAGTTGAAACTATCTAAAGTAGTTAAGAAGACACTGGAAAAATTAATGCAATCAAATTAACTTACTTTCCCCTAAACTTGCTCACAATCTCTCTCTCACACACATACAGTTTCCTGCAAATTAGAGTACTGAAAAAGCCCCATGACTTGCCCCAACAACTCCTTCCATTTCCCTTATGATAAAGTAAGAAAACTAATATTTATTGAATGTCAACTATGCATCAAGTATTATACTAATTTTTAAATACATAATTTTAGTTAATTCTCAAATGATTATAAGGCATGTATTATTTCAATTTTACAAACGAAGAAATTGTCATTCAGAAAAGACAGGTAACTTGCCCAAGACAGTCAATTTCTAAATGACAGAACTGGGAATCAGTTCCAGCTCTCCTTGGCTCCAATACTCAGCTCTTTCCATAATTCATTCTGCCTAAAATTCCACGAGCAGAGCTTCTTCTCCTAGTTTGTATCCTTGTTTTAACGGACAATTCATATGCCCCATGGAGAGGTAACTAAGACTTCACCAGCCTTTATGCTCCTCTTTAGAAGAAGGAAGAGACAAAAGGCAGGAGGGGAATAGGGCACGGAAGAAGAAAAACCTCTGAGGTGGAAAAAGCAGGAGAGAGAGAATGAGGCTGGTGAAAATGGCATTTTTTCCTTAAGTGACAGGGATCATTTTATTTTGCTGTGAAATGGTTTTCTAGATGAAGTTTTTCCCTGCACAACGGGCAGTACTGATCTTTTTCCTGATCTCACCAACATCCTTAATAAAAACCGACATTACTAACCAGGGGTGGGGATGGGAGAGTGGGAACTGGGATGGTACAGTGGGTGAAAGGGAAGGGCGCCCAAAGAGGCCAGATGGTGTTCAGTTTACAGTCACTTCATCATTTTGGTTATGGATGGATCTTTATGCATGGAGATTTGTGTATGCTACAAATATTTTCCCTGCAGCAAACATAGTAAGCATCATAAAATTCCCAACTGAATTTTCATCTTTTCTTTACCTACCATTTTTTTCCGCCACCAATATCCTTCAGAAATTTCTATTTTATTGTGATTAAATGCATCAAAATATAAAAGATGAGGTATCTGGGAGTGAAATTTTTGGAAACTGAAAAACGTATGATGCCTCTGCCAGTGATTCTGACAAGGCACAGCATGGTCAGCTGCTATACCCTATAAGTTAGTTCTAAAAGCAAAAGTGCTGGAAAGCACTAAATATACATATATACATAGAAATTGCTTAAGAAATTGGCCTGTCACCCAGACACATCATAAAGAAATGTTGATAGTTTATAAAGAGAACCACTTTGCAAAGCCAGCTAGTTTCACCCCATGCACCCATGGAGAAAGGTTTACTCCAATTGGCCTGGATTATTCATTTTGACCATATTTGCACATTGGAGATTTAAAGAATGTCTTGGAAGACATCACATTTTATCAATATGATGCTATTTTCCCATGAGCTTTGGGGTTCATGGGAAGAGAGAGACAAACTCACAAAGATGACTATGATAACCATGGAAATCCAAAACTCGTCATTAGCATTAGAAGGTATTTCTCTATAAAAGAAGGGAAAGAACACGATCAAAATGATTAAATCTTAAAAAAACATAATTTTGTCCTTTGAAACACAATAAATATAAGTGATACATGATCCCTTCCCTGTTGGTGTAGAATCCAAATTCTTTAAATGAACAAATGAATAAATAAGAAAGATGGAGTTGGGGTTGATGCTGGCTCTGGGCAAAATTATACAGTAGAGAAGGTTTGTATTTAATATCTTCCATCCACCCTGTTCAGTTCAGTAGCCTATACTCTCCCCCAACTAGAACCCTCATACACTCTCCAGTCTTACTTACCTATGAGATCTCCCTTTCAAAAAGGAGCTGATAAACTTATTCACACCAAGGCTTATGACTGATGAGGTAATATCCCTCCCAGAGTCTGGCAGAGACAGCTAGTTCCCTGCCAATAGTTATTCTGCCCAACTCCCTCCAGTTAAGGAGGGCACCAATTTTCAGTTGGGCACACGATTTCCCAGCTAGGTCTATGGGCTCCTTTGTAGCTAGTGAAGTAATGGGTGAGACGTGTAAGAGCTCTTCTTGAAAAGTAGGGGCACAACGTGCTCCTCTTCCTTCCTTCATACTAATGCTTAGAACATGGATGTGATGGCAGGAGCTCTGGCAGCCACACTGGACCAGACTGCATTCATGTAACCTTGACACGACAGAACAGAGGCCTGGCTGTGTTTGAGTCCCTGATAATATTGGAACCACCATAGAAATGACTCCCTTGGGCTTCAGGTGCATAAAAGAAATAAATTTCAATTTGTGTTTTAGCCACTTTTTAAGTCTTACATGAAAACCTAATGCTAATTGAGATATAGTTGTATTTTAATAGTTGTCCTTGTTTTAGCATCAAATGAATTCCAATAATTTGGTATTTCAAATTTTGGTATTCCTAAAATTTGGTATTTCAAATTTTAGGACCTTCTTTTTGTAACAAGAGAGACATTTTCTTGAGACAGCATATATTTGGGGGCAAAATTCACTTATGAAATACATACTTTTTTCCTAAAAATCAGAAATAAAAATCTTGAAACTGTAAATAATGAACCAGTGGTTCTTAAGAAATTGATTCACAATCCATCCTTTCCTAGAATTTTTCTTTGGAACAAATTTCTATAATATATTTTACTTCAGGAAATTAAAACCCTATTTTTTCCAAGAGCTTTTGAAAGATCTAGGAGGCATCATTGTGGTGCCAGTTATTAACATACTGTCTCCATACTCCAAAAACTCTTTTCGATGTTCGGCTTTGTGATGCTGGCACTGGGACCCTGCATACCCCATTTCTGTTTTGCCAGCTGGCTCTGTGTTATGTTCTGCCAATAGTGGTACCACAGGGAGAATGCAAAGTTGGAGGAGGAAGAGAGGACTTGCTCCTTTTTAAAGGCTTCTGGTCTGCTTGTGGCTTCTATGAACATCACCCCAACACTTCTTCATCCCGGCAGAAGCAGTTCTTTCCTGTAGCAGCAGCTGAAACCAGTTTACAGTTTTCCAACACTTGCAAACCAGATTCACTCCTCCTTCCTGACAGACTTCACCAGCCAGTCTATCTTCTCCTTGGAGATCTGATTTTCAGCTGCATACAGCACCTCTTCTAAGTGCCTGAGTTTTCACAATTCAAACCTCTTCCTTTTGGTACTTCCTCCTAGGAGTGGTAGTTGTTACCTCCTTTTCATAGTAGTGTTCTCTTTTCGCTCTGCTGGTTACCTAGGTAACAACTTCATTCCTGGTTAACAAATCTTATATTAAATTCTCTCTGTTTAAATACTCAGCGTGGTTTCCGTCTTCCAACTGATATAACCACCCTCAGAATATAAGGAATCAAAATCAAGTTGTACATTACCTTACTATTGCAATAAATATACATTCAAATAAATTATTTTGTAGCCTCTTAGAAAATAATATGATGCTTACTTTAACATTCAACCCTCAACTCATTCAGACCACTGAAAACACATTTTTGTAATTTTTACACCATCCTCATGTTTCAAGAGCTAGAAAATGTTGCTCTTCCATTTGTGACTGAATTGAATTGTAAGGGGAAACCTGCCATTTTAGGCATATTCAGATTTTTCCAAATTATATGACACTCTTCTGCTGCTGACTGCTCAACCATAAAGCCACCACTTCCACAGAGGGAGTTAAAATACAATGATCTTATTCAGAGATCAAGAGTGACCAGGAAGTGTTAAGGGGAGCAGGTTCAGCTCACTCTAGCTGGCTTTCTGCGCTCCCTTCTGGGTAGCGCATGGGCCAATGTCATTGGTAGTTCTCTAATTCTGATGTAAGTATACAAAAGGCCATGTGAGAGCAACTGGGAACTGGAAGTGATATGGTTTGGGAAAGACAGGAACAGTATCTGAAAGGTAAAACATGCAAATAATTTAACCTAAGGCATATGATTTCAAAGGCTGTCCACATCGGCATTTCCATGCTGATTTTGAAGATGATGAAAAATTACCCCTTCCTTGTTCCTCTTTCACTGTAAAGTATGTTAAACCAACAAATAAGTTCCTTCACATTCATTTAATCTGTCAAGTCTAGACCTAATACTCTATGATATGAGGACAGCTGTGGATGCAGAAAACGGGAGAAATGAACTCTTTACACTTCTAAGTAGAGCCTTCTGCAAAGACATTTTATGTTGTTGAGGCTCAAAATATAACCCATGACAGCTATTGACAGATTGAGCCTATAATTTTCACTCTATATTAACTATCCAAATCACAGAATACTCAAGAGTCATGAATGCCACACAGGTATGATCATGTAATTGCAATACTGACAGAGTGGTGGAGAGCTGGTTATGAAAAACATCTGTATAATCACCTTAGAGGCCTATAATGCATAGGAATTCAAAAGATAAAAAAAAACAGTGGGGGAGTCAGGTCATAGAACAATACACAAGTCTACACACAATATTTTCTGACACTGGGGATAGTTCTATTCCAATAACATAGCTCTGTTCTAAATTCCTGCTCAAGGCTTTAGAGCAGGGACTTATAGGTCAAATCTGGCCCATAGATATATTCTTTTTGGCCTGAATAGAGTTAAAAATGTTTGAATTAACTTCCAGTATTTTAAGATTGGGAGATGTCACACAAATCTGGATTTTTGATTTCTTTTGGAAAAGTGGAAGATCTGGTCATACAGAGCCCACACGCCAATGAAGTCACATCCAACATAAGGTGACACCGAGTAAGGGCTGTGCCTATAGCTCAGAGAGCAAGTCTTTACTCTTCAAAATTTCTCATCAGTCCCTTGATCCATTAACTTACAATTCATGCTTGATTCTCAAAGACAGTTGACTTTGTGACCATTTGTGATCCTTGCTTTAAAATGTCCCTTTACCTCAATTAAATTACTTTCTCCTTAATTAAATATTTGAAAATTACTTCAAGGAGCACTTGACCTCAGGAAACAGAGAATCCAATTGAAGTCTTTTCTATGGGAGGCAATTACTAAAAGCATGACACATGTATTCGTAAAAATCCAGAAAGGAAACTTCCTAATTAAAGTAGAGGGAGGCTGAAATACTTGGTTCTAGGAGGGAGGGAAATATCCAAGGGGAAAAGAAAGAACCAGCGACCTGAGAAAGAATTTTCATGAATTATTAGAGGGCCATAGAAAGTGGTACACCTAATTCTAGAGAGAAAAAAAGAAAATATGAGGAACCAGTGTTTCGAGATCAGCCACTGATGATAGATAGGAGATGATAGAAGGAAAACAAGAAAAAAGAAAACACAAAGGAACAAGAAATGTGTTTTGGAGACCATCTGAACTTTATGGAGACATTCCCGTAATTATTTAGTATGAGAGCTACTCCTGTGCTTAAGCCAATGGTCCTAGATTGACCATTAAATGATTCCCTAGATGAAGGATGTTGGATATCTTATTTGTCTAAAGAAAAAATCCATCAATAAAGAGAACCATAGACAAACTATTAACAATTCCAAGATTTGGGCTGAAAATACTTCGTAAGAGAATTGTGCTTCTTTGTAGGGATTACAGAATCGGGTGCACTCTTTCTACCAAGCTGACCATCTTGTCAAGTACCACCGCTAAATTAGTTCGAATTGAAAAGGTGTAAGAACAGCACCACAGTTCCTTCTCACCCTAGGGTGAGATACCTGATATTCATTAAGTGTCTAAAATTGATGGACTATGATAAAAAAAAAAAAAAAGTGGAGGAACACTAAAAATATTCTTGTTTCAGTATTAAATTTTTTAAAAATGCAAATAGATGCATGTGTTTACTAGCCCCCGTCATGTGATATGCTTGCACAGAGTTCGCACTGTTTTCACGCTCGTGATTTATTGTCTCAGAGTGCTAACTCAGTGCAGTATTTTTAGCACAGACTTCCAAGCCACAGAGTGGCAGTATCAGAGGTGTCGTCACTGCACTAATGAGTCCAGGTGGAAACAAACATAATGAAGAATCCAGCTGCCTTTGAAGGGAGTGGCTTGGCCAGGACAGATTGGCATATGAGAGATGGGCCTCACTGTATCCTGGAGGAACTTTTTTTGAGCCACATCACTCACTTACCCTACACCAGCCTCAAAGTGGTGCCTTAGTGCTATCCACCTCCAGGAGGTGGGTGCCTCCTAGAGCCTGGCTAACACTGAAATTGATCGTCATTACCATTCATTACAGACATCAACACCCTTTGTTAATAACACTCTCTCCACCCAAAGCTGTTTGTGAGGAAAGTCCCTGGGAAGAAAGTCAAAAACAGAGCTAAGCCCATGAGGCAGGCTGGGTTTCTGCTCTGTCTGTAATGAATGTGCCTCTATTTTCTGATGTGCTCCGCATGACTTCCCTGGTCTGGTCATGACTCTGGAGACTTGGGAGTTATGTACCACAAGCTGAAAGCTGTTTCTAAACATGGGCTTTCTGTTGCTGTTCTCCCCACATCTCTCACCATCATAGGTAAATAAGTTGTCAAAAAGCTATTGTCATTCTATTTGACATCTGGCAATCTCAGGAACAAGGCAGTCTTTCACAGGCTTGATGGTTTGAGCTCACTGATGGTTCAGAATTCTCTGTACTACCTTTCATTGCTTGGGAATATTACATGGGATGTCGTCTGCTAGAGGAAACCACTAAAAGGAGTCTCTTGGTACAAGTTATTCATTGTCCATGTCCTCAGAGCCTGAGCCAAACATAAAATGTGGTGACAGATCTTTATTTGCAAGCATTCTGAGCTTACAGTTGAATGTTCTTGTGGTTTAAAATGTACCAAAAGCCACCTTCCACCTCATACCCAATAACTATCAAATAACAAAGAGGTTAGAATATCAACTGCTTCGTTCTGTTTGTTTTTTTTTTTTTTTAGTAAACAAAAGGAAGATCCACGTATATTGTCATACCTGGGATCAGAAAGATTGGGATATTTGATTAGAAGAATTCAATTTGAAATCAACTTTATGGATTCTGATTTATTTTTTTCTGGTGTTTTCAACAGGCTCTTTTCACATCTTCTATACTTCAGTTTGTTTCATTTTTTCCATTATCTGACTGTCTCCACTTTAAGTCTAGAAGGGTCCAACACAATAAGGACAAAGTGGCCTTAGGAAGTGACTAAAAAATGTGGCATCCTGTGGTTGACGCCACTGCTACTTTGCTCTGGAGGGATAAGGCAATGCCAACTAGCTCACCTCTAGAAAAGTGTGGCTTACATTTAACTCCATTATATTCTGGAGAAGCTAAGAAGTAATGGGCCCAATCTAATCATACAGTTCCATAAGTCAAAAGTCTACCATGGATCTCCTGAGGCTAAAATCAAGGGGTCAGCCAAGCTGTAGCATCTTGCTACAGCAATAATAAAAAACTAAAACACCGCGACAGAAAGAGATCAGTGTCGCGAATGCAGCTTTCTGCAAAAATGTGGCTCAGCTAGTTTTGCCCACACTGAGCCCAGAATCTTAACAGTCAGCTCACGGTAACCCAGCTCTAGATTCCACTGGACTCCATCCCAGGGGCCTTGCTGAGAAGCCCCAGTCAGCCTTCTAGAATGAGAATTACAATTCACTCTATATTATCAAAAGGATAAATGTTCACATAACATTACACCGTGGGGTCAAGTATTTCTGTCTAGCTCTGGTGAGAACCCATAACCAGTGTGACTAAGGGACTAACCCTCTCTGATTTTGCATTCTCCTGTACATTGTTGCGGTCTGCATTTCAAGCCTGTTCTCCCCTTTCCTCTCCGACTCTAGTCTTTGTTTTGGCATCTGCATATTTACCTCAGGTAGAGTCTTTATCGACTATTTCCCTCAGACACTTGATTTAAATACACACTGTTTCTGGCTAACTGACTATATTTCTTGTTAATGAGAGTGCTGAGTACATAGAAATGTTTTCTTTCTCTCCTTTCCACTGTGTTCTCAGGAACACGCTCAGTCTTCTCTAATTGGAGGTGGATATTTAAACCTTCCTGAGTGGGAAGGGTCACTTCCAGTTTGGATTGTGAACGGAAAAGATATTTCCATTTTGTAGAGTCATTCCATATGTGGAATTGTAGGGTATCAGAATATGCCGTGTTGGCATAAGGATTATTACTGTTATTATTTATAATTTATTTTTATTTTTATAATTATTTTTTGAGCTGAAGGCAATTGGAAAAAAGCAGATATAAGACTCTGCCTTCCTCTATTAGCCTAAAAGCAGGCCATACATTTGTAAAGGTGTAGCATTTTCCTATATCAGGAAAGACAGAACTCACCAGGAGAAATCTCCAGACTCTTATCAGTCCCAAAACTGACACCAAGACAGCATTACTAAATAGCCCTTATCTTCTATTAGTTCCCCCCCACATATTTACCTTCCCATAATCTGCTGCCCCTACAAGCCTAAATCACTTTTCCTTTGTCTTGTCACTTCTCCATAAATTTATTGTTCTTTGTTGAGATGCTATATAAACCTCAAATTCTTACCACTCATTGCGTCACTTATCACTGAGTTCTCCCATGTATATGCACGATGCACCTGATAAACTCTGTTTTACTCTTGTTAATCTATCTCTTGTCAGTTTATTTCACAGGCCCAGCCATGGAACCAAAAGAGCATACAGAAATGTTTTCCTCCCCTATAGAGTTTTAGAATAAAAAGGATTCCCCAACATGCTGCTCCATTACATTTTCTATGTAACCCCATTAAATTGCATCAATAGTTCATGGTTATTACTCTTTAGTTGTTTCCTATACACTACATAAACACAAGCAAAGCAAAGATGACCTTTGAAATATAATATACAAATAGCAATAACAACATTGCAGACCTTGCCTATAGTACTCAGAAAGAAGAGATAGATTTCATTTTAATACAGGGGTGCGACTGAGTATTTCATTTATAATTGAGTCATATTTGGAACTTCTCTGTAAGCAGAAGAGAGTTCACAAGGAAACTTACTGCATTAACATGATGTAGTCACCCAAAATATGGGCCATCCCTTGCTGTTTTCCAGCCTGTGTGCTCCTTCACAAAGAAAAACCTACTGAGTAATTTAGCCTCAGAGAGTGCTGCGTAAAGCCTTGGTGAGTGGTTGGTCTGCCTGTCATTGTGTCCCCAGACCGCAGTTGTGGTCATGTGATCTGCTGCCGAGCCAGGTCTTCTTCTGTTTGCACTGATGCAATTGACCATTTAGATCTCAAAGTTTACATTTTCCTAAGTGCATTTCATCTCATTTGGTTTTATCACCTCATGATGCTTTAAAATGGATCTTGATGCTCAGATATTAAGAATTCATATTACGATTTTTTTTGGTCTGATAATGACATTATAATTGTATATTTAATTGCAATTTATATTGAGGTAATTGTAGATTCACATGCAGATCAAAGAAATAGTACCGAGATCCCTTGTATGCTTGTCAAGTTTCTCCTGATAAAAAATTTTGCAAAATTACAGTAGAGTATTTCAACCAGAATATTGGCATCGATACAATGCACTTTACCTGCACTCATGAGTGTATGTATATATTAAGCACTACACAATTTTACCACCTGTGTATATGTCCACCACTGCAGTCAAGATACTGAACAGTTCCAACACCACAAGGACCTCTCATTTTGCCACTTTATACCCAACTCCCTCTCTCACTGCCCCCTGCAAGTCCCCATCTCTTACTCCCAGAAATCACTAATCTGTTCTCCATTTTTAATTTTTTTCATTTCAGAATGTGGTATAAATGAAATTATACAGTACGTAACCTTTTGGGATTGTTTTTTATTTCTCTCAGCAGAATACCTTGGAGAGTCATCCAAGTTGTTACATGTATGAATAATTAGTTGTTTTTGCAGTAAACTCTTTGACATTTCTCTTAGCAACATCTTTTTTGGTATATCTCCTCGAGCAAGGGAAACAAAAGGAAAACCAAACAAATGGGACTACAACAAACTAGTTTTTGCACAGTAAAGGGAACCATCAATAAAATGAAAATACAGCCTATTGAATAAGAGAAAATATTCACCAATGATACATCTGATAAGGGATTAATATTCAAAATATATAAAGAACTCATACAAGGTAACAACAACAACAAAAAAATCAAACGATCCAAATAACAAATGGGCAGAGGACCTGAAGAGACATTTCTCCAAAGAGGACATACAAATGGCCAATAGACATATGAAAAGATGCTCAACATCACGAATCATCAGGGAAATGCAAGTCAAAGCCACAATGAGATATCACCTCACACCTGTCAGAATGGCTATTATCAATAAATCAACAACTAACAAGTGCTGTTGAGGATGTGGAGAAAAGGGAACCCTTGTACATTGACGGTGGGATTGTAAATTGTGCATCTGTATGAAGAACTGTATGGAGATTCCTCAAAAAATTAAAAATAGAGCTGCCACCTGATACAGCAACTCCACTTCTGGGTGTTTATCTGAAGAAAACATAAACACTAATTGGAAAAGATACATACACCCCATGTTCATTGCAGCATTACTAGAAACAGACATGGAAGCAACCTAGGTGTTCATCAATAGATGAATAGATAAAGAAGATATGGCAAACACACATGCGCGCGCACACACACACACACACACACACACACACACAAAGGAATATTATTCGGCAATAAAAAAGACGAAACCTTCCCATGGATGGACCTAGAGAGTATTATGCTAAGTGAAATGAGTCAGACAGAGAAAGACAAATAGTGCAGGCTCTCACTTATACATGGAATCTAAAACAAAACAAAATAAATGAATAAAGAAAGCAAAACAGATACAGACTCATAGATACAGAGTACAAGCTGATGTTGTGGGGATGGGAATTAAAAACTTAAGAAAAACACATTGAGAAAATACTGGCTAGCCATTCAGAAAAAATAATAGTAAGTCGCTTCTTTTAATGGCTGAGTAGTACTCTGTGGCATGTACCATCATTTGTTTTACCTGTTCAAGGACATTTGGGATGATTACAGTTTGGCTATTACAAATAAAGTTACTATAAACATCCACATGCAAAATAACAGTGTCATTTGAGCTAGTTCTTGAAAGTTAGATAGGGAGAGAAGTGAAAAAGACATTTCCAGCCGACAGAAGCAGCATATGCAGAGATGTGGGAACCTAAAAGAGCACAGGTTTGAAAAATGGTGAGACTTGGTTTGTGGCAGGTGTACGTATGGTGTGGGCGGTGTGGGGGGACGGGTTTGAGTGTATGTATGTCTATGAGCAGATAGCTATGTACGGGGGTAGATGAGTGCGGGTATCTAATTAGGTGTGAGCATATGGATGTGAGTAAATGAGTGTGTGAATGGATGAGTGTGTGCATAAGTGTGTAGATGGATATTAGTTGGTGGGTACGTGAGGAGGAGTGTGAATAAATGGATTGGATTATGGGTATGTACAGGAGTGTGTGTAGTTGAGTGTATGTATATATGAACACGTAAGTGGACATGAGTGTATTGTTGTGTGCACATCTACATATGTGGATGTGTGTATATGGATAAATGTGAGTGGATGGTATTATGTGAGTGGATGTGAGAATGTAGATGGGTATGAATTGTTAACTGAGGTATGGGTGTGAGTACGTGTGTGGGCAGATGAGTCACTGGGGTGTATGTGGACAGGTCTGATTAGATGAATATTGGTGTGTAGGGATGTGTGCATGTGAGTGTGTAAATGGATGCATACATATGAGTTTGTACATAGATGTGAGTGGTTGTGTGTGTATGCATGTGTACGCGCGCGTGTGTGTATATGTGCACAGGGTAATATGATGTAGGTGAAATGAGAGAGGCTGAAGAATGGTGAATAACTGATGCAAGTAACTGGGAAGGTCAATTGGACAATTGAAATTATGAAAAGCATTATAGCTAATCTCAGGAATTTTGATTGCCATGTAGGAAACGAGGAATATATTAATTTTATTATAATACATAATGATCAAGAAAAGATCTTGAGTAATGAAATCATCAACATTTAACATTTAAGAACTACACAAAGGAAGCTCTCTAGTTTCCTAAAAGGATCCATTGCAGAATTTCCTCAAAACTTAAACCTTTAGTAGGAAAATAGATCACTCTGATTTACAAAATGCAATTCATTTCTAACTTCGTGAGACTATGTGTATTACACAAAGCCAGACTTGCATTGCATGTTCCTTCCAATTCTGAAATTCTGTTTAATGTTGGTTCAGACAGTTGCCTCTGTGTCCCATCTTATGTTACTAGTAGCTGACATATGTCTAAATATTTGGGTTAAAAATCTTGACAAATACTTTTGGACTAGAAAGTGAACTTCTGCTGTAGAATTTTGCTACATTTAGATAGAACTTAAACAATGAAGTAGCTTATTTCTAAAGGCATCTTCTCTTTGGTTGCTAAACCAATTCCCATTCCCATTCCTGTGTGGCATGAGATCAGGTCATTCAGATCTTAATTTTGATACTATCACCTTTAAGGAAAAAGCACAAGTTCAAGCAAACTGTGAAAGATACCGGTAAAGTCTAATTTGCTAAGTAAAAACAGAAAAAGTAGCTTATAGCAAAGAATCAAGTGACAATTTACTGGTCTGCACGACAAAGCAATTTTTACATACCCTTCCTGTAAACTCAGACCTAGTCCATTGCTAACTCCAGAGTGTCCATCAGCTGTGAAATCTTGGGATATATAACTTCCCTGTGCCTCAGTTTCATTTTATGTTTATGGGATGATAATATTCACCTTGCAAGGTTATTGTAAGTAAAATGTTTAATACACTGTGGTAGGTAATACATATGATGCCATCATTGTTATATGGTTATAGTAACTGTCTTCATCCCCATATTGTCATAAATAATACAGCAGGCTATAAAATGTAATTAGGAGACTAAGTATAGAATTTTGAAATTATTCTCTCTTTTGCTAAAGTATTTTGAGGAATTGCAAAGTTTTCATTGTCCAACTAGCTCAAATCACATTTTATTCACATTTTATTAAAAGACATTGTAACCTGCAGTCCCGAAAAGGAAAGAAATACTGAAAAGTTATGAGAAATACGTTTACATTTTCTAAAATTATCAAATCTAATGAGTATGGAACATGGTACTCAACTCCCCATCCCCAATCTGAGCTGAATGGAACAGAGCTGGACACCAGACCAAAGGCTGCCAATCCATGGGCTCAACAGCAGTCTATGACATGGCCAGACATGAAAAGATGAACTGGTCCCATTATATTCCTCTCTTGGGAAGGACAATAGTCAGCAGTGGTTGCTAAAGCAGAGAGAAGGCTCTTTCTCAAAAGAGTTGTGAAGTTGATCAGTAGCATGAAACAGCAAGGCAAACAAATTATGCAGAAGAAGACAGAACAGAAGGAAAGGAAGTGACTGCGGGTGAAACAGAGTAGAGCCTGGCAACAGGCTAATGTTGGGACATTCAGGTGAAAGTCCATGAGCGGCTGCCACTACTACTTGGGTACAAAAGACATGTGATACTCTTTAGTTTTCATTCTTGCACTATGTCTAGAGAGTATCTGTGCTCCTGGTACATTGTGATATTCCTATTAGAGTATAGAAGAAACCTTTGTCACAATGTCCAAAATAAGAAATGAACAATTACATTCAGTGTTTTCCCTGTCAATCATATCAGATATAAAAGGGGAAGCAGGTCACCTCGCAGGTGGAAAAGCACTGACCAGGTCAGTTCACAGAGCTTGGTTGTGGATGGGCCTCTTTCTCTACCTCTCCTAAAAAGGGAAGCGGGGTGGGGTCTCTCGATCTGCTCAGAGCTTGAAACAATTAAAGACAGAGCCCTGATGAGCATAGAGCTGAAAAGCCAAGGGAGGCAAGATATGATTAAACTCTAGTCAGCAGAAATCAAAAGATCATGGTTGACAAGCTCCTTCGACTTTCCTCTAGAATTCTGAAACTTTTATGAAAAATTACCTATTAATTATCTTGGTGTCTGGACCAGAGAACAGAGTCTACTCAACACTTTGGCTAGGAATTCTTCTGGAACATGTAGTTCTTGTGCTTCCTGAGGCCTGGTTGTTAGATTCCCTTGTGTTTCCATGCACATGTATCCTTATAATAAATGCCCCACTGTCTAAGGACACTTGAGTCCAGTAAGAAGGCCTGCCTGGAACTAGATTTATTTAATAATTCATTCGGCCCAGAATATTGCCTCTGGCAGCGGAGCCCAGGAGAGAGATTTTGTGACATAATTTTTGCGTTCCCATCACCATCACCACATTATTCATTAGAGAAATTTCCAAATAACCCAACCCTTCCACCCATGAGTTAACAAGCTAATTATTACAATATGTTTGCTTCAGTTATGTATCTGTTAGAATTGTGTGCCACTACAAATAAAGAGGATCCTACTCCAGTCACTTAAAGAAATAGAGGCATATCTTTTTCATCAAAGTAAGAAGACTTTTTTTGAATAGAGCAGAGTGTCAACGACACTAATGCTTCAGGGATGGTCTTGGCCTTTCCCTCATGGGTGCAACTACTATGGCACTACTTAAGTGATGGCATCCCACCGTCTTCATACAGAACGGATGGACCAATCCTCGGGTCCCCAATCCTAGGGTTTAGTGGCGCTCTTTTCCTGTGTGGGTTTTCTGTGATGGTGTGTGGGTAGCCCAGCTCCCAGGTGAACTTTTCAGAGAATTCCATCCGCCTAGGTCCATGGGACATCAGCGACAGGCCTCGTGAGCTTCCCCTTCCTTTCTCTCTCCTCCTTCACCGTTCCTGGCCTTTCACTCCCAGAAACCCCACCTATTCCACTAAAAGACAAGTATGGCGAATGACTCCTATGCTGACTAAAAAAGCTTTTCCTTCTTCTCTATCTTGAGAACTATGTCGTAACCCTAAATCCCAGGATGGGAAGGTACAGATGAGCTGTGCTTAAAAAGTCCTCATTTGCTTTCAGTGGACTTTGGAAATTTCTCAAGAGGTTTACGTTCTTTGTTCACCATACTTTCCCCACAGTTGTCTTCTTAAGTTTCCATTTAAGTGTCGTAAACTGGTTTTCATTAATTTTTCCTAGTTTTCTTAGTTTTCTAATTTTTCAAATACAAGGATATTATAATACCATAATTATATGGAAAATTCATAGAAGAGACCGACATATCTGGAGACATTACAGAACCACTGTTTGAAAATGCATAGACATAGGAGCTGTACTATAAATATCATGTGGAAGAATGAGGCAATTTCAGGCTACAAGTCTTGATCCAAAAGTTAATTGTTAAATGCCAGTTTTAACATTAACATTGAAATAGATTCAGTTACTTTGAAAGATGGTTAAATTGTTGATGAATCACAACTTATTTGATTTAGGCAAGCAGTGGATAGTGTCTATTTAAATGACGTTAGCTAGAACAGTATTCCTGTACTACTTATCAATAAGCTTTCCCTGAAAGCCTCTGTTGAAAACTTTATTTGGAAACTTCCTGTCACCCATAAATACCCCA
This sequence comes from Rhinolophus hipposideros, assembly GCF_964194185.1. Lineage (NCBI taxonomy): Eukaryota > Metazoa > Chordata > Mammalia > Chiroptera > Rhinolophidae > Rhinolophus > Rhinolophus hipposideros. The sequence continues at coordinate 16,557,294 of NC_138053.1, forward strand.
ATAGTTAAAATAATTAAACTCCACCTGATATGGTACTTGACATAGGAAACACGCTAACTGAAAAGGAAAATATGGTTTTAATTTTTGTGGATTGAAATGTCATGTGTTTCATATATAAGATGGTTCACTTGGAACTGAATAAAGCAAATCAAGATTTATGTATTTTAATGTTGCACAATCATTTTGTATTTCTGAGAGGAAGGGCCATGAACTGATTCAAGTAATGTAAACACTAATTTCTTAATACACATTTCTGATTTAAGAATGAGCTATAATGTAAATAGTTTTTCACAAATTAAATGTATGTATTTCCATCCTTTCGATGAATATATATAGTTGCTTAGCAAGAGGCTGGAATTTTATTATTAATAGTTATATTTATTATCACTTCATCGACCACTCTGCTTCTAATTGCTCACACACACGTGCGTGCACACACACACACATACACACTCACTCACACACACACCCTATACAGTCTTCTCCATATTCCTTCTAGTTCAAGAGAATATATTGATAATCATTGTGATAATCTTCATCTAGCAATGAATCCGTGCCAGGATGCCAGTCCATCTAACACTTATTTGGTCATAATATACTGGATTATAACCAGCTCAGATGGTACTAATAAAGACAATTGTTGGCTATAAATCTCACTGAAAATGGAATTCTGAGTCTTTCTCCAATTGTTTATTTCTTTCATCTCTAGTCCTCACTTCTTCTAATTTTACTCTTTGTTCATTTCACAATAGTTTAAAAATAAACGTTGACCACATCTTTGAGTTGGGAGAAGTCACACTGGCATGAGGCCAGGCTGAGATGACCCTGACGATGTTTCCTTTTCCCCAGCTCTCCCACTACATTCTTGATCTTATTGTGGGCTTGCACAGCAGACGTGGGGAAGGGGAGAGAACAGGAGAAAAGATAGAAGAGATTGGTAGACATTCTAAAAAATATTTAGCCTCTTTTCATTCCCTATATGATTGCCTATTAATGATTTGGCAGAAAGTAAACATCTTACCGTACTCTATTCAGTGCTTATACTTGCTTTCCGCTCACTTTCTCATCTCCTCTTCTTTCTGCTTTTTGTATCTTTGTGTATCTCCTTTCCTACATTTTTTCACTCCTGTCTTCATTCTACTTCTTTGATATTGGACAACCTCTCGTGATAGTATATTAACTCACACAGGAACACTTCCTTATTGATCACTGACATGGCCAGTTTCCCCTTTTGGATTGTCTGCCGGCACTCCTGGCTCGAATGCCAGGCCGGGGCATGGACCAGCCTTACCATCTATCCACATGCTGTCTTAGCCACAGTGGGTGAATAACCACTCCCACCTGTACCACCTCTAATCCATCTTCTTCAGTGTAGTCATATTTAACTACTTAATCTACAAAACAAACCCTAAACCTCCCCTGACTAAATGTTCCATGGTTGGCCCACTTTTCTCAAAACAAAATCCAAACTCCTGACCTTGAAGGCCTTCTAGAACCCAGTGCCTCCTTAGGCCTCTGCCTTGGTCTCCCTTCACTTTCTTTTGTCTGTGATGTGCTTCATCCATGCTCCCATTTCAGATCTTCAAACAAGCCAAACTTGTACTCACTCAGGGGTGGTTTAGGGGAGGACTGGAAAGGGGCTATGCACATGCTCATGTCACTGCCCAGAATCTTCTTCTAGCTCTTGGCATAGCTTTCTCATTTCATTCTTCAGGCCTCTGTTTAAATAGCATCAACTCAAAGAAGCCCTTCCTGACTACTCATTCTCAAGTAGTCTCTCTCTCTCTCAAACACATACACAGACACACACATGCAGGCACACACATGTACAATGTGCACAGACACACATGCAAACATACATATGCATATAAATGCACAAGCAGACACACATCATGCACACAGAGACACACACGCCCATATACATACATGCATACATATATCACTGCCACCACCACCATCATAGTTATGCTCAGTGATGTTGCTGCTTATTTTTTCCTCACAGCATTTACTGAGTGTTTTTGGATTGTTTGTTTACATGTGTAGTGTTTACCTCCTTCATTTGGATGTAAGCTCCAAGACATTAGGTCTTCTTTGTTCTCTCCATAGCTGTATTCAGCACCTAGCCCAGTGCTAGGCACATTGTACATGCTCACAAAATACACTGAATCTTTTATGAGCTGACATTAGCTTGATTTTGTATTAAATTTTTAAACAGAAATCAAGCTCATTATTAAAATAGAGGAATAAAAACATATAAGGATTTTTAGAAAGGAAGAATGAACAGCTAGTTTTGAGGTACATATTTGTTCAGGTCTTAAGGATATATGCGAATCCTTGTTCAATCTTCCTTATACTACTAACTCAAGGGGTTAATATTCTAACTCTAGAAAGGTAACTACCACATCCAGGAGCAATGAGGATCCAGCTAGAGACTGTGTACTGGGTCAAGCTGTGTACCTCATAATAAAGACTGATTATCATGTAATGAGCAACCAGCATTAATGGCATGGAGCTCCCCCTCCCCACCGAGAATGGAGCGAGACAGGCACACCGAAGATGGCTATATAACTAGCTACCTAGTTATATAGGTACTGGCTATATAGGCACGTGCACTGGCTGCTGTATGACTAGGTAGAAAGCTAAAGGAGAAGCAGAGAGCCCTGCTTTCCAGAGCTGAGCTTATTCATAGATTGCCCCTCTTGACCACATGTGTTCTGAATGTAAGAGACTTTCTTTCTTTTGTTTTTTGTATTTAAATTTTTTTAAATTAAAGTTTATTGGGGTGACAATGGTTCATAAAGTTACATAGGTTTCACGTGTACAATTCTGTAATGCTTTATCTATATCTCACATTGTGTGTTCATCACCCAGAGTCAGTTCTCTTTCCATCATAGGTGATTTTCAAAGTTTCATTCTCCTTGGGAAGTCATCTCTCTTCTGAAGAGAGCCTAATGTACCAATGCACTCAGAGAAAGAACAGTTTCGAGGCCACAGGCCTTTAGACGTCAATGTATGATTTTAGAAACGATTTCATCAGAATCCCTAGAAGATTAGAATGAAGGTCAAGAAACTACAGCTCAATGGCCAAATCTGGCCAGCTGTCTACTTGTTTTGTACATAAAGTTTTATTGAACAGAGCCACACTGACTCATTTGTCTTTGACTGCTTTTGCCCTACAACTGCAGACCATATGCCCTACAAAGCCTAAATTATTTACTATTTGGGTATTTATAGGAAAAGTTTCACAACTCCTGAATTAGAACATACAAATCAGACTCCATTTTAACAGTGAAACATCCAATTATTCATCAACGTGAATTTAAGACACAGCACTCAATGCAGTCGGAATCCTACACCAAGGTTTGCTTGCCTAGAACTCTATCAGGCTTCTATTAGAGGGCTCTCTCAAAAAAAAAATGCTTGTCTACACATTACACCCTGGACATTCTATCTGCAGCTGGTCATCACTTTTCACCTATTAACAACTTGTCTCCTTTACATTCTCCCTCCCTGCTGACCCCAGCATGGTGTATGCCTGTTGCCATACTTGTATGTTGTGATATTTAAAAAATGCTTCAATGGTTTTAAAACTCCACAGGAATCACCATTGCTCCCTCGGCAAAGCTGTTCTGACATTGTTCACATTCTTCACCATTTACAATTTGTTAGATTTGTATATATTCTTGAAAATGTTTTATTCATCAGAGAGTTTGGGAAAATTATTGAAAATATTATTAGTCATTCACTTAAATTAGATAGACACAGAGAAGAAAAAGCCAAATTAAGGTCCAGTTTTGCAGACAAATTTCTCTTAGAAATGATATATAAGATTAAAATTCTAAAACTGAAGAATGCAACTGCAAGGAATGGTAGTTTACATTCTCAGGCTCAAAAGGAATGGATATTTTATGACAGTGATAGCAAACTTGGAAAGTCTGAGAAAATGTTTCTCCTTAGTAAACATTTGAGTGCTGATAATTTTCAATTCATAGGAATGCATGAAGCATTTAATCTGATGCTTATTTTACCAAGTATAAATTTTTTTCTCTGCAATTGTGAGCACATTGTCAAATACGCAATAGAATAAAGATTATAAATAATGTTTCCTTGTAGAAATTATAAACCAAGAAATATTCTTCTTCCCTCTTTCCTTGTCTAGAACAGTATCTGGAATATAGTAGACACTCAATAAATTATTGAATAAATTAATGAGTGAATGAACACAAATTAAGTTTAAGTCACATTCTGTATAAATGGGTCTGAAATAAGCATCTCTGTAACTGGGATTATCATTCTTGAATAAATGTTTAACTTTATATTTTTGGCTTTTGCTTATTATAGAATAACTTAAAATCAGATTACAGTAATCTTTCCTTACCGGAGGTTTCACTTTCCACGGTTTCAGATCGCCAGTGGTCAATGGCAGTCTGAAAAAATTCCATGAAAAATTCCAGAAGTAAACAATTTATAAATTTTAAATTGTGCGCTATTCTGAGTAGAGGTGTCATGCCAGCCCACTCTGTCCCACCTGGACATGATTCATCCCTTTGTGCAGCATATCTATGCTGAACGCTCCCCGTCCATTAGTCATTTAGTAGCCTTCTTGGTTATCAGATCTACTTTCTCTATTGGTATCACAAGGCTTGTGTTCAAGTAACACCTATTTTACTTAATAATGGCCCCAAAGCACAAGAGTAGTGATGCTGGCAATTCAGATATGCCAAAGAGAAGCCATAAAGTGCTTCCTTTAAGTGAAAGTGTGAGTACAATAAGATATTTTGACAGATATTTCATAGGTATGCATGTATAGGACAAAACATAGTATATATAGGTTTGGTACTATTCATGACTTCAGGCATCCACTGGGGGTCATGGAATTTATCCCCCTATCCCTTGGATAGGGCAGGACTACTGTACTGCCTAGGGGAAAATCTGAACAACATGAAAGAAAAAAATAAAAAAAAAAAACAATGCCCAATTTGATTCAAACTCTGTTGCACAGTTCCACTGGAAAGTAGTTATGGAAGGACTCAAATTGTATGTTTGTTTTTAATACTTGCTTCACTGCTATAAGCCAAGATGAGCTGGCTAATTAAAAATTAATGATGCCAATAGAGATAGATAAATAGATTCATGTAACAGAATAGAGTCCTGAAATATATGGTTGATTCACACATGTGGTGAATTTTTTTTTTATAAAGATGCCAAGACAATTTAATGAAGAGAAGAAATCTTTTTAAACAATGATGGTGAAACAGCTGAATAAATGTAAGGGAAAACTGAATATCAACTCTACTTTCACCACACACAAAAATTAACTCAATGTGCATCATAGCACTAAACATGAAAGCTATATAAAATGTATAAACATAAAAACTACAAAGCTTTTAGAAGAAAGCATAAGAGAGTATCTTTATGACTTCAATGTTTATAAAGATTTCTTAGACAAAGTACAAAAATCACTAAACTTAAAAAAAAAAAATTAAAACTTTCTTTCATACAAATTAGAAAATTCTGCTCTTTGAAAAACACCATTAAGCACTACAAGGCAGGCCACAGATGACTGGGAAGAAATTTTTGCAAGACATATATTTGAAAATGATTTATATCATCATATGCAAACATACATCAACTCCTTTTTTTTTTAAGTGTGTGAAAGCTTTAAATAGATTATTCACAACAGAAAATGTATAAATACTTGATAAGTTCATGAATTAAAACTCAACATCATTAGTCCCATGTTTCCCCAAAATTAAGACTTAGCTGGACCATCAGCTCTAATGCGTCTTTTGGAGCAAAAATTAATATAAGACTCAGTCTATATTATATTATATTACATTATATTATATAATGTAATTTAATTTCATTAATTTCAATCCAAGGTCTAAACATATGCTAAACCAAAACTTATATGTCCACCAAAAGATTTGTGCAGGAATGTTTATAGCAGCTTTAATTATAGAAGACCCAAAACTGGCAACACACCAAATACCAATCAATAGGAAACAGATAAACAAATGTGGAATAATCCTATCATGTAACAATACTCACCTATAAAAAGAGGTGAATTAGTGATATATACATCAACATAGAAGAATCTCAGAAACATTCTGCTGAGCCAAAGAAGTCAGATATAAGAGTATATAGTGCATTATTTTACTTACATAAAGTTCATGAGCAGCCAAATTATTCTCTAGTGACAGAAATCAGAACAGTGGTTGCTATGGAGGGAAGATTGACTGGAAGGGATGTGAGGACACTTTCTGGGTAACAGAAATATCCTATATTTAATGTAAGATGATGTAAGGTGGTTGTATGTATTTATCAAACTCACTGATTTTTAGGAACTTGAATTTAAGAACTTAAGCTCAGTTACATTTCACTCAGTGTAAATTTCATTTCAATGAATTAAAAAATCTGCCAACTGAATAAGTATAGCCTTTATCACCCCTTCTCTTTCAAGGATAATTTGGTTAATAAACATAACCCTGGATAAATGTTAAAAACATCTACTCTTATTTGAAGAAAAGTATTTTAAAAATTATCCCTTCATGCAATGAAATAAAATACTTTACCTCATAGTACTTGAGGTATTTTATCACATACTGGTGAGAAAAAGGTAGAAGAGATCAAGATTGTCTAAAGTAAGCAGCCATGATTAGTTGAAGGTAAGATGTGAGACTGACTACCAGACAACAAAGGAAGAGAATAGCTGAGAGGCTCACCTTGTAACATTTGTCCTTTTACCTATTTTGGTTTTTATCACAGCCGGTTGAGCCCCTCAGAGAGGGGGCTGGTGGAAACAGGAGCAGAATCCCTGGGAGCTCAGGATTCACATTCCCTCCTCCAGGAGTCACCGATGTATTTGAGGCTGTCAGAAGAGGCACCCCAGCCTTTGTTGCCTGCATGTCTCCTGGCAACCTGTCAACAAAAGGGACAGGAGTGAGTTCTCTAGTAACCAAAAGGAAAAATCCAAAACAAGGGGCGAAGGAACATAGGCGCGGACAGCAAAATAAGTATGGAGCTCAGCTTTCTTTGAAGTTGACTCCAGGATCTTGACCAAATGGACTAAGAATCAAACAAGGACATGCAGGTGTCCTTGGGGTGGAAATGGGGTGGAAACAAATTTATTTCTTAAGGAAGAGAAAGAAGCAACATTTATTGAGTGTCTGATTGATCTTTTCTAGCGTCTTTAAAAAGGATCATCTTCTGTATAGGACAGCTTGGCCTCTTCTACAAGAGGGAGATATCTGTGCTTTTGTCTAAAACGTAAGAAAGTACCCAATATAGAAACTATGCTTAGTTTGTTTTCTAACATGCCCTAAAATATAGCAAATATTTTAAAAAATTAAGGTCAACAACATTTTAAAATGTATCTGAAAGCATAACTTTTTTAAACCTCATATTTAAAAATCTTTTGAGACAGTGAGCTCATTGTGGTACAATCCCTACAATGAAACACGCTGTACACATTAAAGCTCATAAGGTAAAACAGTTCCCGAACATGGGAAAAAGTACACAATATATTTCTCAACAGTGACGCTACAAAACAGAATAGTATGATCTCATTAAACTCCATGTGTGTGTATGCATGTGCACATGTGTACTCTCAAGTCAAAGAACATTCTCCAAAATATGAACAGTAGTAATTGCTGGATGACAAAATGAAGACATATTTGATTAAATGGTCCTTAGGATTAGGAGTTGGGGGAAAAAAGAACTCTATAACCTCTAAGATTCCCAAACCCTCTCTCTCGCCCCCATCACTGAATTGGGATATATAGGTAATTCATAGCACTGTTAATTTTGTTGAGATGACTTCAGACCACACAGCCTGAAGTCCCTGCTGGATAACGAAGCTCCACATCTTAACTAACATTCTATAATGCTCACAAGACGGTTATAACCTCTACAGAAATGTACAGGTATCTCAATTATACCATCACATAAAATTGTTCTAATTTGGCTGCTTTTCTTCTGAAAGCTTTCATAAGATGGCACATATAAAGGACGAGGCATACCTAACGTGACTTAAAAGTTGCTGCAAGAGTGACTATATAGTGAGATGAGGGCAAGAAAACTTAGTTTTACATTTGGCTTTTGACCAACTTGTGGGCCCCTAGTTCACATATTTCTCACTTTACACAAACCATATGCTTTATCAGCCCTATTGTGAGCTAAATGAGATATTTCTCTAAAGAAATTGCCGAACAAATAAACGGCATCCACATTCTCACACAGGATCCAGTCAAGTGGCCAGCTCTTTGGGCCAGATGGCAGAAGAACAGATAGGAACCGCTGGCCTATGACAGGACAACCCCAGGAAAACACCAGAGAGAGCAGGTATTTTCATGCTAAAATAGGGCAAGGAGTTCTTTCTCTGGACAGGAACGGCTGCTCTCTGGAGGCCTGGGAGCCGCAGCTCCTGCACCAGTGGGCACGTGTTAGCTGGGTAGCTAACAGTTGGGTGTATTCACAGCCCTCTCTTCCCTGGTAGGGTTGCCAAGTTGCCTGCTGCTTTTCTGCAGTCATTGGAGCTGCTTTGGAAACTGACTGGAGAGGAGCCTTTGTTTTCTCTCTAATTCTGGACCCATTTGAAATTCATGGGGTAGTAGCTTCTGCTTAAATTGAACTTCCTGGTGTTCAAATTTATTTCGTCTTGGTAAAACAGGTCTTCCTAGGTGCCTGCCCCTTTCTTTCCTCTCTGTCTCCCTCTCTCTGTCTCCCTATTCCTCCCTCCTTTTCTCTTTCCTTCTCTCTGTCTTTTAAAGGGACCCAAACTTTTAAGTGGCTTATATATTTTTTTTAAAAATCCAGCTCAAAAGGAATCTTGGACATTAAATATATCTTACAACACAACCTTTTGATGATTTAAGTGTAAATGAAGCAGAAACATATGGATTCCATTTCCCATAAATCACACACTGTTCTTAAAAAAATCAAGGGAGAATGTGCTCAGCACGATGTATTCTGTTTGGTTGAACACAAAACATCTGAAAAATACTTAGAGGCTGATGAATCCAAAATATTTACCCATCTCTATTTATAACATGGGGGGAAAAAGCCCTTGATTCATAGCAACAGTGAAACTGCCACAATTGCCGAGTGGGTAACCAGCAACCAGTGCAGGCTTCAAGATAACTGTGTTCCTTCTCCTGTTCCCACCCCAGACACTCCACTCAACCTCAGATCAAAGACACTGAAGCCCTTATTTAAACAGAGCTAGTCTGGTTTGGTATTGCTTCAGCTTTTCTCACCTAAAACAACTGTGAGTTGTTTCAAGCTATTTGATGTCCAATCACGTTTGTGCCACTGTGGGATGATGCCAGCCTCCACCAATAATCCAGATCTGACCCCTTGTGGCAACAGCCATACCACAAGGAATTCTGGCTTGTTTTCCTTTCATAAAACCACAGCTGTTGTGCCTGCACAAGCCCCTGACTTTTTTATTAAAGAAATAAATCATGGTGGTTTCATGGAGCAGGAGAAATGCTGCTTCCTGCCAGTATCTCTGATGTTCCTGATGTCTCTTCATTGATGCAAAGCCCAAATTTTACTCTGAGAGCTACTGATAATTCTTTTGAGTTTATGTAAACTGGGCAGGGGCTACATCCTGCGTGAAAGATTTTTTTTTTTTTTCAACAGCAGCAGGAACTCAAACAGGATGTTTGTGAAGTTTGGTAAAATAGGTCCATTGGGCGTTTTGTTCTCTTCTACCCAGTTATTGTTTACTTTGCCCTACCGCTTAACTCAGAAACAGCAAGTGCCAGCCACCTGACATCTGTTATCTCAAATCCTTTACAGTCCTACAAGGTGAAACGTCAGTAGTCTTGTTTTCACAGAAGAGAAAATGGGGGTGTCGGGGCTCCAAGCTACTTGCCCCTAATTGCAAGGCTAATCCAGAGCAAATCTGGGTTTGAAATGCATGTCTTTCTGGTGCCTAATGACTCTCCTCCCGCTGCCTCCTGCAACCCCTGGCTGTCAGATTGCCACACAGAACAGCCTGACCTCCAAAGAGTTGTTTTTTAAGAGACGCCTTTTGTCACAAGAAAAGTCTCTGCATAAATTGACTTTTATACACTATGTTGAATTTGAAAATGTCTAAATTTAAAACATTGCAAAAAGTATCCTGTGGTAGATTGAAAAGAGAGATAGGGAGGATACACTTTAACGACAGACTTTTAAAACTAAACCAACCAAAAAGTAATAGTTGACATATCAGACTCCTGATGAACACATCTGACATCCCTGAGGACTCCTTACCCTAGGGTAGTGTTTTTCAACCTTTTTTTTTTCATTATTGTTTCTCTTCCAAGTCTTTTACTATATATTTTTTTCAAATCACCCCAACCATGAAATTTTAATACCACAGATACACCTTACATCTATGTATTATGGCCTTTTGGTGGGCCACAAACCAATGTATTATCTAAAATCATGTCATCCCCAAAGCGAATTTTTACTGCCTCCGAGGGATATACATCCAAAGAGCTGAGAAGGTTGGCTTCAGACAATCTGATAGTCAAGCTGATACAAAGAAAACCTGAAACCATGGAAACTCTTCTAAATTGCCAAAACAAAAAAAGCACAACAGATTATCCCTTAACTGTGTTCAAGAGAAAAATGGATTTGTTTGAGAAGGGCAATAAATGCATTATAGTTTTCCATGCATTTGAGTATTTTTATCACAAAAACAGAACTCTTGAAGCTGAAACAGACTTTAAAATAGCCTGCAGTCCAACCTTTAGGCAAAAAGATATTGGTCTGACTTGTTTATAAATTGAGGAGGCATCTCAGCAGAAGGCAGTAAGTTATTTGTTTATGGGTCACAGATTTAAACTCAGACTCCAACAAAAAAAGATCCCAAAGGACTCTCCTGCTTTATCTTTGGCATAATAAAACACATTGCCAGGGCACATGGAAGGATTTTTTCCATTTGATCTCCCTTCTTATGGATAGGGGATGTTTCTTCAGTATTATATCTGGCATTCCACTAATAATAAAATGTTTTGTACGCACCATGTTATAAAACCTCCTGTTTCAAGGACCTGAGTCTAGACAACTCATCACAATTTCTGGTTGCCCAGCTGTCCTAGCCCAGGTCTCCACCCTGCTCCTCCACCTCTTTTTCAACACCTACTAAACCAAACCACACACAGTACTTGTACATAGTAGGTGCTCAGTAATATTTGCCTTCTAAGCTGGGTACACACCTTTTTGGTTAAAAGTGCTAACAATAGTGACCAGCTTGGCTGAAGATGATTAAAATTGCAAGATGTTAAGGCCAGATCAATACTTAAGATTTTCTACTTAATATAATATGAACATTTTGAAATAATTGTGCTTCCTTTCTTTTTTTTTAGAGAATTGGCAGAAGTCCAATGCCTATAGCATGTGAACAATAAATATTTAATAAATACTTAGTCACTAGTTTATTACCCACAGATTTCTAAAGCTGGTTTAAATCAGTTTGTCCATGGTTGATAACAGTCTAATATTTTACGTCTTCATGGGCATTTTATAAAAAGTATTTCAACCTCTTAATTGAAAACAGTAAGTTGTAAGGGAATTCCCTCTTATTCTCATTCTTCCCATGAGTCTCAGAGAGAGAGGGGTGTTTCTTCTCGGATAATTTGCTTCCCCATTAGTCTGTCCTCTCTAGCACATTTAATTTCTTCTATTCCACTGGCTTCTTCCCCTCAACCTTCAGTTTCAGGTGTCCTCTGTCTTAAAAAACAGAATCTGCATTTGCTTTGCTCATCCACTGTCTTCTAGGTGAAGAGTGGGCTAAGTCACTGCCTGCACTCGCCTGGTGTCTTCCTTCATTTTTTTTTTCTCCTCTCTCTAGCCTATCGTCTGGATTCTATCCTTTAATCTCACTTGAAACATCTTAGAACAGCACCCGTGGCATTTTAGTCACCGCATGCAAGGGTTTTTTTTTCCAGTTTCCATTACCCACAATACCTTTAATGGATTTTTACACTGTCACCCTCACACCTAGTAGACATTCTCTCATTTCTTAACCACCTATTGATTTAAAAAAAAAAAAAGGACAAATTCCTCAGATTGCCTTCAGGACCTGATCAATACAATCTATCCAAGAAGTAAAGTGTCCAAAACCTGTCACAGCCTGCAGTTCCTGGTGTGGAGCCTGCTGGTCACCACACTGGGGGTGAGGAGGGTGAGAGGGGTGAGACTGGTTAGTAGGGAGCCCTGTGTTCTGAGACATAGGAAGAAAGAAAAGGGTGACTCTTGTCGTGTACCAAGTCTTGTGCCAGGCAATTTGCTACTGAGTTGTCCCTTTGCTGTGATAGGATGGAGTTTTTTGTCTCACCTCACTCCCTCATTTCCTATAGATCGTTGCTGAGATAGAAACTGGGTTAACGCAATAACACATGAAAGCTTTACCCAAGTCAATAGCAACAAGACCAAGTTTGTTTGCTGTGTAGAGGTTCTCCCTGAATTCTGAAAGCCTTAAGCTGACTCTTGTGGAGACTGTTTCCCCATCATCCTAGCTGGTGGCCGAATGAAACTGGATAGAGGGCAGATAGTAAGGGACACCGGAGTAAGACAATATTTTCCAGACATCCACCCTAGTCTGACTCTGTATGAATCAAAATGAAACTTGACAGGAAAAGCATCCTCTGAATCAGTAATTCTCAACTGATGAGGCTCCCTGTCTAAGGTTATTTTTGCTTGTCGCATAGGCGGTTGAGGGCGTGCTACTGGCATCTAGTGGGCAGAAAACTGGGATGCTCTGAAACGTCGTACAATGCACAGCACAGCCCTCCACAGCGAAGAATGATCTGGTTGCCATGTCAGTAGTGCCAAGGTAGAGCCTTATGCTCTAGATTCTCCACATGTTCAAATGAGAATGCTTTCTTTCTAGAATAGGCTGTGTCAACAGGCTCTTTCCACACTAAGGGATTACATTACAAATGAAGCAGCAGGCACAGAGTCTAAGCAGCTTAGTCATCTTTCTGTAGTCAACCAGGGAGGAGACCTTTGAAATGTGAGCACAGGCCCTGCCGGACTGCCTTCTGAGCCTATGCTCTTTTCCACATCACCTTCCCTGAGCAGCTCGGAGGCAGACATTCAGCTGTATGTGACTAAGGGTGAAATCACTTCTGAAATACAAAAGTCAATTAGAGAAAGTGCAAGGACAGAGAACAAAGCCAACTCTTCCCCTAGGAAAGCTGTAATGGAATTAGAGTGGGCAGGAATGAAAGCTAGGAGCTGTCTGAAGTGTGGGCAAATGTGTTCTCTGAGGTATGAAGCCAAAGCCAGGTTACAGGAAAATACCAACACAAGGTCAGTGAGGGTGCTCAATGGTAGCCATATAAAGTTTGTTCCTACGTAAAGCAGAGACTGGCAGGTGGTCTTGCGAAGTGATAACCCCAGTAAGGCAAATATGGTCTAACCAAGTTCTGCCCTTGAACACACCCTGATCGTTACATCCACTGGACCTTTACCCGTGCTGCTCTCCTGTCCCCCACAGCAGCTTCCACCCCAAGCAACTTCTCCCTTCCCTTCTTACATCCCTAAGGATCATTTTCAGAGCAGCCGCTCAATACACAACCATTGAATTCTGAACGTTTTAGCTAGTAAGATACTGCTTTTGGTTCATATTTTTATTATGAACAATACATTATTCCTCCAACATCAGGCTCAGAGTGAAAAATGTTATTTTCCATAATTGTAGAGTTCCTGCTTTAACAAATATTTGCTATTTCTGTAGTCTATATTCTATTCCACTTCATTTTAGAAAAAGGGTAGCAAAGGTACAGAGGGAGAAAATCATCCCTCCAGTTAAGTGTAAAGCCAAGAAAAATATGGTCCTTCTCACTCTTTCTTTTGATATTATATGAGGTGTGACAAAAAAAATACAGTGAATGTTTAAATTTCAAAAATGTATTACAGTACAAGACATATTGCCATTAATCCCCCTGAAAATATTCTCACTTGCTGTGAACACACTTATCCCATCGTTCTTGCCACTTTCTGAATCAGTTCTGGAAGTCCTCTTTCATGGGTGTCTTCAGTTGCGCTGTTGTGGCTGCCTCGATGTCCTGAATTGATTCAAATCGTTTTCCTTTCATGATCATTTTGACTTTGGGGAAGAGCTGGAAGTTGCACAGTGCCAGATCCAGTGAATAAGGTAGATAAGGACACATTCTAATGGTTTCATGTGACAGAAATTGCCGTATCAGAAGCGATGTGTGACACGGAGCATTGTCATGATGGAGGATGAAGTAAAGACACACAAAAGAGGACTTCCAGAACTGCTTCAGGAAGTGGCAAGAATGATGGGATAAGCGTTTTCGAAGCGAGGAGGAGTATTTTGAGGGGGGGAAATGGCAATGTGTCTTTTACTATAATAATTGTTTTTATTTAAACATTCACCATATTGTTTTATCACACCTTGTATTCATTTTCTTGAATGGGATATACACAGAGGGTGCCAAAAAAAAGTATACATATTTTAAAAACAGAAAAACTGTATTAATACATACTGATAGCAAAAGATGAATACAAGTCATGTTTGACTTCTGCAATTACAAGAGATGTTCAGAGTGGTTACCATTAACATCCAGACAGTTCTGATTACAGTGATCTATTGCTTGAGCAACATTGACCAAAGTGTTAACATCTCTTAAAAATGTACATACAGTTTTTTGGCACCCCTGGTATATATATATATATATATATATATATATATATATATATATATATATATATATATACATATATATACATATATATATATGTATATGTATATATATGTATATATATATATATATGGTACAAAATCAAAAAATGAAAACAGGGTATACATGAAAATCATAAATCTTTTTCCACCCCTGACTAACCGGGTTCCCACTCTAGGACCCTGCCCAGTGGCAACCTGTGTTACCAGTTTCTTATGCACCCTTCCAGAAAGTCTGTGTTTTCACACATGTGTATATGTATGTGTGAATGTCACCTTCTGACCTGCAGGCCAGTGTTCTTCCCATTCCTCTCTGTGGCCACTACGGCTTCTATTGCTTAAGACGAGCCATGACAAAACAGATGACACATTCACGATGTTGAAGGAAAACTTGGTGACTCAGACACAAATTGTTCCATACACCTTTCATCCTCATTACCAGGTAACTCTGCCAAGGTCAAGTGGTGACATTTTGATTTACCACTAAGCAGACTGGATACAACTCACATTTGACGAGAATCTGAAATTCAAATACCAAAGAGAAAGAAAATATTTTCTTAAGGCCTCTGGTTTCGTAATTGAACTTGCTTTTTCGCTTTGTTGAAAATATTATTTTCCTTTCAGTTCAAAGAACACAGTCTATCTGAAAGAATAAAAACAGGACTCACCCCAAATCCCCAATTAATCATCAAATCTTTAAATTTAAGATCCAGTTGTACCACATTCCTGAAATCTCCATTTAGCATCTCAGAGAATAAGGACCAAGGAGCCTCATTGTTTTGACTAGCCAAAAGAAGTTGAGCCAAATCCAGGCTTCAGGTATGAAATACAAATTTGGCTAACTGTGGCTTTGCCATTTACAAGAACCTGTATTTGAATAAATCAGGAATACATTTCTCTTGGCTATAGAGAGCCTTTTAAATAGTGACTTCAGCCCTCCTAAGGTTTTTGTTCGGGTTGCCTGAAAGTGGACAATTTTCACAAGTTTGCTTTGGCACCCATGGCATGAATTTTTATTGAAAGTCACAGTTGTTTTAGCGGGCACCAGTCTGCCAGCAGATCTCTGTAGAGGTCTCCCAGCCAATTCCATGAGAACTATGTGCACCTAAAACATGCCAAGTGTTGTAGGGAGTGACCTGTTCTCTAACTCTTTGCTCGCCTGCACACGACCATTAACTTTTGACTTAAGGACACACTATTGAGTGTGTCTGCAGCATTTCTGAAGTAGAACAGCCATCTCTATGTTGACGAATCCTCTGCTTCTCCTGCAAAGATTTCTTTTTCTCTGGAGTTACACCCAACTTATTCTATCATTTCAAACAGGCAAAGGAAACTAAGAGAGATAGGTTCATTGGGAACATACAGTTTTCCACGGAATTAAACAAAATAAAGATTTCGTTGGGAAGAGATGGGAGTGTAGCCCAAAACCCATTTGCAAAATCCCCTTTAAATAACTAGTGGGAAATATGACTGGTTTAGGAGGTTTCAAATAAATATGCCGAGGTATTTTGAGATGAAAAAGACATCTGTTACGATAATGGAGAAAATAAAATGGTAAAAATCATAGCTAAGAGAATCACTTAAACAGAGGTGGGAGGCCATTGAGAAAATGGAGCCTATGCACATCTCGTGTCTCAGTTCTTGGAAATATGGTTAAGTTACTGAACAGTTGTTAAACTCAGCTCAAGGCCAAACAACAAACATTCTAGATCCATGATGGACATATATGGACATATATGGACTTTACTTCCTCCTCATCATGATGACCAGACCATCTGTATTTTTCACCTTGAAAGGAAGCAATCCATTTCGACAACCAGCACCCTTCATTTACGTAATAGGCCTAATCAGAACCAACTGACCTAGCCAACTTCCTTCATTTACATGGACGACCTCAATGAGAACAACTCTTATGGTTGTGTCCTTTATAAATCCTGCTTTTCTTTGTTCCCTTGGAGCACAATTTAGGTTGCTACCTGAATCTGTGTCCCAGATTGCAATCCCTCTTTTGCTCAAATAAACAGTTTTTTATTCTTTACTACAGCCTAGACCTTTTTTTTTGTTAACAGTCATTTTTATGTTACCACACATACATCATCACATTATCACCAGGAAGTCAAACCCAAATCCGCTCAAATTAGAGTTTACAAGGTCTTTGCCTCAAGATGGAGAAGTCCTCTATATTTTCCCTTTATTTTATTATATTTTTCTATGTGCTATTTCGTCATTATGTTTTACTACTTTGAATGATTGGAAAGTCCACTAGAATTGTACTTGATGAAACACTTAAGGCTTAGCTTATTAATGGCTCAACCTTGAAACAACACAATTTGTATTTTTAAAATCAGCCTAAAATCTTCCAAGACAGTTATTTCATATTTATAAACGACCTTCTTCATTTTCATTAAGGCCAGAAATTTTCATTAAGGCCAGAAAACTAATGCATAACAGAGAAACAGATGTACATGAAAATAGATTTTATTGGCTGCTCTGGTGAAAAAGAATTTTCATACCAACTGAAAAGAAACCTGCTATTTTACAATTTTCACCTTCCTTTCAATTATACTAGATTTAATATGTTTCCTTGGACTTCCGCTGGGTTAGACAGTGCTCTTAAACCCCAAGATCGTAAAAACGAGAAACCCTCCCAAAACCACATGGGTAAAGTTTCAACCTGCTGGTAAAAATACCACTGAAGGGGCCAGTGCTTCCCCTTCTGGGCAGGTTTCACAGGCTATCTGAGCTTAGAGAGCCACAGTGGGGACATGGACTGCAGGGAGTATGGCGTTCTGCATCGTTCTGTCTTCAGAGAAATACCGCGGGAGATGTTGGGAGTTGTCCCATCAACAGCCATTACCTACTTCTGTTGCCCTTTCCTGTTTTCTACTACAGAGGTGAAGAAAAGGAAGATTAATTGCTCATCCTTCCTTCTTCCTGGGGTTAGCTGTGTCATCAAGTCCTCGCTAAAAAGATAGAAGAAAAAGTTCGTTAGAGTAGTGCACCTCAAACTTGACTGTGTATTCAAATCACCTGGGGATCTTGTTAACCTGCAGAATCGGAATCAGTAATCAGGATGGGTCTTGAAACATTACATTTTAATAAGTTCCCAGGTGACGACGATGTGATGACCTGAGAACCACAATTTTAGTGGCAAGGTATTAGAGGGGTGCTGGCAAGGATTTTTCTTCTTGATTTGGACAGAAGTGTGCAAGGAGAAAGATGTTTCCTGTCCTTGCCTCCTGCTTCCTGCTTTTGAATGAGATTAAAGAAGGATATAAGTGTGTGGGTTGTATCAGCCATGCTGTATTCGAGAGGAATGGAAGCTAACATGCTGAGAATAGCAAAGTAGAAAAATGGGAAGTGTCTAGGTATTTGATGATGTCATTATGCCCATGTAGTTAACTAACCTTGGGACATCCTACCTCTAGACTTTTTATTTTAATGGGATAATAAACATCATTATAGATTAAGTCAACGTTTGTCATATTTTCTATTATATGCAACCAAATAGTTCTTATCCATAACATAAACTAAACTGTCCCATTTAGGACTGGGTTTATAATCAATCAGCCCACAGGAGATCCTATCTCTTATAGCCCATGTCCTACAGAGAGTCACTGGTCCTGGGGAATGGTAATTCTACGGTTGCAAGTCTAGGAGTAGAGACCGTTCACTCATGTGCTGCTGAAGAAGAAACTTATTCTTAGGATTATAGCAGTTTGATTTTTAACCCTTGGCACAGAAGTGGTGAATAGAAGAATGGAGAGAGGAAAAGATGCTGAAGAGTTTCTTCCATTGCCTTACTCTTTTAATGAAACTATTCTGAGGAATGAGAGAATAAGTTGTTTTCCATGGTTGTGCTTAGAAAGTGAAGTTAGCTGTCGAAACTCTTCGGCATTCAAAAGCATCTTCTGATGTTCAATACTAAGGATATAAGTTATACAATTAAATTAGCTAATGTACATTATTTTGGAAAAACCTCACTCTTACTTCTTCTCATATTAAACAAAGACTGGGTGGAGAAACTTTGTCAACAATGCATTTTAAATTTCTTTGCTTTACCTTAAGTATCTTCTACCACCTCAAAACTCTGATCTTTCCAGCTTTGCTGCAATCTTTGGTAGTTTTCTTTTTACAGTCTCAATTTTCTCATTGTATCAGTTAGGTTAAAATCTTATCTGCTGTGAAAACAAAATAACAATAGGTTAAATGAGATAGAAGTTTACTTATGTCTCATTTAACAGTCTGAGTGAAAATGGTCCAAGACAGGTAGGCAGTTTCATGATGTCAGGGACTCAACATTCTAGTATCTTGTTGCTCCACCATCATGGACTTTCTGTCTCATGGTCTAAGATGGCTGTTCACATTCCCACCATTATATCTCCAATCCAACCAGCCAGAGCGGTGATAGAAAAAAAGGATATCCCTTCCGTTCAGAGAGGTGTAGGTCTTCAAGGACCACGTGTCCAGATAAAACTCAAATTTTATACTAATTAAAGAAGTGAAGAATGAATCTAGGAGACAGTCTATGCCACATTCATTCAGGTGGCTCAGAGGGATTGTAGCTGTTCTTGAAAAACAGTGATTTAAAAACAAAACAAAACAAAAAGCCTAAATACTGTTCTTTAGAAACAACTGCAGGTGTTTAGTTTCCATTATGATAGAATTTTCTCCTCCTTCTAATGATGTTCTTTCCCTAATGGGATGCGCCTTTGCACAGAAATTCTCAGTGGCTCCACATGTAATTATCCTCTTTTCCTCCATTTCTCTCTAACTCAACTCTATTAATCCAGTACCTTCTTAGACTGATCCTCAACATTCTTGTCCATACAATCAAAGCAATTCTACAAGCTCTGAAGATATTTGTAGGGGAATACCCAGCTTGGGTCTAACCAATGATCACTCTAAAAAACTGACAAGTCCGGAGAATGGAAAGGCTGCAATCTGTCAGGTCTCTGCAGGAGGGCCTAAGACAGCTCCTAGCAGTGAAACCATCTGAAGGCAAGAAGACATCTTTTAAATACATTGGTTTCTTTGGAGTAAGCAGTGCCAGGACAGAGGGTGAGGATGATTCTGAGCATACCCCTATTTCTGTTTGTTATTCTGGTCTAGCTACCTTGATCTCATATTTTTACTCAGAGACAAAGAGAACTGTAATGAAAAAAAATGAATAAAAAATGAATACAAACGAGAGTTTTGCTAGTCCATGGCATTGATATATTTATGCTAGAAGCTTCCATGACAATGTAAAGGGGCATTTATATTAACTGCAACAGTCAGAGCTTTGGTTTAGGTGCCATTGTCCTTGGCATATGACCCTGCATTTTGGTTCAGCAGTTGCAGTATTGTAGCAGAAACACTTCTGATGTGCGTTGTCGGAAGAGTTGCTATTCTGTTCATTGCCCCTGCCATAGCGATTTGGAGCAAAACACAAGACCAAAAATGGTACATTGCAGTCAAATGATTTGCCAGCAGAGCACACAAGAGTTTCCTGAGAACTTTCAGGACTACTTTGGAAGAATTTGTATGTTTCTGGCTTTTCCACAATGCAGGTGGAGTGTGGCCAGAGAAATACTAATTTGTAATTGTCCATTTTCCTTCTTGCTATGATTATTATGAGAATTTATTCTTCATTCAATTTCCTCACAATCCCACATTTCCCAAGGACTACTGAATGGGTATCTTTCAAAGCAGGCCCATTTGTTCCCATCTTCCTCTGGCTAATGCCTCCACTTGAAAGAGACACACATCACTTTCATTCCCATTCCATTAGCCAAAGAAAGTCACAGTTTTAAGGAAGGTAGGGAAGGAAAATGACTACCACATGCCCAGAAGGAGGACAATCAATATAATGATAGTCCAGTGACGGCCAAGGTACTTAAACAGTGAATTGCAAATGTTCATATGATAGAACTGGAAATACCAGTTATGATGATTGCTATAACCAAATAGAAACTAAATTACTCCATCTAATTTTGATGCCAACAACTGCATTAATCACTACCCTCTCCACCTAGTGAAACTCTTCATGACTCCCTAAGATATAGGTTGTGCCTACTAATGCATGGCCTAATAGCCAGAGTATGAAGGGAACCACGATTCTGTTGGTTTACATTAATTGGCCATGCAACAAAAAGTCTCATATTAATGTTTAAAAGAAGTTATATTTAAAAGGAATTTTCTACTTTTCTCTAGAATGGCTACTGTGGACAAGCTTGGAGCTAGGAAAATTTGTGAATAAGACATGCCATTGGAGCCATGCCATCATCTTTTGGGGTTAACACCTTTTTTCCATTCCCCACCATCACTTTCCAGGTCTTCCACAAGGCTAATGCCAACATCTAAGTTTTCACTTTCCAAGGAGCACCCTTATTGGGAACTGTTTCTATCTCAAAATTCACAGTCAAAATTTAACTCTATTGTGATACATTCTTTCAGATTACCTCTTTGTTAACCAATATGGAAAAATAGCTTTTCTTAAACTGTTCATGGCTGAAAGAAATAGAACATGTAATCCTTTCCACTAATAAATTTACAAATGAACAAGGGCTTTCAATACCCAAAGCCAAAGGAGAAACAATAGGAATTTCAGTATTCAGGAAAAGAATTATGGGGACTCTTCTTTGAACAGAACTTCCTTTGGGGTTTTCCCTCACATTACTCCATAAACCTTGAGATGATAGTTATAAACACAAACAGTATTTTTTTTTTATTCTCCTGCTATTAAAATAACCTAAATAATCGGATCTGATGCTGGCAAGGATGCAGTTTAACTGGACCTCTAATACATTGCCATGTATTAGAATAGAAATACTTTTGTTGGAAAGAAAGCTTGGATTATCAACTCAATACATAAATCAAGCTTTAAATTTTATTGTTGATGAATGTTAAGCACAATGCAAAAGAAACATTCAAATATTCCCACACGTGATCCCCTCTCCAGGCATGCAACTTTGTTTTAGTTTTTTTGTGCACCAGACACATGTGCTCCCTTGCTTTGTACTCTTTCACAGGCCATTAACAACGTCTGAAGTGCCCTTGTTTTCTTTTCCTATCCCACTCTATATCTTTGCTGACTATTTCCTTGTTCTTGAGGCTTTATGTAAACATTACTTCCTCTAGGAAACCCTAAAGGGCTCTGGAATGAGGGGGCTGAGCTCCATCTATGTTTCCATGGGATGCCTATTTCCCCTTTCAAAGTACTGGTCACTCTGGTAGACTGGTGTGCACCATCCATAATAAGAAAAGCTTCATGAAGACAGAGATGGAGACTTCCTTGGTCACTGTTGCCCCCTTGTATGTCAGGAATAGCGCTTGATATAGTTAGTGCTCTGAAAGGATATTTTGAGCAAATTAATAAATTTAACATTGTAGGAAGTTGTCTCTTCCTAATATACTAATTGAGTGTATTCTTCCATGATGTTAGGGTTAAAAATTGAACTATTTCAGTAAAGCAATGATCAATAGATATGGACAGATATACTCCACTAGACATAGATCTAGGCAGATTAATAGATTATCTATGAATAATCCCACTATTAGGTTACATAACATATGTAAAATGTTATAAGCACAAAGATGCTCCTAGGCATATTGTTTGCCAAACTTAAATATCAGATGTATTCCAAATGTTCATCAATAGGGGATTATCTAAATAAATTATGTGTGACACATGAATGGAAATAATATGTAGCCATTGAAATGATGGTTATGAAAAAAGAGCATTGAGGAGACTGTGTCACAACATGGAAAAACCTTGTAATAAAATGTTAATGGATTACAAAATAAGATCTAAATCGTATGGACATCATTATCCTAACCATGTGAAAACATGCATATGAAAAGAAATAAATCAATAATTGCATTATAGTGGTGGATCGTGTGTTATTTTTTCCTTTAGTTTGTATTTGAATTCATGTGATTAGGTTACTTTTTTAACTATAGTATATAATTAAGGTATTTGCGATTTTAAAGGCCAATTGTTATACATACGGGTGACAAAAGTACGAGTTCGACTAACCATTATGATTGAAAATTTAAAAGATAAAATGCTACGACTGGGAACTACTAGTGACTGGATAAAAGCAGAGGTTTTACTTAGTGGGCTAAATTAACAGGAAATAAAATGCTAGTCCAATAACAAATGTTCCTTTTGCAGAACTCTTTCTACCCAACAAAACAAGGACAGCTGCAGGAAAGCACACGTGGCAGGTGGCAATGCTAATCACAACAGGAAGTGCTCCAGCATGTATCATGCTTCTCTGATCTTGGTAAATATAAATGCTAAATTTTTATGTGAAACACTTGAATGATTGGGTGCCAAATGCAGAAGAAACGTAAAGGTAGAACAAGCAGATAGCCAACCAAGGGAATGTTTCAGAAAGGAAATAATCATCTCAGGCCTTGGCTGAAAAGTAAACAGTTTTTTGTGAAGGGAGTGTTCATGGCATCTATTAAATGCACCCATCTGTTTAACATTTGTAATAAACATTTTAAAGGAAGGAATGTAGAAGGCAAATATATATTGTAAAACAAAATGTACACTCTTGGGATAAGTAAAACTTCCTTCAAAAGAATCGTAGTGCTCCAGAGCTTATACTTTATACCAAAAGAAATAACAATTAGCTTCACTGACACCACATTAGCAGAAGCATATTCACTTTGTTGAGAGGGAGGAGTATTAAGCTGAAAATCAAGCACATGATCCTATTGTACAGAATGCCAAACTTCCTTAGAGGCAACTGACAAAATATCCTGGGGGTGCCAAAAAGATGTATACACATGACTTGTAGTCATCTGTTATCGGTATATATTGAGTATTACAATTTTCATACAGTTGTTTTCCTTTCTTAAAAAGTGTATAGATTTGTTTTGGCACTCTGTGCGTGTGCGTGTTTATGTGTATTATATATATAATATATATAATATAAATAATATAAATAATTATATATATTATATATATAAAATAACTGGAGTACTGGAGTGTAGTCTAAAAATTAGAAACATGAATTATACAGTGTTTCCCCAAAAATAAGACCTAGCTGGACAATCAGCTGTAATGCGTCTTTTGGAGCAAAAATTAATATAAGACCTGGTATTACATATATTATTATATTATATTATATTATATTATATTATATTATATTATATTATATTATTATAAGACTGGGTCTTATATTATAGTAAAATAAGACCGGGACTTATATTAATTTTTACTTCAAAAGACGCATTGGAGCTGATGATCCGTCTAGGTCTTAGTTTTGGGGAAACACGGTATACTTTGAAAGAGCAAGGCTGGGTCAATAGAATACTAAAGGCTAAACTGAAAGTTGTTGTTTTTTCCCTTTTTGTTTTATTTTTTTTATGGCTAAGTTTCATGCACATGGACACAGATCATGTTAGATATTTAGTAAGTAGAAAGGAAAAAAACAACTATTCCTGTTTTTCTTTTTAGCTGTTCCTGTTTTTACACATCTGTGTTGAGAAATACACTTTAATAAGACTGTCAAGTTTGACAAAAGCAGCCTTTTGGTCAGTGTTGGATAGTCTGGAGCTGTGCTATCCAATATAACAACCACATGTAGCTATTGAATGTAAATATAAATTAATTAAAATTAAGTGTGACATTTAATTCATTTAAAGTGCTCAATAGCCACATGTGGCTACCATACTGTATAGTGCAGATTATAGAACATTTCCATCATCACATAAAGTTCTATAGGATAGCACTAGTCTGGGGTGAGTTTGAGAAGGAATTGTTGTACAGGAATCATGAATTTGGGGGCCAATAAAACTTTAAAGAAGAAGCAAGGAGATGCGACATGGGTATGTGAATGTTGCACTGAGAAGGGAGGCTAGGTCCTAATTGGAAAGGAGGGCCTGTAGCTTGTAGAAAAGGCTGGAGTATTTTTACAAACACAAATACCTAATATTCAGTGTGAAGTACTCCACCCAGTCCCACCCATGCCCTTTGTTCCAAATATTCAGGAAATTTTTCTCCACACACAGCCCTGGGTCAGTGATATTTAGGGAAGTATGAGTCAAGCTCACACACTGTAGGTGGAATGAAGAGTGGAGATAAGAAATTCAATAGAAATGGGAATGCAAGCTCAGAGGTAACCAAGGGAAAAAAAGAGACCCTCCCAGAAATCCAACCACCCCCCCCCCCAGGTAAAATTTCCTAGAGGGGAGCTTGCATTAACTTTTATTTAAGCTAATCAAAAGACAGGTGACCCTAATTGAATCTAAAATTACTTAAATTTGCCAGTTAACACAGGTTCCCCATGTGTGAAAAAAATTATAAATTATCATTCCTTTGTCTTTATTTCCTGAGCGATAATAAACATTTTCTTAGGCATTAAAAAGAATAAAGTAAAGAACCCAAATGCTTTCTTCTTTATTTATCCAGCTCAGAAAAAAGCTGAAGGTAAAGAGCTAGAGATAATTTTTTTGACTTGGAAATTCCTTGATTGCTGATGAGAGATGAATTTTGGAAGCTTCCTTTTAGCTTTATT
The DNA here is from genome assembly GCF_964194185.1 of Rhinolophus hipposideros. NCBI lineage: Eukaryota > Metazoa > Chordata > Mammalia > Chiroptera > Rhinolophidae > Rhinolophus > Rhinolophus hipposideros. Next base: position 16,582,515 of record NC_138053.1, read on the forward strand.
TTTATCTCTGGATGCTCTTTGCTACCAGCTGCAGACCTGTGAAGCGTAGCAAGGGCCTTCCTGCAGACCTTCTTTTTGAGGCTTGTGTTCCAACACAGAAATGAGATAAGGCCCCTATTATGATGTGTCAATAGCAGACGGCCTCTTGGGTCGCAACTAGGGTGACTGACTGAACTTGTGTTTTTCAAAAACCAGTTACCATCCACCATGTGAAACAGGAATTTAATGTTTATTTGTGGATTTAAAAAAAAAGCCTTTTGGTCAGTCCTTCAAATAATACAGACTTCCAAAATTAAAGGAATACCAAAATAACTATGGCATTTCCTCAGTTGAGCATAATGGTTTCTTCAGAGCAGATTTGCTGTATAAACACTGAACATTTTCTTTCCCTTCGGTAACATCTGTGAACAAGTTGACCGCTTGGGAAAATGAAGGGCTAATAACTACGTCCAGACATGGGTGGGCACAGGTGCTTCAACCCAGTTCCACAAACACATCCCAGTCCCGACAAGTGGGCTATTTCTGACTGACGCCTTGAGACTTCAGTCAGTGCGTGGCCTGGGAGAAGGGCAACCCACTGGCAAGGTTGTCAGCATCATCATCCGAAGGGACCGACTTTTTATTGGCAAAGTGCATTCCCTGAACACACTGACTCTCCGAACAGAGAATATCAGCCCAACAATTTATTGAAAGCAATGGTGTGTTACCTCGGTCTAGCCAAACATTTGGTGCACGTTACACAACCCTGCAAAACCAAACTTCAGTCTTGCTTCTTTGAAGAAAAGCTTCCCCAACTAGCCCAGATTATGATCACCTCTGATTTCCTATGGAAACCATTGTCTGGAATGTTCATTGGAAACTTAACCATGTACTGCCTTCTGAGTGGTACCTATTCCATTTGTAACGAAGTTATCTGAGATGTTTATTCTATTTTTAATTTCTTTCATTTAAAACTTTGTTCCTTACCTCTAGTTCCATTTCATACTTTTTGATAGCAAAGATGGCTTTTTATATTTCTTTGCCTAAGAATACTTAGCATGATAGATTATATCTAATAGGTCTAATGTGTTTTTGTTGATTTGAAAATACAATTTTTATATTGCAATTTAGAAATAAGCATACGCCCCTAGCCCCTTACAAAATCATTTTAGGTAGCGTGATAACGCTTGTCTAGCATTCTGGGAGTATGAAAGGAAAATAAATTAATTTTATTAAAATTGGGGTCTTGGTAAGTGTGTAAAGAGAGAAGGAAGAACAGACAGCCCAAGTATTAGAAGTTCCAGAATAACGTACTAGTTGAAGGAAGCCTATTGAATCAATAATGTACTTGAATTCAGGCTGCCTAAGTTCATTATAAATCCTCAACATCACAACCAGACCCTCTTCTCGGCTTCCTAACGTCCGTTGATTGGAGGTTGATTATTTTATAATAGTAATGTTGATTTGGTCATGGACATATAGTTTTTGAGTCTTCCCCATAAGTGGGACTTTGTATATAGTTTGAAAAATTAAAATTATGAAGTATAGAGCACATAAACATTTAGTAATTTACTAAATTTTATGCGGTGGCTCATATATTAGATATACCAGCTAAAATATGTTCAATGTTTATTAAGTCTGTTTTTCAAATTTGATGTTAGCAAATGATCTCTTCAAAAGACCTCTTGGAAAAATAGAACCTATGTGAACACAACCTATGCTTGAATACTCTAAAGAAAAGTCTGGAGAGTTGGAATTATTTGGCCTAATAGAAAGTTGTGAGAAAGAGTTGTTCTCAGCATTATCAACAGACAGATTAAGAGGAAATGCATAAATAAAATGCTTTTAATACCTGAATACTAGCAGATTCAAGTTACACCCTTACCTATGTGCAGCGTGGGGGATTTTAGTAAACCAGAGTCCAGAGGCAAGCTTTGATATAAGGACACAGGGAACATGTATATACACATGAAACCAATACCGTGTTTCTCCGAAAATAAGACAGGGGCTTATATAAATTTTTGCTCCAAAAGACGCATTAGGGTGTATTTTCAGGGGATGTCTTATTTTTTCATGTATAAAAATCTACATTTATTCAAATACAGTCATGTCATCTTCTTCTGGAACATAATGTACTAAATGCGTCTGCCTGGCTGACGATCTTAACTAGGGCTTATTTTCGGGATAGGTCTTATTTTCGGGGAAACATGGTACCTGGTCAAGACAGTAAACATGTTCATCACCTCTGACATTTTCTTTGTACCCTGTCAGATAATCTTCTGACACTATATATGAGTCAGCATTTATTAGAAATGTTTTATAAACAGAACCGTACAGTACATACCCTCTTTTGTTTGGCTTCTTTCACTTAACATCATGATTTTTGAGATTCACCCATGTTGGTGTGTTCATTAATAGTTCAGTTCTTCTTATTGCAGAGTAGTAAGCCATTGTATGGATATGCCAAATTTTGTTAATCTATTCACCTGTTAATGGATATTTCGGTTGTTTCCAGTTTTAGACTATTGCAAATAAAGCTGCTATGAACACTTGTCTATAGGTCTTTGCACAGACATACGCATTCCTTTCTGTTGTAAATACCTGGGAGTGAAAAGTCTGTATCATATGATAGCACCGCACTTGACTTTTTAAGAGAGTGCCCAATTGCTTTCCAAAGCAGTTGCATCATTTGGTATTGCTAATAGCGATGTATGAAAGTTCAAGTTCCTCCACAGCCTTGCCAACACATGATATGACTAGTCCTTTAATCCTAGCCACTCTAATAGGTATGTAGTGGTATTGCATCGTGGTTTTGCTCGCGTTTCTATGTGACTGATAATTTTTAAAATCTATTCAGGTGCTCATTTGCTATTCATAGATGTTTTTGGTGAAGAGTCTGCTAAAATATTTTTCCACTGAAAATTTTTGTTTACCCCTTATTGAATTTTGAGCCTTCCTTATGTTGTTTGGATATAAGACCTTTATGAGATATATGATTTACAAATATTTTTCCCAGTCTTGGACTTCTCTTAATTCTCTTAAAAGGGTCTTTTGGGAGAGCAGAAGTTTTTAATTTTGATGGAGGTTAATTTATGAATTTATTTTGTGTGTTTGGGTTCTTTTTATGGTGTTATATTTAAGATATCGTTGCCTAAACCAAGATAAAAAAAAAAATTTCTCCTATGGTTTCTTCTGCAAATTTTGTAGTTCTAGATTTTACATTTGAGTTAAATTTTGTATGTGGTGTGATATATGGATGAAAATTTGTTTGCATATGAATAACCATATGTTCCAGCAGCATCTGTTGAAAAAAAAATATTCTTTCTTCATTGAATTGCCTTCGCAACTTGTTTCAAATCAATACATGTGTGGGTCTATTTATGGACTCTTGGTCCCATTGATCAATTTTTATCTTTAAACCATCATAATATTGTTTTGTTTTCCAATTTATTGTGGCTATGTTGTCTTTTTAAATTTCCATAAGAGTTTTAGAATCAGTTTGTCAATTTCTAAAAAAAAAAGCTTGCTTGGATTTTTTTTTTTTAAATCGAGTGGAACCTATAGATTAATTGGAGAGAATTAACATCTTAACAGTATCTTAACATCTTCTGACCTATGAATGAATAATGTCTTTCCATTAATTTAGGTCTTCTTTAATTTCTCTCAACATAGTTTTATAGTTTGCAGTGTACGAGACTTGCATATCTGTTGTCAGATATTTCCCTAACTATTTCATATTATCTAAGGATACTACTGAAAATGATATTGCTCTTCCTTTCAATTGCTGATTGATTGGTGCTAGTATATAGAAATACAATTGATTTCCATATGTTGATTCAGTATCCTGCAGCCTCTTTAAACTCACTTACTATTTCTATGAACTTTTTTGTGGATTCCAATAGATTTTCTATGAAAACAACTATGTCTTCTGTGAATACAGTTTTTTTTCTTTCTTCCTTGTGATGGCTAGATGCCTTTATTTATTTATTTTTTTGCCTTGTTAAACTGGCTAGCTCCTCTAGTATAATTGTGAACAGATGTGGTGAGAGTACACATCCTTGTCTTGTTCCTGATCTTCGGGAAAACATTCACTATTTCACCATTAAGATGCTAACTGGATTTTTTTTTTAATCCCATTTCTCAGGTTGAAGAAGTTTCTTTCTAAACCTGGTCTGCTGAGAGTTTTGGGTTTTCTGTTTGTTTCTAATCAAAAATGGACGATGGCTTTTGCAAATGCTTTTTATGTGTCTATTGAGTAGATCACATGTTGTTTGTTTGCTTTGCAGTCATATATTTTGTTGTTTTAATATTTCTGTCTTTAGAATTTAGTATTTTTACGCTTCCAATTTAAACCTCCATTTTTGCTTATTATTTATAACTTTGTTTAGTTATTTTAGTTGTTTCAAGTTTATATTATACATCCTTTTACTTATCACAGTTTATTGTCAAGTGATATTATACCACCTTGTGTGTAGTTTAATAACTTTACAATAAAATACTTCATTTCTTCTCTGTGGCCTTTATGTTGTTGTTTTCATACATTTTTCTTACACATATATTACTGACTAAATAGGCATTATGTTTTAAACAAATTTCAATAATAAAAATCTTATATATGTGCTATATATTTGCACCTTTCCTCGTGCTATTCTTTTCTGTACATCCACATTTCTGCTGCTATTATTTCTTTCTTTTTTGAGAGACATCTTTTAAAATGCAATATAATGCAGGTCTGTTGGTGATGAATTCTTTCAGCTTTTGTATGTCTTAGAAAGACTTTATTTTCCCTTCAGTTTTAAAAAACTGGGTATAGAATTCTGAATTGATAGATGTTTTTCTTTCAGTATTTCAAAGATGTTTCACTGTCTTCTGCATTATTTCATTAAGAAATATGACATAATTCTTACTTTTGTTCCTTTGTAGGTAAGGTTTTCTTTTCCTCTGGCTCTTAACAAAATATTTTTTTACCATAGATTTTGTACAATTAGATTATGATTATAATTATGTTGTTTTCATCATAATATTTGTGGTTTGGTTTGTTGAGTTTCTTAGACATATAGATTTATTCATAATTCTCACCAAATTTGGAAATTTTCAACACTATATATGAGTCAGCATTTACTAATTTTTGAAGATACTTTAAATGGCATTATTCTTCAAATATTTTCCCTGCTTTCCCTATCCTTCAGAGACTCTAATTAAATGTATATTAGGCTGCTTGAAGTTTTCACAGATCTTTAATGCTAACTTTATATATTATTTTTTTCTCTGTGTGTTTTATTTTGGATTGTTTACACTGCTATGTCTTCAAGTTCATTATTTTTTTCTTCTGCAAATAAATCTACACTTGTAATGTATATTTCTTTTGGCTCCATCTTGGAGGAGCTCTGCCTGGTCATTATTAGGCATCCCAGAGGAGGTATCAAGTATTTCTCAATCCTCAGAGTAAAACGTCTATAAAATGAAGAAATCTTTTTCTTCCTGGTGTTTACCACCTTTCAGAAAATGACTTCTGTGTTGTTATTAAGATAATCATATGCCTAGTTAATGCCCATTGTTTTGAGCTAATTATTAACATACTCTCTTTTACTCTTAAAAATCTCCCAGTTTGAAAAAAAAAAAGTAGTTGCCTAGACTATTATTTTAAGAAAAACTCCGTCCCTTTATGTTCTTCTATTAGTAATCCTCTCAGTGTTAGGCAATATGTAAGTCATCTTGTGGGCTTCATGGTATGTGTGTAGTTGGGAATGCTGGCTCACCAGTAGTGTCAATTTCTCTTTGGAAAAGAACCAATGAAAGGGCAGTCATATTAAATGAGGAAACACCCGTCTGTGGCACAGTCTGTACTTTATGTCTGTATTTTAACAGGCAAAGGAGATCTAGAAAAGGCTATTAAAGCTCTTTTGTGTTTAATGCTTGCAAGAGATGCGTGGGGTTGGTGGGGGGATGTTCAGAATCAAAGGCCATGTTGCCCTGTTTTCCCAGTCTTAGGACGAAAGGGCTTATGCAAGTGGTATCTCTTTCAGAATCCACCAGCTGTATCAGATAATGGATAAATCCCAACTGTTGGTGTTTTCATTACTCAGTTTTTCAGTCCCCCTTTAGTTCACCAAGAAACCTAGTTTCTCAGGGACCTTTTATTGCTTTCTTGGGTCAGAACAAGGAATGACTTTGGGCAGGTGTGTATCCAGATAGAAACAACAGGGCTTAAAGTGGGGAGGGGTGATATTTCACCTGGGAAGAACATATCTAATGGGAATTGAAGAAAACCAGTATTTAATGTGTTTTCCCTCACTGTAATCCAAGTTCCCCCCTCCACTATTGCCCTTCCACAATTAATGGTAGACCCAGAAACGTACTGTCCCAAAGAAGGAGTACTAGATAGATATTCCCTAGATCAAAAATGCCATCACTCAGATTTGAGTCTAAAAGTAGACTCTTTTGAATCCTTTGTGATATAATAGCATTGAAATCCTTGTTGAAACCAAGCTTTTAAAAATAAATTCTAAACTTCCTTTCTGTATGAAGAACAAACCATGAGGGCCTGAGCATAGTTATTGTAAGCCATAGAAAAGAGAGGAATGAAGATGTGATGTAAGAGAATAAGACTCTGTCTTCTAGAAGAAATAAGGAACGATTCTTCAAATTGTTGTGGAGCAGAACCAAGAAGGGTGACCGTTGGTCATATGTAAGTATTCTCGCTCCTTTCTCAGGGTCAGTGTCCCTGGGGTTACAGGAGGACAGATATCAAACAGGTTAAGGGATGATTTAAGCACTGGAGCTAGTGGTCTGTGTTCACAAAATCAATCAGAGATTACATTCCTTAGCAAAGGTCCAGATCCAGTTTGGTTTTAGGGCAACACAGCCCATATGAAGACTCGCAATGACTGAGGGCAGGGCTTTGAGCTGTCTAACAAAATCCTGCACCCTGCAGTGAGGTGTGCAGAAAGCAGGCAAAGGTTCTGGAGCTTCCCAGCGGGGCACTCTTATACACGATTAGCAGTACGAGCAGATCAAGGAGGCATGTAGTATAGGGGCCACTGTACATAAAGGCAATGGTTAAATCCGTGATCACTGACCTGCAAATGCCAGCACAACACCACAGCACCAGTTCAGATAAGACCAGCCACAACTCAGCCGACCCAGCACGGCTCTCCCAGGAATAAGGCAACATGAGGGAAACTCAGCAGAGGCTGGCAAAAAGAGACCACCCTCACCCCACGCTCCAAGGCTGCATTAGCTTCTCCTTCCATCTATGAGGCCAGTTTGGACACAAAGAAAGGGAGTGAAAATATTGAAAGTGAAAATTAACCCTGATAAGAAACTTGAATTTTAAGAGAATAACTTGCCTTTAATTGGCAAGTGCAATTATTAGTATTAATTTTTTTGCCATCAACAGAAATAATGTTTCCAAGGCAAGATGAGATGTTTAAAGAACAAAGAAACACCATTTTGTTGCAGATTTGAATGTTGGTGTATATTTTTCGATCTCTGCCCTCACTGCACTATACATTCCTACATGTTAACAGTTATCAATCAGGCAGAACTCTCCAGGGAAAGCCTGGTTCCTCAGGTGACAGTGACGCAGATGCTTCCAATCTCTCCAAGTCAGAGCCCAGAACACCAGGGCTACTCCCCTCTCTGAGCAACTGATGCTCTCCACCTTCTCACACCATCTCTCACATAGGGGAGGGCAAGAAGATTAAACTCTTATTCTGACTGCTCTTCAAACATGAATGTGTCCATGAGAGAGAGATACATGAAGAAAGTTTATACAAGTTTCTTACTCCATTCTGTTAGTCTTATAAAGAGTTCTATATAGAATACTTATGAAAATAGAATTCATACATAACTTTGAATTTCTAGTGGCTTCTGTCACATAGAGTAGAAATCCTGATGCAATCTAGATTGATAGTTGGTCTTTAATCAAAAAATTAGTTAATGACTTATTCATAAAAAAATATACTTACCTTTAATTTTTTATTTTAACTAAAAATACACACTTATTTACCACTGTGCAAACGAATGCATATTTATTCACAATCTTTTGATGTATAGCCAATTGTCAAATGGTTGAATATATGCTGTGTTTTTCTTTAAAAAATAAACAACTTCATCATTCATTGTCTATAATTTCTAATTTTTATTTCTTTAGGGTAGATTGAGATTTTGAAGATACTTGTAAAGCAGTATGAGTGTAAAATACTCCTAGAGTAAAATGGTTTTCCCTTCTGTCAATTTTTTACACTAATTGTCCACATGTAATTCAATAGCAATTTTTAGTGACTCACCTCCAGCAAGTCTTTTAAAAGTTGTCAACTTAATTTTCATAGAAACAACAACTATTTCCATGTTTTTCACTCATATTTCATTACTTAATGTAATAATTGATACATTTAAAGTTGTAAGGACAGCTAGTATAAACAGGTTTGGGAACAAACACAACTGACGATTATGTAGGTAAACATAAGCCTCACCTGGGAGGAGCTTGGTGGACTGGAGAGCAGCCTGATGACCACGAATATTCAGTAAGGTGTGGGACCCAATCAGCATGCTTTACAGAGACTAAAGGAAGATGTGGGTGAGTATGGCAAATTGATGAAGTAGTCATAAGTTAACGGTTTCTTACAAAACCATTCCCAGTGAACTCATACTGCAGGGCACCAGCAGCTTCCTTTATCAACAAAGGCAACTCTGTTTTCATGTACTTGCTTTGCAGTGTTTAGCACAGGCACTCTATACAGTCCTATTGTGGTTTTTTATTATTGTCTTTATAATCTATTTCCCACCTGGTCGCTCCCCACTTTGAAATAATGAGTTCTGTTTTTGTGTTTTGTTTTTTTTTAAATGCACATAGGAAGCTCTTAGCCAGGCTTTCTAGTTATCTCTACCCTGCTTTTCTAAGACTATTCCTTAATTTCCTGCCACTGTTTGTTCCACTTTTTATCTACTCCCTGGATCAGTTCTATACTATCTTCTAAACCTGAGCAGTTTTTCAAAATGTTGAATAATCAGTAAGGCAGGGGCACCTATCAATCAGATTGGGGGTTGCCGAATGCTAGAACTGGGCCATCCGGGCTCTCTGCTGTGTTAAATTTTAAACTGTTAGGGCTGGATCATGGAGAGATCCAGGTAGCCTATGCAGCCGGAACAGAGGAGGCTTAGAATAGCACCTATTTATCTGCAAGTATCTTCCTATTTTAGAAAGTACAGCTACGTGTGTGTGTGCTGACTGAGTATACAACAGCAAACGACAGAACTGATACACAAACATGCAAATACATACTTGTACATATACTAACATAATTCTCCAAAATTGTTTCTGCTGCCAACTTGTACTATCAGAAGTTATTTTTAAAAAGCCAATGTGGCTATTCTCATAGAGAAAAATAATTATTTTTAGACTTCCCATCACAGAAGTCAAGCATTAATAGTTTTTACCCCGAAAGTGGTAGTAACTGGAAAATACTGTTATTCTGATGGAAAGTTTTATTTCAAGTCGAAACGGTTTTACTTGTTTCCATTATTAGCCTGGATCTAGTTAAATCATCAATACATTTTAAATTCAGTGATACAAATTAAAAAAAAAAAATAAAGCAAGGCGAGCTTTAAACTATGTCTCTGCCTCAATGGAGGTTAGAGCTGACCACACCAAAGACATGCAAGTACTTTTGTAGTGGGAAATAGCACTTTGGGCCATGTTTCAATTTGACTAGAAATATTAAGTTCATGACAATCATCTATCCTTTCTGGAAAAAAATTTTTTTCCCTAAATAAATATGCTTTTTCTCAAGTATTTATAGTTAAATTGACACGTCCTTATGAATCTGTTTCAAAAGAATCCAGCGTAGGAATGGAGGAGCAGGGACTATAGATGAAATGAGACTGGCCATGTTTGATTATTGCTGAGGCTGGGTGGTGGGTACCTAGCAGCTCATTATATTATTATTCTCTCTTCTTTTATTTATGTTTGAAATTTTCCATAATGCAAAGATTTTTCCCCTTCCATTTCCTGTTTTTTACTTGAGGCATATTACACTTGCGTTTCAAAATCATTTTTTTTAATGGAAAAGAAAAGATCATTGGAACAGTATGTATCCAATTGAAATAAAGCCAGTTCTAAAATAATGATCCCTTTCCCATGACCATTCCAGTGATTATTTGTAATTTATGCGTGGGAGTCATTTCTATGGAGAAATTATCTTGGGCTCATCATTACAGAGTTAACAAAATTTTGAGTATTTCTGTTCATTAATTCATTTAACAAATATTAATTGAGCACCTCCTATGTAGCAGGAACAGTGTGGTAAGAACTTGGATTATCTGTGGTAAATGAATAGATACATATTCAAAATCTTAGTGCAGGAAAGAGACATCAAATCTATGCTAGATTTTAGTTCTTTTCAAACCTGTTTGGAAGAGTAAAAGGTACAGCATTCTTTATTAAAATTTTGCTTTCTGATAAGAGATATATACTTATAAGATTAACATATTTTCATATTGAGTATTTTTAAATTGATTTCTATCAAAGTAAGATTAATCCATAAGATATGTTAATTAACATATAAAGAAGGTATAAAATATTAATTGTAGAATGTTACAGTGAAAAAATATTTACAACTTGGCGGGGAGGCTATTGTCAGGTCTGGGATTTGATTTTACCCTGCTTACAAACTAATCATTAGCCTGTTCTATTTTATGGGTGCTGGCTGACGGCATGAGACTCCTGAATCAGAAACACAGAACTTTATTACTCATGGCACAGTAAGCACATGAGCTGCAGCATATTTACATTGGTTCTCTCTGTCCCCAAGTCCCACCAGCATGACCCAATATGCTCAGATGAACTCGGTACATAGAGCGGGTTGCATCATAGCTAAAAAACACTGAACTTGGGGAATCCCCTGCTTTTTTATTTTTTTTAAACAAACAGTAAGCAAGGCTGTTCTTTGTGTGGGGAGTACACTTACCTCATCCTCTCAGATGAGACTGAAATTTCCAGTATATCCTAGACTAGAAATTGGACTAGGGGACATCTGTAATCACTCTGAACTCTGATATGCTAAGCTCTGTGATTGAAAATAGTGTTTTCCGATTGAAGTCATGAGGCCTAAGAGTTCCTAATTCACCATTTTTAAACAAGCTTATGAAGATATAATTTTTCAATAATGAATGTCACATAATTTCTGGTTTTGAGACCTCCATTCTACCTGATTCCCAAAACATAATGCAAAATTAGTAAAATTCAGCGATTTTGCACATCTAGTTAGTTTTAACACTCAGTCACATTGGGGTGGCCCCCTTTCCTGGGCTTTGATGCTCCTGGAGCTTACACAAATGCTGTGGCAGTGTGTGAACATGGGGAGAGGGAGAAGATGTTCACTTAACTGATCTGCTCAGGATCTTGGCGGGCTTCCGGTACTACACACCTCTTCTGTGATGTACAAACAGGCCATATGCAGGATCCCCTTGGATTGATGGCGAGGTCACGAGAAAAAGCAGTTAACAAACAAAAATATTATTTCACCATACAAGGTTAATCAGACATTACTTGACACTCAAAAGTGCTAGGGCGAAGGAGGGAAATAAGACGCCACCTCTTGTAAAGTTAAAAGTCACTTGTCTTCAGATTTCTTTCCTCATATAAAAAGCCTAGCATGGAGTACACGTGCAGTTGCACGTATGTTTCATAGCAAAGCAGAATCTAGAAAGAATAAGCTTCTGAGCATTACTCACAGTGACCAGGAGAGGGCGTCGAGCACAAATGAATGAAATAATTGTGCCACCATCAAGTTTTAAAGATTTCTCTTTGACTCTACTAACGGCACTTGACAAATCAATGTATCTTACGTGTCCATTGCAAATTTCTTTTGACCTAAGGGTAATTGTGATTATACATTATTTCTGATGACAGTCTTGCACTGTATAATGTCTCAGGTGGCTGAGATACAGATTTTCCCATACAGGACACAGGAACAAGTCCACACAGATATGAAATAATTTCCAAGGGAAGAATTTATTTTCATAGACCGTTTCCCCAAAATGAACACTTTAGAGAAATTAAAATGTGTTTAAGCAGTTGTTCAGAAGAAGAAATACTCACGTGTTTATTGAAAACTTCTTGTAAGGAAAGAGTTCCGATTTTGTTCTCTTTCCTCTAGTTTTTATACGAATACGTGGTTTGGTTCAAGTTGTGAGCTCAAAGAATTCATGCTCAAAGAATTCATTTCTGAACACACTAAAACAGAGGAAAGAATATTATTCTATCATCAAACAAATGGTGATACTATTTCACTATATTTCCCAGAAGGAAAAAAAAAAGAAACTTGAATTCTATGTATTCCTTTCAGACCTAGCATAGACACAAACAACAATAAATTGGCCAACCATATTCTTCAGGCATATAATTTTCTTTCTTCCCAAAGTGGACACTCCCTGGGAAAATACAAATAACTTCTAATTTCAAAGCCCTTTGACACAAAAAGAAAGTAGGCCACCTTGACCAAAGCACAAAATAATCCTTTCCAAGCGTACTTGAAGGAGCACCTCATTACCCAAGGAAAAAATACATACCAAGATTTTTTACTACTTTATTTTGTTTCATTTTAAAATGATTTTATAGCCATGAAGAAAAACATATTGATGAATCGATTTTTCCAAAAGAAAACCATTATGTCTTAATTTTAGCCTGAAAGTGGCTCCCCATTTCCAGTATTTTAGGAATAATAACACTGTGGCAGAGTGTGGCCAAGAGACTTGCTCCAGGGCACACAATGTTTCCAACTTTAAGGGTAGTATTTCCACCCACAAGGCGCTGACTTATACTATAGTAACCTACAACTCCCAAACTGTTTCTGTCCTACCAGATATAAGGAAATCTCTGTAATCCAAAGGGATCATGGTTAATTTACATTATAGTAACTGTAACCAGCTTTAGTTTGGGAACCTAATTACTTCCCATTGAAAGGAAGTACATTTTGCTCTTGGCTGAAAATTCACTTTCCATTTTATTCACAATAATAAACAATACCATTATTGAGTGATTGCAATGTGCCATTATCCTCTCAACTATCTTCCAGGACACTTTTTATTATCCCCATTTTACAGAAGAAAAGACAGAGGGGCTCAGAGATGTTAAGTAATCATCTCTAAGTATAGAGCGTGGCAGAAGCAGAACTGGCACCAGCCATGTCTGACCCTTTAACCTTGCTGTCTCCACCATGCCTCACTTCTCCTTAATTGCATAAATTATTTTACCAAACTGAAACACAAATGCCATTTTCTGTTAACAGCAACAGTGAATACTTTCCTGATTTTCTATTTTTCAATATGGGGCAGAAAGGGGTTGGAAAGCAAATTAATTTTTTACTATACCTGATAAGAATCCAGAAAGTACTATGAATTCTTACTATAAAAACTACACTTGGATTACTAGGCTGAGGACACAACACTACACACGTTTTCTAAGAGATTTTGCTATTGATCAATATTAAGGCATTTTGTCTATTTATTTCATTTTAAACCCAGGTAAAAAAGTTGTTAGACACAACTTGTAATGATGTAATTATCAAGTTCTTAAAACAACATATAGTTATCTGTGATAAAATACAAATAGCGGGAGTTTTAAGTCGATTCTCTCAAAAGTGTGTCCATGTACTTACACTCAGAGGCCCACACGATTTTTAAAATTGCTTTCATGCACTTTACCTAGTTCAAGCTTGGTGACATAACATGCTTTAGAAAACCTAGGGCTTATTTTTAAAAGATTAGGTACATAAAAATCTCAGAAGTGCATACAATCCTTTTGAAGGGTTGCCATGTTCCTGAGAGCCACCAGCGTCAAAACAATAGAGGTTTTCCATGTGGTCACTGGCTGCCTGAGCCTCTCGTTGGCAGGATCATTCAAGACCAGCTGAGCCTTGGGGAAAATATCCAGAAGATGAATAGATAGGAGATAGAATTCTGGGGGCTCGTAGCCATCTCAGACTAGCTCCTGCCTCTGGCTCCTTCCCTCTCTGGCGGGTTGCAGCAGTGAGACTCCAGGTTGTTGTTCCATGTGTTCCAACGAGTCTGTACAGGGTGATGTGCACGTGGGAGTGTTAGTGTCCAAGCAGACGCAAAGGCCAGACTTTCCCTATATGTCGCCCTACCTCTTGTGGACCTGGATGAAATCCTGCTCTTCCAGTCGGGAGCTGGCCCAAGAGTTGCTTAGCTGGTGGGAATGGTGGGATCTTGCATTCCCTCGGATTAGTCAGTCCATTTGTTCTATTCAAATGCGCTACCCCTGTGCCTTAAGAAAGGGAGTCCCCACATTCTGTCTTGTACCCGCCCCAGCTTGTCCTCTACACTGGGTTGCCTCTGGGGCAGGAGCTGGTTATGGGGAGATGACCTTAGGGGGACCCAGCCCAGGCTCCAACTCACCTGAGTGGCAGGGTTTCTTGTCTTCTCATCCTCCTTCCATCCCAGCCTGACCTCTGAGGTCTCTGATCTCTAGGACCCCAAACACTGCCTCCAGCCTTCACCTTTCTGTCAGTCAACATGGTAGAGTTATTCCTACCCCTGCGTCCTCGCTTACGGCCTGTGTGACATTGGAAGTCACTTCACCTCTCAGGCTGAGTTTCTCATTTTATGCAATATGTAAATTGACATGTCATATCGTGTAAGTTTAAGGTGCACAACATGTATCAAATCAACATGCAATCTTAAACTTATACAATGTTACGTGTCAATCTCAATCAAACACACACACACACACACACACACAAACGAACAAGGTCTGACTCTGAGGAAACAGGTTGAAAGGCACTGATAAATTTCTGGACCCTGAGGGACACATGGCAGATAATACTATTCAGATATTACCTTTGAGAATCTTCTCAAGAAGGCAACTTTGCACAGTTGTTGAAATGGGAAGTTTTTTTATCTGGAAAGGAAAATAAAGTGGGGTCCCAATCTCACTCTTTACATCAAAAAGAATGCCAAATTTTTAAAAACAACTGCAAAAAACTGAAAATAAAATTCTCCTAGAATAACAGCACTATAAACAAAAGAGGCTAATATTCTCAACACAGAAGAAAAAAAATTTAAAAGCCTATTCCATTAATATATAACTGACCATCACAAATCAAATGGAAAAGACTATTAATCATTGACACAAAGGATCTGAACACTTAACTTAATAGGACTTGAAATACAGATTACTTTTATACTTAAAAAAAAGATGCTCAGAATCATCCATAATAACAGAAATGCAATTAAAACTATATGAAAATAACCATTTCCATTTTTCAGGTTGGCAAATATGAAAATGTTTGATAACACCCTGAGTTGAGGAGGATACAGGAGGAAGGAGGATACAGGAGAAGGAATAGGTGCTTTTATAACAGTTAATGGGAGTGCAAACTGAAATCACTCTTTTGGAAGGCAATTGGGCAGTGACGAACAAAAACACACGCACCTTTTTATTAAAAAATTCTATTTCTAGGAATATATCCTGCAATATTCTTGAATATGAGCTAAAAACCGTATATACAAGGACATTCATTGCAGCATTTTTTATAATAGGAAATGACTGGAAACAATTTAAAGACATACAGATCAGGCTGGTTACACAAATAAAACGCTAGAGAGAACATACTTCATCTTCTATGTGCCCCAACTTACAGGAGCTGACTTCCAGCTGGCGTCACAAGTGCTGTCTTCAATAAAAATTTTTTTTTAATAAAAGTTTATTGGGGTGACGATGGTTAGTAAAGTTACATAGGTTTCAGGTGTACAATTCTGTAATACATCATCTATACATCACATTGTGTGTTCACTACCCAGAGTCAGTTCTCCTTCCAATGTTCATTGCAGCTTTATTTACGGTGGCCAAGACATGGAAACAACCTAAGTGTCCTTCGATAGATGAATGGATAAAGAAGTTGTGGTATCTGCCATAAGAAAAGATGAAATAGTGCCATTTGCGACAACATGGATGGATATTGAGCTCATCATGCTAAACGCAATAAGTCAGACAGAAAAAGTCGAGAACCGTATGATTTCACTGATATGTGGAATAGAAAACTGAAAACAATAAAACATTTCAATTCCATGAGGTCAGCTACTTCTGTGCAATGACATACATGTTAAGATCTACAAATTCAGTGATAATCACCACACTTATTTCTTTTAGTAAAATTTTGTAGTGTTTTGAAGTGCAAACTATTTTCCTTTCAGGTATGGCTTTGTAATTGGGACCCTATGATACCTGGGATCAGAGTCTACTTATGCATATGGAAGAAAGGTTCTAAGTAGGAGGGAACATGAGGCAAATTAGCATCTCCAGGTAAGGTGATTGCATCAGCAAAGCTCACTACAGGTTTTTAAAGCAAGTAAAGACGGGATAGATGGGACTATTCTGCTGTCATGAAAAGGTCTGTGTAGCTTCGGGGTAAGCAGCAATTTCCAAATCCTCCCAAGGATTACCTCTCCAAATCTCAAAATCTTACTCATTCCCAAGCAATGTATTTTCACATAAGAAATCTGGCAAGTCTTTGAATTTAACCTGTGTTGTAATTTAACAAGCCATAGGCTCAGACTCTGTGATTGGTTTCTGGCTACCATCAGCCATAAGAAAGAAGATTCTTTTTTTTTTTTTTTAATTAATTTTATTGGGGTGACAATTGTTAGTAAATTTACATAGATTTCAGGTGTACAATTCTGTATTACATCGTCTATAAATCCCATTGTGTGTTCACCACCCAGAGTCAGTTCTCCTTCCATCACCATATATTTGATCCCCCTTACCCTCATCACCCTCCCCCACCCCCTTACCCTCTGGTAACCACTAAATTATTGTCTGTGTCTATGAGTTTTTCTTTCTCATTTGTTTGTCTTGTTCTTTTTGGTTTATATACCACATATCAGTGAAATCATAGGGTTCTCTGCTTTTTCTGTCTGACTTATTTCACTTAGCATTATTCTCTCGAGATCCATCCATGTTGTCACAAATGCTCCTATATCATCTTTCCTTAACGCCGAATAGTATTCCATTGTGTATATGTACCACAACTTCTTTATCCATTCATCTATCGAAGGACATTTTGGTTGTTTCCATGTCTTGGCCACCGTAAACAAAGCTGCAATGAACATTGGCGTACACGTGTCTCTATAGAGAAATGCTTTTATATTTTTGGGGTAGATACCCAGGAGAGCGATTGCTGGGTCATATGGTAATTCTATTCGTAATTTCTTGAGGAACCTCCACACTGCCTTCCATAGTGGCTGCACCAGTCTGCATTCCCACCAACAGTGTATGAGGGTTCCTTTTTCTCCACAGCCTCTCCAACACTTGTTACTATTTGTTTTGTTGATGAAAGCCATTCTGACTGGGGTGAGGTGATATCTCATTGTGGTTTTCATTTGCATTTCTCTGATGATTAGCGATGTTGAGCATTTTTTCATATGTCTATTTGCCATTTGTATATCCTCTTTGGAGAAATGTCTCTTCAGGTCCTCTGTCCATTTTTCAATTGGGTTGTTTGTTTTTTTGTTGTTGAGTTTCATGAGTTCCTTGTATATTTTGGATATTAGCCCCTTATCAGAGGAACTGTTTGCGAAAATCTTCTCCCATTCATTTGGTTGCCTCATTATTTTGTCAATAGTTTCTTTTGCTGTGCAGAAGCTTTTCAGTTTCATATAATCCCATTTGTTTATTTTAGTTTTTACTTCCATTGCCTTTGGAGTCAAATGCATAAAATGCTCTTTGAACCCAAGGTCCATAAGTTTCTTTTAAGGCTAAAAATTCCCTGGTTCTCTAACCACGTTGAGTATATAATTTAAAGCCATGAATTTCTCATTTCTTCTTTTAATTTCTCCAGTGCAGTTTGCAATGGCCAGTTTACCTATTTGTCATGTCCTCATATGTACCGTGGCCCTTATCACTCAGTTGCTAAAGTCATATTTTCTAAAGGAACTTCATACCAGGTAATACAAGTAATAAGTAACTATTTATCCACCAGCTGCCAGATTATTTCTGACCCATCATTTAATGGTGGTGAGTGGAAGCTCACTTCCTTCAAACCCAAGTAGGTTAAATACTCAACCTACTGCCTCTAACACTATTATGAAACAGGATTCAGTCACAGATAATAGAAAACTGTTTTAAGCTGAAAGTAACTTAAATCAGGGAATTCGGTCCTTACAAAATCATTGAAAAAGATGGCAAATTGGACTCTAGTCTGGCCTCCAGAAATAATTTCAGAACAAGTCTGTAACACTGGCCCACCAAGGAAGCTGCTTTCTTGACCACATTTAGGGAAATTGGGAATCTGGAAGCTTTCCCTGGGACTATTGCTCTGAGAGTACTTACTTAGCTGCAGTCCAATCTGGAAGGTGCAGTTTTTAGCTCCAGAGCCATCCTGCACTTTCTAGGTTCTGTACTACACCCTGGCTCTGCAAAGCTACTGAATGAATGACCCCAGGGCTTCTTCTACAGCAGCAATCCCAAATTCTGCACAACTATGCTTGCCAGCAAAATCAGCAGAAACTGAAGCAAAACTTCTGTCTTACATTGGTTTAAATTTTGTGCCCCATACCATCTGACTGCAGAACGTAATTCGTGAATCCTAGCTTCAGGGGTGTAGATTTTAGCTTTCCCACCTCTGCAGCTCAGGAAGTCACAGGAGGGGGCTACATCCCCCATAAAATCCCAAAGGAAAATTCTAACAAGCTTGAAACAAATTACCTCACTTATTCTTGGATTTGTAATAAATGTGGTTATTGGATGCTTCATATTGACAAAATGTTAATAAGCTGCATGCTGAGCCTAAAATCAGCGTAAGTACAATGTTTTTTCCCAGCTAACTTCCAATGAGTTGGGTCTGTGCTAGTTCCTGAGTTTCCTTCTCTATGTGGTTGGTCAAGGCCTGAATTCTCAGCAAAGCAAATTAACTTGTAGGGATTTGTGAACTAAGAGGTTCTATAAACATCCCTCTAAGTCATGTTTAAGTTTATATAAATAAGTTTTGGGAAGTTTCATATGTCTCGGTAGAAGGGGTACGGGAATATTTCAGATACTCTAGATATACCAGAATAGGTTTTTTGTTTTATGTTGTCTTTCGAAAATTTACAGATCTTTTTATTTACATTAACTGACAAAGAAGGCAAATTAGATCCTGATTTGGTAGAGGAATTTTCCAAAATAACGAATATTAAAGTGACTTATGTGCAAGGGGAAAATAGAATGGTGCGAGTCTGAGGCGCACTGAGAACTCCATGAAGCAGCCGATCCGTTTGTGAATAAAGTCACAGATCGGTAAAGTCTCAGATGAGATCTGCACAACCACGTCTCCTGGTTTAGTGTTTCTAAAGTATGGACTAATCAAAGAAGAGAAAAACTTGGTACTTTTTGATGGTTTATGTTAATGGTTGGAGTTTTAAAAGCAAAAATGAATTGTGCACAACTACGTTCCATGGACTGACATCAAAAAGGGGAGGAAACCAACGGTACTGCAGTCCCTTTCAGAGCCTAAGAAATGTGCCAGCCGTGGAAAACTATTTAAAATTTTACATTGTTCTTTTATTTTTCTCTGCATTGGGCCACATCCTGCCTAATACACTGGTGGTAAACCAGCCCATTGAGAAATGAATTTTTTGAAATTAATGTTTGCAATTTGCTTACATTCATACTCTGCAGTTTTATCAATATGTTCCACATATTGCCAGCATGAAAAGAACAAGGAAATTCCGTTTAAACTCAAATTCACTGCGAGAAGCCTGGCAAAGCCCAGATCTGGACACTGTGGCTGAGAACCGTGCGTCAGGGTCCACGATGGGCAGTGGATGAGCCTCACTGCCTCAGGACCTCATAGGTTCCCAGTCCACGTGTGTTCTTTAATAATTGAACCCCTCTTCTTAACACGTGGTCTTTGTATTTACATATTCCAAAGAGTATAATTTAATAAACGATTTATTACAATAGTATAAAGAACAAAAAGCAAGAGGAATAGAAAAAAAGGAGGCAAACAATCGGCTCAGAGAAACCCAATAACATAGGTTAATGAAAATCAGTGTTTGGTTTGAAGAGAACATATACCTTGTTTCTTGGATCTGCTGAGTGAATCCATGGATAAGTCTCTTCTTCCAGCATGTGGGCTTGAACTAACCCACCAACTTTCCAACAGACTAATGTTCCACCCAGCTACTCATTCCAGAGTTATAGTTATTGAGTCAAATCCTTGGCCATTTTAAGAAAATTCCACAAGTAACAATTACTGTACTTGGCAGGAAGCCTGGTAATACCCGGCTAGAACTTTATTATGTTGTTTATTTAAAAACACATTTCTAAAATATTTTTCAGATTTATTTGTACTTAGGAGAGTGTATTATCAAAATATAAAGTGAAGAAAGAGCAAAAGAAGTATTTTAGGCTAATAGATAATATTATAAATCAGTATACTATTTAATTATAATCTAAATATAATTGAGCCCCTGTCCCCAAACGGCCTAGTCTTGAATAGTAAATAAAAGCAGTTGGAATCTTTACTAAGTCTCTCAGTGGGGAAAAATGCCTAAAAACAAATAGTGTATACTTAATACAAGCCACATGACTTTACATTCTCTTCCTCCTCTTTCTTTTTCCTGGATAGTTTCCTTACTGCTCATTTCTTTACAAGAGTCAACTCAATCCTTTAACATGGTCCTGCCATGGCCACTCTTTCTCTCTCATCTTCTTCCTTCCAGAAGAGGGACCCTCCTACCCTTACCAACAGCTGCAACTGTCCAGTTCAGTCCCAAGTTGACCCACTACTTGGAACTGAACGACTTGGAATGATGGGCCCTCAGAAGCACACTGTTCCCCAATATTCCCCAGTAAAATTGAAATAAAAAATGGCACAAAATATTTAAAAAAGGAAAACTGTATTAAAATTATAATACTCAAAATATACTGATAACAAAAGATGAATACAAGTCACGTTTGACTCCTACAATTACAAGAGGTACTCCAAGTGGTTACCATCAGCGTCTAGACATTTCTGATTACGAGGAATTACTCCTTGAGCAACAGTGTCCACTTGCATACATTTTTTTGGCACCCCCGGTATTTTCTCTGTTACCCTTTGCCCCATTAGATCTTTATGTACCACTACCAAGAGGAGAGCTTGTACAACTCACCACCACCACTCATCATACTCCAAATTGCTTTTCTTGTTCTTCACTTGGGTTAGATAAGCTTCCCAACAGACACTCTGTAAAACGTACCATTCCTATGTTCAGCTATGTTTCTCCTAGAAAACTGGAAAAGAAATGCATTAGCAGTAGCGTTTTAAGGCTCACCCACCTACCCAGGATCCTTGTGTTCATAACATGAGGATGAAGGTAATTTCATAGAATTCTATTACACGGCATTTGACCACTAGATGACCTGCATCAACACAATGGAAGCGGCATGGGACCAGGCCACGCCACCAAAGTTTTGGGGAATCAGAAAGGGTCCAGAAGAATTTTCCTCCCATTCTGGGTGCTATAAAATGTAGGGAGTTGAGTAGCTGAAAAATCCTACTGGAGTGAAATAAAGGTTAACACTCTCCACCTTGGCACGCCCCTGGCAAGACAGAGGCTCCTCAGGATCAGAAACCTCACTTGAAAGCATCCTCCTTCAAGATGCTGAGTCAGGCTTGCCCCATCCCTTCCTCAAGTCTTCTCCAGATCTGGGGTTCAGGCTCATTTACCTGCAATGCTCCTGCAGGGCAACACCAGTCATCTCTTGGTCCACTTCAGCCTGTTTAGCTTCACTAATCACAAGAATTCCAGGGACGTCTGGGGGACCATAATGACGTTGGAGCCGTTTAATGTTTTCTCAAGTCTATAATTTTTAATAATTCTTCTTGATCGATCTTTCCCTCGGGAGCTTGATCCAGTCAATTCTGAGCGTATATCATACACTATTGCCCCCTAGAGGATGACTCATTTAAGTGGTTTTCTGTAGGAATGCAAAAGCAGAGGTTTTTAACCGTTAAGAACTTGACATATGAATTCCAGCACCTCTCCATCCTGTGATACACTCATTCTAGAGACGTGGGGAAGTCCACTCTGGAAAGGAAAGGAAAGGAAAGTATTGCGTGGCTTTGAGCCTACTGGAACTATAGAGAATATTTTTTCCTGTTTCCAAGTAGGTCTACTAAAGCAGACTTAAGCCATTCACTAACCACACCTAAAATTCCATTTCTTGAGCTCCTGGTGAGACATCTCCCTTGAATTTCTCAAATTCCTACTGGCAAGTAGCCTGTACCAGTAAATCCAGAAACTGACTTCAGGTCTTCCAGTGGAAACCATGTTTTGAGGACATGAGGTTTTGGGGAATAGAGGCATTAAACAAGTAAGAGCATGTCTAATATAGTCTTGTTTTCTTTTAGGAATTATTCCAAGAAATTGCAAGTCTGTTGTGAATTAATTAAAAACCAAGTTCCTAGACACCCTCACTACAATGCTGCATAAATCTGTTCTACATTTAGAGCATCCTGCCCCCCAAATTGACGTCTCCGCAACATTTCATTGGCTTTTAGTATTACTCTAAAAAGCATTGGCACTTGTTCTGGGACCATTTCCGCCTTTATAACTATTCTCTGAATTGCCTGTCAGGAATGGAGTATTTAGTTCTAGTGATTATACTCTAGGCTCAAAATTCCTGAAACTAGTCCCTAACATGTAACTCAAATAGAACCTGGGCTCCATACATATCAGTAGGCTGTTAATTCAACAAACAATAGTCAATTATGCTAATAGCCATTAAGCAATTAGAAACTTTACTCAGCCTCCAAGGAAAATGTTAAAATAGAGAGCACATACTAAAGACATAGCCAGTTTTCTTTAAATATCTCTTTAGACATCACACTCAGTCTCAGTCTCTAGCCAATGTGAACTAAACATTGAATATTTAAGACATCTCCATTCTCTTACAAAATGATATGGCATAGTCTCTTAGGAATTAAGTTGAAGCACCATCAAGAAAGACACATCTTTTTGTTAAAGATGAGTAAGTGTAATGTAGTATATGTAGCAGTATTTTATTGAGTGGTCCCTTAGTATCATTAGGAAAATGTATTATTTACTTCCAGAAATGATTGATTAACTTGATAATACCCATTTACTTAAAAGGAAATGAGTAAATTATGTCAATTTGTTCTCATATATATATATATATATATATATATATACACATATATACACACACACATATATAAACATATATATTTATATATATATACAGACATATATAAACATATATATATACATATATATGTATATATATATATCAATACACTTTTACTATGCTATATAGCCCTGTACTAATATAGATATTCTCTTACAAAGAGATATGGCGTAGCCTCTTAGCACAGGGCCATATACATATATATACATATATAGGTATATATATGTGTGTGTGTGTGTGTGTGTGTGTGTAGTACAGGGCTACAGAGCATAGTAAAAGTATATTGATAAATAAGACAGTAACTTCTGTTTATGTTTATTCTTTGTTCCTATAGCTAGTTGTAGGGTATATTTTTCTCTTTTGAAAGCAAGGCTTTCATGGAGACACTTAGAAAAAAGCCTATTTGATTGTGCACATAAGCGTCAACACAAAGCCTATTATAGTAATTTGTGGATTTCCTCTGTGGTTTGCTTGAAAGATCACTAAGTGATCATTGAGCATTCACAGATGAAAACATCATCATTTGGATTGCAGATGGAGTTGCTCATAGCTGGAGCCTTATTTCCCAGAACAAGTTACAACGTTTTGAAGAGCCCTATCTCAATGTTCATGCATGCATTTTTGCCACATAAAAACTTGCAATTTAGTGTTAGATCATCTTAGAGTATTTCTTCTCCTCATCTTATTCACAATTCACCATGCAGTCATTGTTGAGCTGCCCAAACACCATCCTTAACAAAGGGCAGCTAATAAAATCACCAGTCCTAAGGATATGTGAATAACTGCTCAGTTAAACAAATTATTCAATTTACAAATGAAAATTTAAACAGGATACATCTAAAACTATTTAGTACACCATAAAACTGCTTTGTTTACAATTAAGTTACCCTTACCCTTTTAAAATTAAGACACATGTAGATTTTGGTACCTGTAAATGTGAGGGCTTGACTGAAGCCAGTGTGGTGTGGTCAAGTATTGGGCAAGAGTCCCCATTCACCTCAGCCAAGACCCTGTCACTGAAGTGAGATTAAGCTCCCAATTGCTTCAGCCCAAGACCTCTCTGGAGCAGGCAATCTGCTATTCTGGTTCAATTATGCCTATTTCTTTCCCAAGTGAGTAAATACTTAAGTTCCCATGCTGAGACAGCTGAAGTGACTTTTCATTTGGCACACTGACTCTGGGAGCGTAACGCATGTTTGTTGAAACCACGCTGGGCTGGGACAAAGCATTTTTATGATTACTACTTATTAACATGTATTGAGAACAGATATTGTATTTGGTCTACACATAATACATAAAGGAAATCACCATTCCTACAGACGGAAATAAGCAACTTGGATCAATATATTGTTGATGAAATTTATATCCTTATGGAAATATAGTTCACTTGGGAAGACAGATGTTGAACACATAATTACAGGTGAGATGCAGTATTCTATGTGTGTCCAAAGAGAAGGAGCTGACCTTTTCCTGAGGTTAAGGAAAAGCTTCCAGAACAAAATGACATTTGAACTGGGACTTGAAAAATGAGACAAAGTTGGCTAGCAAACTAGTAAAGACTGGTTAATGCAGAATGGTCCTGATGGGCAAGGCATCATAGTTTGGTCTGTAAATTGCAATGAATAGTAGTGGTTTAAAGGAGGTGGGGCTGCGGGGAGATGGGGGTGGTGGTGGCATAGACCCTGCAGAAGAGCAGTGTCCATTAGGCCATAGCATGGATTTTATACTTTATCCTAAGGGCAGTGAGATTCTCCTAAATTGTTTTGATGACAGGAATGGCATGGTCAAATGTGTTTGTTTAAAAAAAAAATCACCCTGGCTTCAGTATGGAATACGAGAGTGTTGGGCATAAATGGATGTGGGGAAATTGATTAGGAGGCTATTGTCTAAGAGAGAGAGATAATTATAGACTTGGACGGGGTGTTTGCAGTGGAGATGGGGAAAGGTAGAAATGCCCAAGAAATGTAAAGGAGGTCCAATGGACTATATTTGGAAATGATTTGGATGGATGTCAGGATAAAGGACAGGGTGACCTGAGGGAAAACTTTCAGGTTTCTGGACCAGCCAGCTGGGGTTCTGGTTACTAAGATAAAGAACAATAAAGGAAAATTTTTGGTGCAGCAAAAGAATCAGTTGTGGACATGAAATATATTAAAAGTTTTTGAATAGATATATACGTGTTAATGTATGATTAACCTTTCATATAAAAATTCTTTCTTATCCATAACTAAACAAAGACTAATATGTACAAATACTACTCTTGCCTCCTTTTACACAATTCTGTTCTATTAATTCTATGATGGGTTAAAGTTATTTTAAAAGTAAATAAATACTTTCTACTTTGTCTTTTAATTTTTTAATGAAACACCATAATTAGTTGAAAAGTATTAATATTTTAGATTAAATAGCAATATATTTGGAATTACCTAATATTGTGAGTATGTGAAATGAATTACTGGTGTTCTTTTAAATAGATTTTTTTATGGTCAAAATTATTTTTCCCAGTAAAGCGATTCATTCACAGATAGAATAAAGTATATATTACATATACTTCTGAGACAAAAATACAGCTTAATGTAGTTGTATGAGTGAGCCCAGGTGAAAATAGAAGAACTACTCAGCTAACCCAAAGGACTGTGATATAATAGTAAGTGTATTATTTTAAGGCACAAAGTTTTAAAATGGTTTGTTAAATAGCAATAGTTAGCTGATATGGTACTGTTTTCTCATTACCCACTTTCTAAAATTGCTGATATAGAATCTTTCCTTGTGTCTCTTGATCTTTTTCATCTCTTATTTACATACACCAGGACTTTTTTGCAGTTTCTCCTCCTTATATATTAATGAAGAAAAGTTTTTGAGGAAGTAAAGTCAATAAATAAAATAAATTGTATTTCTATAAACAAGCAACAAGAAAATTAAGCTTACATTTTTTTCATTTACAATAACCTCAAAACATATAAGATACTTGGGAATAAATTTAATGAAAGAGATGCAAAGTTTCTACACTGAACATTACAAAACATTGCTGAAAGAAAATAAAGAAGACCTGAGTAAGTGAAGTGACATACCATGTTTATGGATTGGCAGATTCCTATTGTTAAAATGTAAATTGTCCCCAAATTGATCAATAGATTCAATCTGAATAGATCAATCTGAATTCCAGCAGTTTTTTAGGTAGAAATTGACAGGCTGTTTTTAAATTGTATAGTAGTACCTCGGTTTTTGAACGTCTCCATCGATGAACATTTCCGTTTAAGAACGCCGTAAACCTGGAAGTAAATGCTTCAGTTTTCGAACCCGCCTCGGAAGGTGAATGTGTCATGCAGCTTTCACTGAGTGCAAGATCCTGAGTCCTAGCTGTTAGCTGTTTTCTAACGTTTCTGAACTCAGACGGTCTTTCGGAACGGATTATGTTCGAAAACCGAGGCACTACTGTACATGGAAATGCAAAGGACTGAAAACAGGCAAAATAGTTTTTGGAAAAAATAAAATAAAACTGGAGGACTTTCATTAGCTGATTTCAAGACTTACTATAAAGCTGAAAGAGTCAAGACTGTGGTATTGACATAAGCATAAGTAAATAAATCAGTGAAAAAAGAATAGGACGTCCAGAAACAGACTAGCACATATAAGGTAAATTGATTTTTGACAAAGTGCCAAGGCGCACATTGGAAAAATAATAGTCTTTTCAACAAATAAGTACTGGACCAACTAGATATCCATGTAGAAACAAAACTCAACTCCTAATTCATATTATACCAAAGAGTATTTTTAAATGGATCATAGACCTAAACACAAAGCTGAAATTAAAAAGCCTCTAGAAGAAAACATGGAAGAAAATCTTGTGGACTTGTGCTAAAAAATATTTCTTTGACAGGATAAACACTAACCATAAAACAAATTGATAAAATGGATTGTACCAAAATTACAAACTCGTATTCTTCAAAAGACATCATTAAAAAAAAAAAAAATCTCAGAGAAAATATTTGTAATATATATGGCTCATATAAATCTTATATCCAGAATATATAAAGAAACTCCTATATCTCAATAAGAATATTAAAAAAAAAACTAACTAAAACTTGGGCCAAAGATTAGAATATATATTTCAAAGATGTGTAGCTCATGAAAAATAGCATATGAAAGAAATGCTCAAAATCATTAGTCATTAAGGAAATGCAAATTAAACAATACTGTCATATCACTTCAACACAATGGCTAAAATAGGAAAAGACTGAAATATCAGACGTCGGTAAGGACATGGAATAGTGGGAACTCTAGGTAGCTGGCATAATTGTAAAATAATACAACTACTTCTAAAAAGATTTGACAGTTTGTTATAAAATTAAATATGGACCTACTCTACAGGTGCAGCAAATCTACCTCTAAGTATTTCCAAAAAAGAAATGAAAAATACATCCACAGAATAACTTGCAGATGACTGTTCATAGCAGCTTTATTCATAACAGCCTTGATCTGGAAAACAAACAAATCATGGTATGTTCATAGCATGAAATACTGCTCAGTACGAAGAACAAATGAACTGCGAATTGAGCAACAACATGGATGAATCTTAACGGACATGCTGGGCAAAAAATAAATACATAAGAGGGTATCTATTGTATAATTTCTTACATGAAGTTCTAGAGTAGGTGAAACTAATCCAGGTGAATTCATCACACCATACACTTGAAAGCTGTGCATTTTATTTTATATAAATTATATCTCAACAAAGTTGATTTATTTTTCAAAAAAGTCTTCCTGTCTCAAAGTAACAAAATAGGCATTTCATAAGCAGACTGTCCTTTTTCCCATGTTTATAAAAAATGTCTTTCTGGGCCAGCCCGGTGGCTCAGGTGGTTAGAGCTCCGTCCTCCTAACTCCAAAGGCTGCCGGTTTGATTCCCACATGGGCCAGTGGGCTCTCAACCACAAGGTTGCCGGTTCAACTACTCGAGTCCCACAAGGGATGGTGGGCTCCTTCAACTACTCAAGTCCCACAAGGGATGGTGGGCTCCGCCCCCTGCATCTAAGATTGAACACGGCACCTTGAGCTGAGCTGCCTCCTGGATGGCTCAGTTGGTTGGAGCGTGGGCTCTCAACCACAAGGTTGCCAGTTCAACTCCTCGATTCCCGATTCCCGTAAGGGATGGTGGGCTGTGCCCCCTGCAACTAGAAAATGGCAACTGGACCTCAAGCTGAGCTGCGCCCTCAACAACTAAGTCTGAAAGGACAACTTAAAGCTAAATGGCACCCTCCACAACTAAGATTGAAAGGACAACAACCTGACTTGGAAAAAAGTCCTGGAAATACACACTGTTCCCCAATAAAGTCCTGTTCCCCTTCCCCAATAAAATTATAAAAAAATGCCTTCTGCATTACTGTCTATACACAAATAGTCTTTTTGCTGACTTTTAAATTCTAATGTCCAAGTACCAAGCAGTAACGACAGTTACCATCTACTTAGTGTCTAATATGAACTAGATTCTCTGCTCTAAACTTCACAAACGTTTCATTCTCACAACAGCTCTGCAAGATAGGTCTTGTTACCTTCACTTGTCATTGAGAAATCCAAGTCTCAAAATAGTTAAGTAATTCGTCCAAGAACATCTTGTTAGTAAATAGTAGAGGTAGCAGTTATCCAAGGACTGTCGGTCTCCTTCACCAGTGTTCTTTCTACTACTTGTCACCTTCCAGTTTACTTGTATGTCACACTTATCCCACAGCCATTGTTAGTCTATTCATTTAATTGGCCTGGCCACAACCTCCTTGACATATTACCTTGAATGAGTCACTCATTTAATTGTCCCAAAGATTAAAACAAAGAAAATCAAAGAAACAAATATTTACCTTCTATTTCACATTGCAAGAGTTTAATATGGGGTTGATGACAGGATAGACCTGGGTTCAAGATCTAGTTTTCCCATTTTTAACTGAGCATATTGCTGAATCTCTCTCAGCTTTCATTTCTTATCCATAAAATGAAAGTACGTACTAATAAGCACATCCCAGGGTTATTGTGAGGATAAAATGAGGTAATACATTTAAGTACTTTGCATTGTGTTAGGAACATAGTAAATGACAAGAAGTAAAAAAAGCTTTTTATTTATGAGAGGACAGGCACTATCCTGTTAGAGGGTGACTAAATTGCTTATTTTCCTTGTTATTGTGTATTTCCTTCTTATTTCCTTCTTCTACTAGGGATGCATTTAGCAAACTTGAAAAGGCCTTGTGTATTCAACTCAGTTATTTGGGCATTGGAGATTCCTTAGTCACAGATCATTTTGAAGTTGTATACATTCATTTTCCACTTAATATTTATTCAATGTTTCATTTAATATTTTCATTCAATCATTTAATATTTTCCATATGCCATTATATTAAAGGTCCCTGTATTATTTGCAGAAACATATACAGACCATTGAGAATAAAGTACAAAAAATATGTCACTGTCGTTTTCTCATGTGACCTACAGGAGACAGAATTCCCAGAGACTATGAGCTTCAGTTTTTCCCTTTTTATCTTCCACCTTCTGGAAGAGATCCATGAAATAGTTGAAATGTAAGAAAAAAAAAAATAAGTACAAACCAAAGAAACCCAAGTTTACAAAAATGAATTAACTATAACTAACTGGGCCTGAGTTAAAAGACTCTCCTTTAAAAGCCATTATATAAAAATCTTTGATTCTTTGCTTAAGCTATTATATAATCGAGAGGAAGTAAGATGGTAAAATGAGTCGTATTTTAAGAAGAACAGAAAGAGAAAGAACTATGATTCTCAAAACTGACCTCAAGCACAGTTAGGAAACAGGTTTTCATCTTCCCAGCACCGTCAAAATTTTCCGCCTCTATGCCAACTATACATCCCACCCTCAAATGTTCTGACAACTTTTGTTTTATAGGAGAGGAAAAAAAGCACAACTCCATATAATCTGCATTAGGTTATAAGTAATTTGCTGTCTTGCTCCTCTTGGGCCCCCAAAGAAACCAGTGTATGTAGAGTTAAGTGAAAGCAAACGGATGACTAATGGTGGATTACAATCATTGCATGGCACGGGCAGATGAAGGACATGCTTTTAGTTAAGCATAAATGCCCTCCTTACCTCTATCCTACCATCTCAGAGGATCATGCCCGTTATATTACATTAAAAAATGTATCGGTTTCTGTGGCATTGAAGCTGAATCCAGGACGAGCTACGGAGCAGCAAATAAGCCGAGATGTAGACCAGAAACACACTTTACTCTATCAATTAAAAGCAGAAATGACCCCAGTACACCCCACAGTGTGAAGAACAGTTACTTCATTGTCATTGGACAGTCCGTCAGGCCCAATCAAATCACTTGGACTTTATATGAAGGCAGTTTTGCCAACTGGCTGACCCTTTATTTTTGTGGTCAATATAACCAAATTACATTGAACTCTGATTCACTGAATTTCAAAGATCCATTCTCTTATCATAACTCCACCTCTTCTTACTTTTCCACTTTGCTATAGTGACTGACATTATTAACTTAATCATATATGAATATGCATTAAAGACACCAGAATGAAATACTTTTCTGTTCCCTAGGGTTAAGTTCCACTTTTTCATTCCCTAGGTGGCCCAAGGGGATAGGTAACCAAACAAGATATATTTAAAATTCATTATTTCTGGAATTCTCCTACCCAGTCTGTTTACAGATTTTTTTTTTTCCGGTTCAGTCTTCACACACAGACAAGTGTGTACCAACTGTCTCCTTTTTATATTTGGGTGAGTACCTGGAAGTGGTATGTGGCAGAAGACAAGAATGAGGAGAAGGGAACACAAGCACACTGTTAACATTAAGACTCACTACTCCTCTCCTCCATTTTACTCCCAGTAAAAAGGTTTCTGCTTCTTTACTTCACTCTGTTTCCCTTTCTGAATTCCTTTTTTTAAAATATAATATTATGTGCTCTCAATTATTTTCCCTTCACAGATCTCCAACGTCACACTTTATTTTATTCTCTGTGATGTTTTCAAAATACATGGCACCAAAGCCCATATGAACATTGGTCTTTACCAAAGAACAAGATTTGGGTGAGTCTCAAACAAATGCATTTATGTTCAACCTACAGTCCTTTCCCTGCGGCATTGGTGTTTTGGCTTTGGTCATTCAGTGACACTGCTATATGGTTTGGGCTTTCTGCATACTACACTTTCCATTTATACGAATTATCCCAAAACATAAAGGCAGTTAACACAGGAACACAGACTTATGACAACTTTCACTTCTTGGTCACTGGGCTAGACATTGCAGTGCAAGTCCTTGACCTTGATATTGATAACCTAGAACCTAAGAAGAATTCCAGCTCTCTTCCTCTATGGTATATACTGGAGAAATGTCAACAAAAAGAAAGTCTCAAGGTCAAAGTGAAATCAGCTGTGGATTTTACCAAATCTAAAAAGCTAAAGGTATCCTGATGTAACTGCAGTTATTATTATTATTATTATTATTATTATTATCATTATTAATTTCAATGTTGAGTAGAAGGAATTGTAGTTTCTCATATACTGTGAATAATAGTTTTGTCATTGAACAGAGAGCACAATGTGTGTCTAGACAGTCTCCCATGGGGCTCACAAACACTTTCAATTGTCCCCAATGTGGTAGCCACATGTTTGTTTTCACTTGGCTGTTTTAAGCCAGAGAGAGTTTAGAGAAAGTGGAAGAGAGAGAAAACCAACTAAGCGTGTCATTAGGATGTGTCACAAAGGGGAATGTGTTTTTTTCCCACTAAAGTAGTGTGTGTTTAAAAGAAAATAAATACTGTACTCCATTACTGTTCTTGTTAGTTATTTATACCCTGATAAGACATTTTCAAGTCTGTTGGAGCAAATTAAAAAAAAAAACAAAAAACTGGTGAACCTCATGCAGCTGTAAATTTTGAAAATGATTGACTCAGTTGATGCTCATTGAATGTTCCTACGTGCCAATCTCCATTATGATACACTACACTTCACAGCATAAATGTGTTCAAGAAGTATTTGTAAAAGAAATAAATGTATACTGAATTTCACAGATGGGAAATAAGTAAAAAGAGAAAATGGCAGTCTGCAGATTCTAGCTCACACTTAAACTACATCCAATGTAGTAAAGTCCTACTGAAGTAATTATTCAATTAAACATGAATAATCATAATGGAACATAGTGAATGATTTGAAAATAGCTGAAATTACTTGTGTATTCACAAAAATCGGAGATTTTAAAATGAGGAAAAATACTTTAGAAGGGATTTGGGTTCATTCTTGATTTCTACAGATAACTACGAGCCAGGGGAAGTAAGTCAGCTGTCCAGAGACACATAGCTTGCTTTCTGAGAGAACCAGAACCGAAAACAAGGAAGTTTTATCTGAGATGCAGCACACACTTTCTTCCCTCCCATTACAAGCTGCTGTGGTCTGCTGCTCTGACAGTGTGACCTCCACAGCAGAGGTCTTCCCTGAGGGACATGTGGCCAAGCAGTTACAGGCTTCTCTCTTCTGGGGAATACGCTGCTCGTGGGTACATGCAGTCTTTTTCAGATGAGAGATAATTATAGTCTCTCCCTTCCTGCCTCTCCTATAATTTGGCCTGTCCATTCAAATTATATACACCTGCTTCTTTTTACTCTATCTTCTCTTTGTGGCTTTGGAGAAATTCAGCAGTTTAATTTTAACCACTGCATCACGTCTGTAAGATGACAGCTAGAGATGTCTCTGTCCTTCACAGAGAGAAATGACACTGAACTGTCAGCAGTGAAATGTGCATCTTGAATTTGTATCTTCATCGTATAAGCAACAGATTTGCCGATCCGTTGGCAAGCTTCCACTTGATGTCGCGTTGTGACCAAAGATGCTGTGTGGTCATGGGCCTAGCAAATCTAACTTGACTCAAAAAGCGACAAACTCACTGCCTTTGACTCAAAATCTTGCGATCTGATTAGATTAGAGAGCCGGCCACAACTCTCTCAGTGTCAGTGTGGGGTCTTTATGTGACGAATAACAGAAATTGACTGTGACCATGTGAAGCCACAAAGATACACATGGGAAGACTAGAAGGAAAAGTGGAAGAACCAGGTCTTGGAAGGCACTGGTATAAAACAGCTCAGGGGGTACTCTGGGTACCAAGACCCCACAGACACTTTCTTTCAGTAGTGGGAGGAATGAGTGGGCTCCAACATTTTTGACCCTTGTGTCCTGCTCCAGATTCAAATTCTACAGAGACAATTTGATTAGACAGGCTTGGATCTCATGACCAACTGCTACTTGAAATGGGGGAAGTCTTGCGAATGCTGTCAGTTCCATAATTCAATTGGGTAGGAAGTTTCCCAAAGGAAAATACAGTTGTTCTTACCAGAAAAAAGCGAAATGGATACTGGGCAGTCAAATCAGCAGATGTCCACCATACCACCAAAATGTGGTGATTAATCATAGAGAGACAGAGACTAACAGAGATAGCTGAATATTTAAGTATATCTTGACAACAGCCCAATGACACCAATAAAATAGTTATTGAAATTGGGGTTTGAGTAGTTGTTTTAAATAGAGCGGTTTAGTACCAATTTTTCTTTGAAATGTTTCCAGCGCTGCCCCAAACCTGAGTGGTATGTGACTAACTGGTCCATTTTTTCCAGTCAGCAGTTACCTACTTCCCAGCTTATCCTCCTACCCATTCTCCTCTGGCTATTCTTACTCTCCTTTCTGTACCGAAATCTGAACCCCAAGGCTGTTTCTTCAGCAACCTCTTTGTTTAAATCGGAAAATCAATCAAACACTATAGAACTTTTCACCATTTAACAAATGCTGATTTAAGTTTTTAAAATCCAAAGTCAAACCTCCTTACTAGATGTAGATGGGCCCCCACCCCACCAAAAAAAAAAGTCAGATAAAATGCTTTTTGAAGCTGTCTTCTGAGTGCTCTATTAGGCAGACTTGCTTCAGCCCACTTTAAAGAAACTTCCTGGTAGACACTGTCAAGATGAAAGATGGTTCTTCACTTCCACTCAAAGTCCGAATCAGCCAGCATTTTGAAAAAGAGACAGGTTTATTCATTGCTTCAGCATTAGCTGGCTTTTGTTCCCTGTAACACTGCACTTTTGGATATTAAAATACTCAGTGTAGGAAACAAATTTGTAACCCATTTCTCCTATTACCTACACACAGGAAAACAACATTTGATATCCTCGGTTTTATTTGTTGAGGGCGCTTCGCTTAAAAGTGAGTGGGTATGCATTGGGAAATTTGTCTGGTTAACTCCTTATGGATAATGTTAGTCACAATCGTTCCCCCCACCCCCCCAACTCTCGCCCCCAACACCCTCCCACCTCTGGACTTCCCGCCTCTCCAGGGCTGGTGACCTAATAGCATTTTTCTTCATGCATATTTTGGCGTCGCCCCATGGCCTGGCTGCCTTTGCCTGTCTGAGTCTTTTGAAATTCCTGCATGTTCGCCCCAGATTAAGCCGAGCGTGTCTCAGGATGTGTGTTCCGTTTTGTTCTTTCCCCTTAACGCTCCTTGTGCAACGTGTCTGGGGGGAGGAGGATAGGACGGGGAGGGAGGGGCAGAGTTGAGGAGCTGTCCCCCTTGCACGTTTCCAATCACATTACGTGAACAAATAGCGGAGGGGTGGCCGGGCCAGAACGGCTTGTGTAACTTTGCAAACGTGCCAGAAAGTTTAAAATCTCTCCTCCTTCCTTCACTGCAGACACTGCGCGCTCTCCGGGGCCGCCGCGCGCTCTCCGTCGCCTTCCGAAAGGACTGGGAACGAGACGAGAGACGACGGGTGCCACGTCCCAGCAGCTGTCTCCGCTGGAGCAGGGTCTGCAGCTCACACCCTTGGCACTGCTTGGCGGGGACTAAGATACTCGCCCTCCCCGTGCCTCCTTGGTGGAAGACGTCTCTCTCACACGTGATCTGAGCCCCGTGTTCCTCGCCCCTGAGCTGCATGCTCCCGGAGTGGGGACAGCCCGGCAGAGGAGCGATGCGCGTCGCCTGGACCGCGCTCCTGCTCGGGCCACTGCAGCTCTGCGTGCTGCTGCGCTGCGCCCCGCCGGCCGCCGGCCAGCAGCAGCCCCCCCGGGACCCGCCGGCGGTCCCGGGCGCCTGGAGCCAGAGGATCCAATGGGAGAACAACGGGCAGGTGTTCAGCCTGCTGAGCCAGGGCTCGCAGTACCAGCCGCAGCGTAGACGGGACCAGGGCGCCAGGGCCCCGGGTGCCGTCCACGCTGCTGCCCCACAGCCGCGCACGCCCATCTTGCTGCTCCGCAACAACCGCACGGCACCCACGCGGGCGCGGACCCCCGGCTGGTCCGGAGCCGCCACGGGCCGCCCCAGGCCTGCCGCCCGTCACTGGTTCCAACCTGGTTACTTGTCGTCGGGGGCTGGCAACGCGGGCGCCTCGCGTGCCCACAACCGGACGGAGCCGGCAGAGCGCCCGGCGCTAGGCAACCTGAGGCCGCCCGGCCGCGTGGACGGCATGGTGGGCGACGACCCGTACAACCCTTACAAGTACTCCGACGACAATCCCTATTACAACTACTATGACACGTACGAAAGGCCTCGGCCTGGGAGCAGGTACCGGCCCGGCTACGGCACCGGCTACTTCCAGTACGGTAAGCTCCGGGCACCCATACCCGACGTGGCTGGTGGCTCCCCGACGTGGCCGCCTGGGCGCGGCAGGCCCCAGTCCCCGCGATGCGATCCCTCCCCCTGCTCCTGCACAGGCAGCCCTGGAATCTGGTGCAAACCGCGCGCCTGGCCGGCCCCTCCTGCTTCCTTTCCACTTTGCTTTGCAGCCCGGGGCGCCCCTGTTCTCCTGCTACCCGCAGCCAGACACCCACACCGCAGGCCGGTTGGGCGAAGGATAAGGAATAGGAGGGACCTGGAGGGACCCGGAGGCGGGGTAGGGGGCGCTGGGTTGTCTCACTGCTGTGCCCATCGCCCACTGACGTTTAGGTCTCCCGGACTTGGTGCCCGATCCTTACTACATCCAGGCATCCACGTACGTGCAAAAGATGTCCATGTACAACCTGAGATGCGCTGCGGAGGAAAACTGCTTGGCCAGGTACGGGGATGGGATCTTGGCGGTGAGGCTCCCCCGTCTTGGTTCCAAGGGCTGACCTGGTGCCTGGTTCTGAACACTCTTGTTCCGTGCTGACAAGAGGCGGGAATGGGACTTAGTATCCTGAGTATGTTGACCTGGATGGGGAGTTAAAATTTTGAGTATTTCTGTGGGTTCTGTCTTTCAAACTGCAGCACAAATCAGGGAGATGGAGCAAACCCTTATCCAGGAGAGTGTGTGAGGGTGTTCTCCTGTTTTCTTTCCAAGATCCTTAAACTTTGGAGCCAACTGTTCCCAATAGCTTCCTATTAGACAACTGTAGTATAAAGTGGGAAAAATAATGCAATGGATGAGCTTAATACACGCTTAAAAGATTGGGGGCTAATTTGCCAGTGTGGAATTCGTTATTGGCAAAGGTTAAGTTGTCTTCTTTTGTTTGAAGCCACAATTAACTTAGTTGTTTTGGTATTACTTCAGCCAGAATAACAGCGTGAGCAAGAGCTTTGTTTTTCCATCAGTCCTAAAATAAAATCATAGCAATTTTAGGAATGGGTTTCTCTGGAGTTTGCTTCTGGGAAACCAGCAGAGGGAGCAAAAGAGGTTCTGATAGGTCTCATAATAATTTTTTTTTTTTTTTTTACAGTGTAAAATAAGGTCATCAATAGTATCTGAATACACATTCACACAGAATATATACATAGTAATGTTTGTTTGTGTATTTCTCCCACTTTGACCCTTTATAACCATTGGGCTAAAGGAAGAGAAGAAATTCAAACTCATCATTTTTATTCTTCAGCCTTGTATCACTCACACCATTGCACCCCGTATGATATTAATATAGTAATATTGTTTTGAAGATAGTGAAGTTATGAAATCATTTATCTAATCTGGGTGCACTCTTTTAGAATTGTTTACCCACTTTACATTTTAATTTTTAAAGAAGAAATGTATTGTTCAAGTCAAAGTTCTTAATAAGTAAATGTGGATGATTGTTTGATTTGGGATAATTTCCACCTCACTTTCACTCATTCATATGGTTAAACTTGAATTGTTTACAAATGCAAAGTTTACTTACCACATATACATTTTCAATGCTAATTTTATTATTTAATGCTAATTTTACTTCTAAACTGTGGATTTCAGTAATTGTTATACATTCACCCGTTCCACAAATACTCACTGAGCTCTGACCACTTGCCAGGCACTGTTCTAGGATCTGGAGAGTCAGCAATAAGCAAAATAAGCAAAATGCCCTGTTCTAGGAGAGTAGTCACCATTATACAATGAAAAGGTTTTGCTTGTACTTTTGTCTTTAGTTAATATTCTGTGAAAATAATGATGGTTGTTTTCTCAAAATCACAGTTCGGCGTACAGGGCAGATGTCAGAGATTATGATCACCGGGTACTATTAAGATTTCCCCAAAGAGTGAAAAACCAAGGCACATCAGACTTCTTACCAAGTCGACCAAGATATTCCTGGGAATGGCACAGCTGTCACCAGTAAGTGGATGGGCCTCTTGGTACTTTTGAGTTGCTTTTTTACTTTTCAGATAATTCTTGCCCAAAGGGAGAAAGTTGCTGTTATTTATGAATACATTTGGAATTTTCTCTATGTAATTTGACATAACCAATGGAGTCTATCTTTAATACGTCAACTACTAGATCCTGTTGTCTTTTCAACTAGACATTCTAAATCCAGCTTATTAAAACTGTTGACAGGATATAGCAATTGGCTTCAGTAGAATTTTACTCCAATATACAAGTAAAATTTCTAAAAGAAGCCTCTTGCTGCCAAGGTGAGCTACAGTTAGTTAGCATTCACTAAAGACCACAAATAGCTAACAAAAAAATTCAGATACTATTCTCAAAGAAAAATGTAGATGATGCATTCCATGAGCTGAGAAAGATCTACCTCCATCTTTTAAGACATGTATTGACTTTTCCTTTTCTGTCATAAATTTAAAGATTTTCACATTAGGTAATTCTATAATTTGCCTTAATAAATTGGCCAGCTGTTTACTGCCAGGAACTCCTGGTGTGTGCCCTTAAAACTTTCTACAATTCGAGCCATTTCTTGTTCTTTCCTAAATGTGAGAAGATGAACACCTTAGCACCTTCTCTTTAATAAAATGGAACAATAGACACGAGCACCTAATTTCCTAATAAAAGAGTTGTTTTATTTCTAAATAAAAGTTTAAACTAGCTAAAAAATAATGGTGGGGAAAACACAACATTTTTTTCTTTTGCGTTTCAGTCATGATTTTAAATCTAGCAGAACTCAATTCTTTAAAATCTCACAGAAACTTCCTCAGACGCGTGTGCTTTTCTTTTTTTGGAATGAAGCATCGGTAGTGGCAGCCAAGAGAAATATACTAGTGAACATATGGCAAGTTTCACTGGAACACAGATCATGTATTGCCTATTTCCAGTTAATATTTAAAGATAAAAACAGGCTGTAATAGAAAAGTAAAATACTCAAAATAGTCTTTTTTTTTTCCTTAGAAGCAAGGTTAAAAGCTTACAATTTTGATAGATTTCTGTCCCTGGGGAGAAGGAAAATCTAGCATGAACCTGGCTTTAAGAAGATAATTTTGATCTGAATTTAAATGTAGGAGGCAGCGGGTAAGCCATCTAAAGTCCTTGTTGCTTTTTCTCTGTATATTACTGATTGCTGTCTCTGTTGTGTGGCACATTAGACATTACCACAGCATGGACGAGTTCAGCCACTATGACCTGCTGGATGCCAGCACCCAGAGGAGAGTGGCTGAAGGCCACAAAGCAAGTTTCTGTCTTGAGGACACATCCTGTGACTACGGCTACCACAGGCGATTTGCATGCACTGCACACACACAGGTAGGTGGGCATTATGAAATCAGGAAGCCACACGCTTCAGAGAGAGAACTAAGTGGCCTTCTATTTTCTTTCCTCTGGACTATCTTTTATAAACTGTTTCATTGAGAGGGTCGTCTAGTCAAGATGGAAATAATCGGGAAAAGAAAAGTGATGGCCTGATGATCCAAATTAAAGTATTTCATCATCACAGAATGTCACGTGCATGCCCATTGATGCCTTATTAAGTTCCACAATAAAAAGCAGCACTTTACTCTCTGAAAAAATCTGAAAGGTTTCTAATATCTGCACTCATTCTGTGTTCCTTAACAGGCTTGGTAAGTAACTACAGAAAACATACCTGTTTTCTCACCAACAAAACAATTCCTCCCTCCACCTAATAAACTGAAAATAGAGTGGTAATTGTGGCTAGCAAAGGAGAGAAAATGAGTTTATTAAAAAGCACTTTTAAACACTGTCTCTTTTAATCATGCAAATAAGAGCAGAATGACACAATTTCTTTCTCCATGCATATGTATTTAAACCTGGAGTATAATTGATGTCAGATGTACTTGGGATGGATTTTTAAAAATCGTGCTGAACTAAGCAGTTTGCATGTCTTATAATGGGAAAATCTGTGTCAGTGAAAAGCCACGCCAGTATTTCCATAAGAAACCCTAATTTGTAAAAGGACATTATAATTTTACTCCAGCCGAAATCTGGGCAAGGCGTACTGAATGTATATAACTCAGGGCACAAAGGAATCAGCAGCTGGCATCTGGGGAAGCAAATTCCAGGGCTGTGGCAAGAAGCTTTTTGGTGACCTAAATGTTACCATGGCTTCTTTCTCTGAGCTTAGAACATCATAGCAATTGGAGGGGGAAAAGGTTCATTCCATGTGCCCGGGGGCAGCCTTCTTCTTTCAGCAAAAGAAGACGTAACCTATGCACACATTACACATGTGCGTACAGAGATTCCCTTTTCACTCCATGAAGTCCCACAGCATTCGCCTATGCAGGGGACCTGGAGTTCATTCTCTTCATTTAGAAAAAGAGGCACCCTGGACAGCTCACTGCTGAAATATTTGAAACTAGGACTACAGGTATTTATTTATAGCACTTCTAGTCCCCCAACTTCTTGGGGTGACCTTACTTCATTTTATATGGTAGCTTTCCTGTTGATCAACCCCTGTTATGTCCTATTTGATCATTATTCACTGGGTCTTGCATTGCAAGTGATTTATGTACTTGTGTTTGTCACTAGATTGGTGTTTTATTTAAAGGTAAAAATAATTCTCACAAAACCCCAATGTTGACTTAGATTAGTTGTATTACAATGTTGCTGAAATATATCCAAATATGAAACTAGATATAACTTCCTTATATTTATACTTTCATATAACTCTTAAGTTCTTAGATAACAATTTTACATATTAAATATATAGGAAACTAGAAACTGTCTCATTAATTTAATGTACGAAACAGTTGTATTTTGCTAAAACCAAATAGCTAGTGTAGACAGGCTCAGCTAAGGTTCTCCATTTAATCTGTTTTTACAGGTTGACTTTGAATACATGAAATACCTGTTTGCTTACTGCCCTTAAAAACTCTTGCTTTTTTGTTTGCTAGCTCAAATAATAAAAGCTCATGCTTAAATTCTGCCAGTTGAGTAAATCCTACAGCGCCAATTTCAGCGTTTCTTTAAAGCTCTTTGGTTCACTTGAAAGTAAGATACACATTGCAGCATTATTGAAACCTGTTTTAAATAGGTATCTAATCCCAAGAATCCCTTATAATGCCATGAATGCAGTAGGAATGGTAGCAACATCAGAATTATGTGCTGGAATCAGAAACCAAAAATTCTTCATTATATACCAGGGGAGCCAAAAAACTGTATACACATGATGTGTATATTCATCTTTTGTTGTCAGTATATATTGAGTATTACAATTTTAATAGATTTTTTTCCTTTCTTAAAATGCGTATACATTTTTTTGGCACCCTCCACATTTACTTCTCAACATAACTTTAATGAACAATTGCAGGTCGGTAGTAAGCAAAGTGGTTCCACAGTTCTCACTGCTGTGGCACAGGCACTTATGTGTGTGGCCTGTCTGATATACTGTATGCTCGAGGAGAACACAATTCTCCCCCATTCTTCCCAAATGAAGCTATAGCCACACCAGTATTGGTAGAACATGCTTAGAGGACATTGTCATCCCTTTGGTGATCGAAGTAAGTTTAAGCACTAAAGCAATTCTGAGTGCTGAAATTAAACGGCAGTATTGAGCTACAATGATTCTAGCATATGCTTTTTAACTTACTTCAGATTACTATTAGAATAAAAATACAACAGTTAAACTTCCTGTGAAGAACTAATAGAATGAAGAATATACCTACAGACTTCAATTTGAACAAACTTCTCCAAGACTGTAACTTTCTGGAGAGCAAGGACCGTATCTCATTGGTGTTTTTCTCCTCTCAGCCGGTAGACGTCACTCATTTACTTATTCAAGTGAATAAGTAAATATAGCAAGTGGAGTGATGTGGAATTCACTCACTGGTGCATACATTCATCCTTTAATTCAACAAAATATTTCAGTGACTATGTGTGAGAGAGTATAGTGTGGTGGTTAAGAACAGAGACTCTGGACCCGGTTTGTCTAAATTCAAAACCAGCCCAGCCACTTACAAGTTATATATCTTTTGGTGAGTTATTAGGTTGGTGCAAAAATAATTACAGTTTAAAAGATTAAACATAATTGCAAAAAACCGCAGTTACTTTTGCACCAACCTAATATTTAAGCTTACTGTGCCTTGGATGCCCCATCTGTAAAATGGGCATAATAATAGCACCAGCCTCACGTAGTTGTGAGAACTGAATTTATATATGTATCATGTTTAAAAATGTTATTTAAAATAGCAACCATAGATCGTGCCCTTAGGGAGCTTACAACTGTACTCAGACATGATTTGGTATAGTATGATTATAACACATAAAAGGATAAACATTATAATAGCTATGGACACACAAAAGTATCACGGGCAGTGCACAGAAAGGTAATTTCCAAAAGGGGAAATTGGGGAGGGCTGCACGGAGAAGAGGACATTTGAGCTAAATCAATTATTAGATGGCCTTTTTTCCTGAATGGGTGATAGTGTAGAATTTTGGTGAAGGCCTATTTTGTCACTTAAGATTGTATTTATCAATGGTGATTTATGACACTTTTAAGAAGCTAGATGTACTGCTACTTATATTAGCCCTGTATTTTTTTTAGCTGGAGGTGCTATAAGGCTGAGTAATATATACTTCTCAAGGGAGATGCAATATAAGTATAGTTTTATGTCAAACTCTTGTAAGTACTAACTTAAAAATTAATTTGCACATAATAAGCATATTCTTTAGCACACCCTAACTAAATACCATCTTTGAAAATTTTTTATTTTATTTGTTTTAGGGGTTGAGTCCTGGCTGTTACGATACTTATAATGCAGACATAGACTGCCAATGGATTGATATTACAGATTTACAACCTGGAAACTACATTCTAAAGGTAGAGACCTTTGAAAATACTGTACCTGTAATGTATTACAATATGTTCAATTGCAGTGCAATAGACCCCCTCCTCTGGATTCAAACGTTGAATAATCACAATCCTGAAAGCAATTATACATCTTATA
This sequence comes from Rhinolophus hipposideros, assembly GCF_964194185.1. Taxonomy (NCBI): domain Eukaryota; kingdom Metazoa; phylum Chordata; class Mammalia; order Chiroptera; family Rhinolophidae; genus Rhinolophus; species Rhinolophus hipposideros. Next base: position 16,625,260 of record NC_138053.1, read on the forward strand.
CAACTGTTTCTAAATGAACCCAGATATATGAAAACATCTCTTAAAGAACTTCAGGGAGAAATACACAGCTTCCTCCTAAAACTTCTTCCGAGTTGAACCCTTTGCCTACCTTAACCCTCCCTGCTTGAGTTAACTGGAGCATGCCAGCCCTGTGAAAACAGGAAGCAATTGACCAGGACACGCTGCTGATGAAATCAATGTGAAATGCGGATAACTTTTGCCTTGCCTAGGTCAGCGTGAACCCCAGCTACCTGGTGCCCGAATCAGACTACTCCAACAATGTCGTGCGCTGTGACATCCGCTACACAGGACATCATGCGTATGCCTCGGGCTGCACGATTTCACCGTGAGTCTCATTTGCCTCATTAAGTACTACTCTCTTCACAAAGCATTTTGTGATTTGCATTATATAGGACACGTCTGTTTCTTCTACTGTAGCTTCCTTGTACACTAGGTCAAAGGTAGATATGGTAACGAGTCTGCTATCACGTAGTTAGAAGTGATTCTAGAGAAGGGGGGATGTACTACTTGAGTTATCATTCTAAAGTGCAGTTTTCAAGACAAGACATACACCCACAAGAAGCCTGTGTGGATGTTGCATATGTATTGGGTTGGTGCAAATGTAATTGCGGGTTAGAAGGTTAAAAATTGCAAAGACCCCAATTACGTTTGCACCAACCTAATAAAATATGCAATACGCAGTGTGGGTGACCACGTGGGAGCCCAAACAGTGGGGTTTCCTGCTCCCGCCAAATAGCCCAGGAAGGAGCTTTGAAGAAATTCCTGGAGTTCTTCAAAGTACATTCTGAAAAATCACTGCCTTAAAGAATGCAACTGAAGACCTCAGACTGCCTACTCTGGAGAAATCAAGGGTTCACAAATTTGAGTTCTAGAACAAGTACTGGGGAAATACCCCACAATAGAAGGGATGTGTGGAGGTGCCTTCCTAATTTTCTTAGACTTGAAACCCTTCTTCGAATGAAATCTTAGATAGAATCCCAGCACATACCAATATGTGATGTATTGGCTTTGACCCACTGTCCTGCCCATTAATGCCTCATTCTACCAAAACCACGCTGGGAAAGGACTAATGCAGGATGGTGCAGAGCCCAGGCCTCTGCTTCTCGGTGCACATGCCACACAGGCTCCAATGGAGTGAATTCACCTAGGGCAGGATGCTGGTCTGATTGGTTCAGAAGGCATTTCTTTCCACTATAAACATCAGGTCTGTAGGTTTCAGGCATACACTCTGTGCTACTGACAAATCTGTTAAAATCAGGTATCAATGGATAATTTCAGAAGGTGACTGACTGTTGCTTAGATGGAGGGAAACTGATACTTCAATTTTTTAAAAGGTTGACTTCAAATTTGTCTACTGTACTCATTTAAAATATTATCAGGTTAATAACTTGTCCTATTTTGTTTCTTAATATAGGTATTAAAAACCAAGCCAAGACTCCCAATGGATAAATCAGTGCCTGGTGTTCTGAAGCGGGAAAAAAAAATAGATTAACTTCAGTAGGATTTATGTATTTTGAAAACGAGAACAGAAAACAACAAAGGAATTTTTGTTTGTACTGTTTTATACCAAAGCACATAACTGGATTTTGAACATTTAAATCGACATTATTTGGGAAAATTTTAATATTATTATTCACATTACTTTGTGAAGTAACATAATGTTTCACTTCTGTAGTTGCACACTTGGCTCTTTCAAAGAAATCAAAATTTCTTATGCTCCTTTTGAAATTATAGTGCAAGAGGGGAAAATAATATTTCAACAAATGAGCCCAAATTACTTTGAGCTGGGAATTTTCTAAGTGCTGAAACTTCAGTGACCCACAATAATAACTGACTTATATGTCCTGGCATAGATTAATTTAGAAATGAGGCTCCTACTGTTTAAACAGATATGGACACGTTTGGTGCTGAGGAAGGAACAAATACATTACCATTGGTGTCAAGAAATATTACTATATAGCAGAGAAATGGCAATATATGTATTCAGATAGTTATATCCCTATATAAAATTTATGTTTACATTTTAAAACTCGTAGGTAAACTCCTTTCTTTCTGTCAAGTGTACAATTTCATCCTGACTCAGGTCAGTTTTTGTTTTGGAACGAATGAAGTAATTGAGCTGCCCAACTCCTGTCTAACATTTGTTGATGCTCCCCTTTCCTCTTTCAATTTCCTATTGGCAGAGAGAGTTTAAGTGGCGTTCTTAAAAATTACCATTTTGGGGACTGGTATACATAGGACAACTGTGTCAATGGGAAGTTATTCTGATGATAGGTGTGATACATCCAGAGATCATACACATTTAAGTATACTGAAGTATTAGCCAAAAAAATTTCCTTACTGCCATAAAATAAAAATCATCTGAAAAGTCCCTTAAACCACAACTGTCTCTCAAATACCTTAAAAAAATTAATGGAAAATATATTCGAATTTTCACCTTTTCCACTTTTTTGTATGTTCAGCTTTAGAAAGAGGAATGCTTAAAGTTCTCAAATTATCCAGAATAGATGCCAGAATTATGTGGATACAGGAACCTTACCCTAGGTCATCCAGGAATCATTCATACATGTTTTTTGTGTGTGTGTGATTGTGTCTGAAATATACTTCAAATTTGCAAAGCACAGAGCATTACATACTTGAGAGGTTGGTGACTAAGGGGGAAAAAGAACAACTTTCTGTAAAACCGAGGACTGTGCTGCATAATCAGACAGCTGTGATTTTCTTTTTTAAACTGTGAAACCCTGTGCCACAACAGAATTTGAAGAAATTCTCTTTTTCCTAGGTTCAAAAGGTGCAGAAAGAAATCGAATTACACTTTTAAGTGAGTGATGATTAAGCAGAAGTATTCCTACATGAACCAGTATTAAAATTTCAAGCAAGGTATTTCAAGTGCCAGGACATGCACACTAAGTAGAACAATGAGTTAGCATCTTTGTATTGTGTAAGTGTTTGTGTGTGTATATATATATATCATGGAATTGTAAAGTCAACACCAATTACTCATAATCATTCCGCACTCACGGGTGCCTAGCATGGCGAGATGGCTAGAGATGGACAGTCATCAGAGGGTAGATGATAGCAGGCCACACACCCCACGTGAGCCAGGGCACACACTTACAACAGAGAATACAGACAGCTTGATAAAAACCCGGAACTTGCATTGAGTTAGTAGTATCTGAGCTATGGGATAGCTTCTTTGATGTACCTCTTTGCCTTAAATTACCTTATTAGTTTTAAGATTGTAGAATGATCCTTTCTTTCAAATTGTAATCTTTTCTAATAGAGATGTTTTAACATATTTGCTTTTTTTAAAAAACAACTACTGTCAGTATTAATACTGAGCCAGACTGGCAACTACAGATTTAAGATCAATTGTTTCATCAAGATTGTTACCCCTGTATGAAAAGCTAGCCGATATCAATGGCCTTTGGATACATGAGAAGACATATTTACGATTATTCATTGGGGCTTCCAGCTGTCTGTCCATCTATCATCTTAATATACGCCAGGCACTCACATGCTCGGCATTAGGATATCAAAAAGAGTGTCTCTAATCTCAATGAAGTATTAAAAATCTCATTACCCTTCAGGTTCACTTTATTTCATTTTTAACAACTCTAAGCACATGTCTAAAAAATTTTATTTTAAGCATTATTGTTTTTCATGACCATATTTTATTTTAAAAATAAGTTAAAATTAATAGCTATATGCATGTATGTGTTACTGATAATTAAAAATATGTTTCCAATCCCTGAAATGTCTGCCTTTTAAATATAATATGTACTACTTGGTTGATTTGGGGAAGAAAAATTTCAATTAGGAGGCTAAAGATTCTCACTTACTCCTTATGTCAACATTCTTCCACCTCAATCACCTTTAAATACTCCCAAATAACTCACGAGTATTGATTTAACACAATATTTTTGAACCTCAAGGGATCTCCTCTCTGAATAAGTACTAAAATTCACAGAAAATGACTAGCTGGTAAAAGTTATCCATTAATAAAATAAAAATTCAGTCTTACTGAACTTTAAAAAAAAAACAACAAAAAAACAAAGGAAATAGAAATGACACAAAGAATGTTGAGTACTAAAAATAGACTGGCTTTTAAACTAACAAAGACTGTGAAAAAATGGGCTCCATTGGAAAATAGTTCAGTGAGTTTTCCACACACCCTCTTAGTGGCCTCATAATTATTCAGACCACAGTCTGGATTAAAGATGTCTTGACCTTGGAGGCTAGGATGCAGTCTCCCGACAATATCAGAAAATATGAATCCATAACTTGCCTATTTCCAGGAAATCTTTATATTTTTACATAATTTTATTCAATTTCTATCGTAATTATTCACTAGGCATTATCTGTAATAACGAGCAATAAATTTTTTTCTCTTTGAAACCCCCTCGGATAACCACCCACATAAACATTCTCAATAGTTCAATTCTTGAGGAAATGCAGTTCACTAAAACTATCATGACACTGAATTCATCTTTAGCGAATTGTGTGAAAATATGGACTTTCTGGTCAAAAGATACCTTGTTATAAAAATAACTTGTTCTGATACTAACAGTATAGTAACTAATAAGTAAAAATTACCCTTTTCTATATTTTTTGTTTAGAATTCATATTCATAATTAATATATTCAAACAACAGCTATATTTCATTCCCAGCTACCAAAAGTCCTGGGCCACTTTTCAACACTTTAAAGCATTTCATTTATCTTTTAAGCCAAAATGGTGCTAAATTATTTCAACTTGAATGTAAAATGTGTTGTCTTAGCTCACAGGATATAAACATTTAATTAATATATAACTGCTTGCTACAAACTAAGTGACATATCATTTGGTATTGTAATGTTTTTAGTGAAGTTTTAGTTTCTTCCAAATTTTTCAGGAATCTTATTTGTAAAACATTTGTAACTTTTTGAAGAACTCTTATTTTAAGTGGTCAGACATGGGCTTTATATTCTTTATATTCTCACACTTTCATTATATGCCTATATTATGATTGCAAGATTATATAAAAATGCCTTAAATAAATGAGTTCAAGTATCTACAATGGTCATTTGTTGTTACATATAAATAAATGTTATGAATTTCATTGTAGGTTAAAATCTTAGCCTTGTGTATGGCTGGTGGTTTTGCTTAGTTGCCTTTTGTATTAAGAAATTGTTTAATAATCTCACATGACTTGCAACTTGTTTATGATGGATAAAAAATTTAGGTCATGCTTTAAAAAAGAAACTATCATACATGAATGGATCCTAACTTTTGTCATCACTACCATCCATTGCTAAGGACACAGAGCTGACACTGTGAGAAAAACCACACTCGGTTTTGATTAGGATTTCGAAGCATATTTATGCATAAGCTTATATACACTTGGGGACACCTCCAACTCAAAATACAAATTATTTACATAAAGAGAAGCATTCCTATCATAGTAATCCTTATTTAAACATGTACCAGATTAGCCTGGAAGCTGGTAACCTGAGAGAACAAACAGGCCCCAAACTATGGACAAGTGTTGCAAAATTAACCCACAAAACAATTCACCTTTAAGGAACTCTTGCAGGCCAAACAGAGGTAGGATTGTGGTTGGTAGTTTGCAGATTTGAGTTAATAGAATATTGGTGATATTTGGAACCACCAATTTCCTGCTTCCCTCACCTGTTCAAGGCAAAGTATCTGAATATGCTTTCCTTATTAACAAAAAAGATGATTTCTTTTGTCTCACTGGTATTCAGTATTTAAAGCACTATCCATTATTAGCTCATTAACCAAAGATAGGGGAGGGCATATCTTTCCTTTCTGTCAGAAAACTTGACTGCTTTTGTTACTCATTTATTAATATTTCTAATCCTTGCCACAAACATTAGTAGAGGATTAAAACACCGGTTGAATAAATCACGTTCACTGTTGTAATTTGCAGCTTAAATTTAAACAAAGACCTTGCACCATAACGCTTTTCAATTTGAACGAGTAAAGCATTATTTATATAGGATTAGGAGATTATTGATTTCCTCAAGTGTGTATTGAGGAATTCTAGTTTCACAAGATACTTAAAAAGAACCCTATAGTAAAAGTATGAGAAAGGTTATCTCTCTTGTGTAGATTCACAACACATATTACCATGTTAATGATTCTGAGAAGCCCTGCAGTAAAGAAACCACTTTATCTTTGTTATCCAATGTTTCTCAGATTTGTTTTGCCATAATTTATTTTTTCTTTTTAAATAGCATTGTCTTGTTAAACCGTTTGTTCTTGGGAAACTCTGGGATATGCCATATTAAGTAATTATCAGTTCATAAAAATGGGATAATTTGCAAGTTACTTAAAACAAATATATGACAGTGGTAGCATTTGAATGGCAGGGCACAGGTAAACCTGAAACCTGCCAATTTACTGCATGCCTTGCTTCCCAAAAACTGAACGATTAAATAGGTAAAATACGTGTAGAATGATCCTTTCAGTGGAAGGGATCATTGCAATGTCCTATTTTAGAAGGAAATACAGCCTTTTCCCATTTGTCAGGTACCTTGCATGCTTTTAGGTACTCTTTATTAAAATTTCCCGTCCCCCAAATGTTAGTTGTTGATAATACTGAGGGTGAACCAATCATAATTCATTCATAGTGTATATTTGAAATTATTTTATGTTATACATAATAGCATCATTTAAGTAAGTTTGAAATAAATCTTAGTACTTCTCACAATGGCAGGAAAAAAGATAGGATTGAAAATGAATGACTAGGAAAGATGTATGCATGTATTTACAAACTGTTCCAATAATTTGCTGCTTAACAATGGGTAATAGGCACCAACTTTGGAAAGAAAGAAAAAGCCATAAAACCAAAAGTTGAACCATCAATACAATGACCAAGAATATTCTAATGTCACTGTTAGAAATACAATATTGCTAGTCCCAATTTCTCACATACCAAGGCAAACACAATTGTACATAACAGGGGTTAAGGACAAATACGACAGCACCTGATAAGACACAACTCCTTTTTCTTTTAAGTGATTCAAATAACACTGGATCTTCTTTGCAGAGATCTTACTGAACTAATGTATACAGAGGGTGCCAAAAAAATGTATACACATTTTTTTTTTAAATAAACGTTTATTGGTGTGATGATTGTTACTAAAGTTACATAGAGTTCAGGAGTACAATTCTGGAATACATCATCTATACACACATTTTAAGAAAGGAAAAAAAACTATTAAAATTGTAATACTCAATATACTCGTATAGTGATAACAAAAGATGAATACAAGTGATGTGTATACGTTTTTTTGGCACCCCCGGTATATTTGGAGCCTGAAAAATTTGGAGCCAATATTACCAGTCATTTGCAAACTAATGAATATACCATTTCATACAGCAAATATTAGAGTCAACCATTTTCAATTATTACAATGCCATTCTGTTTTTAGAGGAATGACATTAGGAAAAGAAAAACACATAATAATCTGTAGTTGGGTTGCTGCTGGGGCTAAGGCTCATGGCTGAATAAATGATCTAGCGGTTGTGATCACTTCACTTTCATTTTAGGGCTGTTTGGTTTCTGGTAACAGGAATATATCTTAAACTTGTTTAGTCAAAAGAAAAATTTACAGGTTCCTGCAATCAAACAGAGGATGGGGAAAGGTAGGATTGTCCTAGAAGCAGATGGAACCAGGAAATCACATACCAGCAAGACCATGTTTTTGCTGCCTTGTCTCTGTGTGTTGATTGCATTCTTTTGGTTTAGTTTCTCCTTGAGGATGCAAACCTGTTGCCTGCAGATGTGGGTCAACATTTATAGGACTTGTTGACCAGAAAGAAAAGGGCATTAGCCTATAGTGCAAGGGTGAAATATCTAGGGGAAGGCATTTCATGGGCTCAGTGTGGGTCCTGTGCCGTTCCTGGACCCAGTCATTGTGGACACCGTAAGCCCAGACAGAATCAAGTGCTCTGCTTCACTCAATCACAGAAGTCAAGGGGACAGGCTCAAGTCAAGGAGAAGTCAAGTAAGAGAATGGCTGCTCCCATCCAAATCACATGACTGCATTTTGGCTCTATGTGCGGCTGTGAGAAGGTGGGAGAAAGGAAAATGCTTCTCCAGAGAAAGGGGGTGAGTTACTATGGCTCTTGCTAATGAGAAGATGACTGGGAGCCAGCCAGCCACCCTATTTATGTTCAGCAAAAAGACTAATAAGATCAACATCTATATAAACCAACTCACAACCTTTTCTTTCAAGTGACTCATCCACCTAATCTCTGCAAAGAGAACCCCATATTCTCAGGACCTAAGGGCTGACTTTTCCCCCCAGAAAGAAGTAATACCACCTTCCTCTCGCTTTCAACACTATTTCACTCCCCTATTGGCAGCCTGCTCACTCCCACCCACCTTCTGTGTTTCATGAAGTCTTAGCAGAAGAGCAGGTCATCCTGACAAGTGAGAGAACATCCCAGTTCCTCCTTATTCAACCAGTCACACTGGAGTTGCAAAAAGGAGGGTCAATCCACAGAGGAAAAGGGTAAAGAACAAGAGAAAGAGCCACTCTTTTAAAGTTTTGCTCCTCCAACTGCTACCTATCCTCACTGACCCCCTGTACCATCCAACTACCCTGTTGTTTGTCATTGACCATCAGTGAGATGAACCTCTAGAGGGTAACTTAGGGAGGGGGCGCTGCACTCTTTATTTCTATTAGTAACATTCTACTTTTAACACATTACAGTTCCCATGGAGTGGGTACAGTACAGTGGTGAGGTAAGGGGGCAGGGACAACCTCAGAGAAGAAGCACAGCAAAATACCAGCGTTCTAAAAGAACTGCAGTGATAAACGAGAAGCTTGGGTGAGACTAACAAGCAGTCAGTTATATGGGTCCCTCTCCCAAAATTCTCTGTTGGTGTTGTCACAATTTCTTTTAATCTAGGGTATAGAAAAGTGTATGTGTGGTTAGGCTATGGTGAGATGAGATGAGCGTGGTATACAGGTAGGACAACGTATCCCAGAGGTTTCGGAACCTGAGTCTGAGAGCATCAGTAACTGTTAAATTTGCTTTGCAAACAAGAGATCTAAGGGGATGAGGTCAGACGGATAGAAAGGAAAACACACACATGATGCAACTTCTTTACTAATTTAGGCAACCCGTTCTCTGGAAAATGACCTATGAAGCCAAGACTTTCTCCAAGACCCAGGTTGACCAGAGATGCCTTTTGGTCCACAGGGAGTCATCCTGTTATTCTTTCAGAGTTTGAGAGGGCTTATCAGGAGCTAGGCACACATAACCTTATTTCCTGATCCTTCCTCCCCGATTTTCTTAGGGGAATACTTTGGAATATGAAACGTGGAAAAAAATGACATTTTCCTTTTCTCTTTCCTCACATACGGGATTTCACAATTTAGCTACAGGGGGTCCTCTGGAATTCTTTGTCTCTCAATGATCAACAAGAGGCCAATGTGAGTGCTTTAACCTCAAACGCTGGTCTCATTTGAATCTGCCAGAAAAATCTAAGAGTGGATTTTGCCTTATCACAGTATTTTGGCTCTACTCTCAAAACCAATACTTCCATCCTGCTGACAGGGAAATCAATTTGGTTGTCATGAATATATAACACTCACTTCATTAAGGTAACTACTAAGGTAACAAGAGTTCCTTAATATCATCAAATATCTAGCGGGTATTCAAATTTCACCAACTGTCTCATAATTTTTTTTCCTTTTTTTTAAAAGTTGTTTTGTTTGGATCAGGATCAAACAAGGACTGCACATTGAAAATGGTTATTACTTAAGCTTTTAAAAAATATATTTCCCTTTTATGATTTTTTTCTTTGTCTTGCTATTGATATATGTGAAAAAAACAGGTATTTGTGTAGACTACTTATTGTCTTACAGATTTTTCCATATTTTGGATTTGAAGATTTTATCCTGGTCATACATTCTTCTGTTCCTTATGTTTCCTATAAAAACTCAGATCTACGGACTTGACCAGATATCAAACCAGATAGGTTTGATTTGAGGGAGCAAGAAGACTTGATAGGTGGTGGTATGTCCTTCATAATTGTATCATGTGAGGAAGCCCATGATGTTGCCAGCTATCTTTTTTTTTTAATTAAAATTCATTGGGTTGACAATGGTCAACAAAATTACATAAGTTTCTCTTTTTGTGACGTTAAGAATGATCAGTGGGATCAGTGATGTCAGTCTGATTCATCCACTATAAAATTCCCCATCAGATTGTCACCTACTCATTTTAGCAGCCATGAATGATCACTGCTAGGTCCATTCTCAAAGTATCAAAACCAGTGATTTTAAAAAAAAATAACATGAGAGTGTTCTAAACTGAACTATTTGTTTGAACTGAACTATTTGTTTCTTCCATTTGAACTATTTGTTTCTTTCATTAATGTACTTTATTAAATTAAGTAACATTTAACATGAAACTTGATAACTGACCTTTTTTTTTTTTTTCCTTTTAGTAATTTGAGATAGTTCTGGAACCTTATGAAAGACATTCAAGGTGCTGTGCTCTTTCATAAGAAAAGTCGAAACATTGTTTTTGGAGCTGTTTTTGCCCTGTGTGTGTATTTCCCCCCACCCCCCATTATTGTCAAATGTAATTTTAACCTTACATAAATGATCTGTTGATTTGAAATATCATGGGAACACTTTGACCTAGAACATTTTCAAAGAGGTTTAGTTACTGGAAATAAAAGCTAAGGACACTTGGCAAGGTGGTTATATTACATACTTTAAATCTCTACACAAGCACATAGCTTTCTTCTTCCTCAGATTTTTCAATTTCAAATTTGGTTTCTTAATTTCCTGTAAATTTCAAGAACCCTAACTGACATTCAAGGCTTTCCTTTATCTGGCCCCAAGTCCTATTTCATGGGTTCATATCCTACCATTTTTGTGCATTCTAGCCTCTGGCCAAAGCAGACAACTGACCACTTCCCATAGACCTCTTATTTCCCCCGGTGTAAAACAGTTGCCCTTTTAATATATAGGGACTTTACATCTCTATCTCTTAAGGTGTTTGTTTCTTTTATATAGGTTCACATATATGCGTGCTCTCTTATTATACTGGTAGTATACAGCTACTGTTTTTTTGGCTAACACCTTATTTTCCTACATTTTAAAAGAAAATAAATTAGCCCCCCACCCCCAATTTCCTTTTGGGGAAATATCTCTCCCAAAAGGCACTGTTTATCGTGGGGTCCTACGCGAGGTAATAGTTCCAAGTCCCAAGTGAGATGAATTAAATGATACATTCACCCTAACATTTTAATTATCAGCAAACCGACTAAAAGATGGTTAGAAATGGTTAGTTGGCTTTCTCAAGAATGAATAACTAATATTTACTGAGTGCCTATCAAAGAACCCTAACTATGTACTATGTGTAGAATCCTATTTGCAAATGTGGCAGGACTAGATTTTAGCTTTTATTTTGTTGTTTTCTTAGTGTTTTCCCCCTTCTCTTGTTTCTCACTTAAACCCAAATGGTTATTTCTCTACTTTCAATCCATATCCACTGAAGAACGAAGATTCAATAAAACCTTAGCCTTCAAGTGGCAGACAAGTTTCTATAGACATATTTGCAGGGCTGCTTTCTCTGCCTCTGAAAGAACAAATAAAACTGCAGCTGAAAAAAAAAAAAGAAAAAGAAAAAGAGAAAGCAGGTAGAGTGGGAAGTCAACTTGGGGAGAGATGGTCAGAAAGAACATTCAGAGGTTCAGAAAGCCGAGTGAAAGGTTCTCTGGTTTTTCACCTATGAATAACTTTGTCAATTCAATATCCTGGATGTTGTCAGTCCTGAAGAAAGGGGTAAGGGAACTTGGATACCTTAAATGAAGATGAGGGGAAATAACAAATAATACAAAACCGAAAACCCTTACCATAACCACAACCAAATTGGAAGTGAATAAAATCAATGGGAAATTCCCTTATAGATGTGGCAGTGGTAGAACCAATATTAATTTTATTTCTTCCTTTCCAGTCAGCTATACCGATCACATTTCTTTTATTTCTAACTGTGCTGGCTTCAACTTTCAGGACAATATGAAATGAAAATATAATAACAGTATAATAATAGCCATCCTTGTTATGTTTCTAACTTCCAGTATTTCTCCATTAAATTCAACATTGGCTATTAGTCTAAGACCCATTTTTGTGTTGAGAAACTTTCCTTCTGTTCCCAGATTTTTAAGTGCTTTGTTTAGAAATGGATAGACTAGTAAATCTCGTGATCTTTTATTTATCACTCCCCAAATTTTTGTATTGGTCTCACTGGTGTGATGTATTTAATCAAATTCAATTCCTAAAATTTAATTAACCATGGTCATGCTGGACACCTTTGAAAAATATAGAGAATTCGGTTTGCATATTTGACATTTTTATGTTCACATTTATAAATGATTTGGCTCCTCCCATACCCCCAATATCTTTATTAGGTTTCGTATCAAGATTACCCAAGCTTCAGACAAAATGGCAATATGATGTAGTTGCTAACACAGGCTAAATTCACATTCTAGCTTCACCACTGCCCAGCTGTGTGACCTTCAAGTCATCTATCACAGGGTGACAGAACAGAATGTAAATGCTATAAACCTTTATAAGGCAGAAATGGGGTAATTAACAAACATTGAGAGGGGAAGGAAAACCAAACATAAGTTTGCTGTTTCTTCATACGTTTATAGCTAGAGCCTAAATGTGTAATTTAAAGCAGATAAATATATCCATCTGCTTACTTGGATATATTAATATAAAGTTAATATTATATTAATATTAAATTAATATAAAGTTGGATTTATTAATATAAAGTTAAACCCTAAGAAAGATAATACCACCAACTAGTATTTAATAATGGAAGAAAACGTGTTGAGAGAAAGCAGAAAATATATTAATTTAATCATACTCAGATTAAACAGTAGATACTGTCTAAAGCAGGGGTGTCCAAACTTTTTTCAACGGTTTTCACCAAGGGCCATATGTGGTAAAATACACAAACAGTAGGGTCACTCACTCGAGGTGAAGTACGTATTGCCTCACCTGGTTTATTTAAGTAAACTAGATATATTTTTGGAATTTGCTACGGGCCAATTAACAATGGATCGTGGGCTGCAATTGGTCCGCGGACCGCAATTTGGACACCCCTGGTCTAAAGCAACACTTGACAAATATGGACTACTGGCTAAATCGGCCACACCACCTGTTTCTATAGATAAAGTTTATTGAAATATAGCCATACCCATTTGTTTATATATTGTCTATGGCTACTTTTGTGGTACAATACCAGAGTCAAGTAGCTCCCACACGGGCCTTATGGGAGGCAGAGCCTAGAATATTTACTGTATTGCCTGTTACAGAAAATGTTTGCTGACCCCTATTCTAAAGCAATAGAGTATTAAGTATATTATATAAAACTATAACGATAAAAATGGCCTCTATTAAAAATATAAATATTTCATATTATAAAAGAATCACTGACACACACACACAAGTTGCCTAGGAAGTATGACAATGTGACTGATAGTCGACTTCTCAACAGAAACAAAGTCAGAAAACAATGAGATATTGTCATACTAATGTGAGAAAATAATTACTATAGATTGGTTACCCTACTAGACTGTCACAGAGAATGAGACTAGAATGAAGACATTATTCTGACAGACAAAAATCTAACGAGGCTTACCACTAACACATCATCACTCCCCAGTGTTGAGAAATATGTACTCGAGAAAGTAGGAAAATGATACTAGAAAGAATGTTGGAGATATAGAAAGACTGATAAATAAGAAAGACTGATAAATAAATAAATTGGTAAAGATGTGAGGAAATCTATATAAACATTGACTATAAAAACAATAATGATAATGTCTAATTTGGAGATAAAATTAAAAGGCGGAACTAAAATACTTGACAAAAACGTTTGCAAGATAAAAAAGGGATCAAAGAGTTATGAAGCCTATGTATTGTTTGGTGAGGCTGGTAGAGTTACAGAGATTAATTTAGATTTTAGGAAAATATTCACTTTAAAATTTAAAGAGTAATTAGCAAAAGAAATTCCAAAATAGTAGAGAGGGAAAATGAGAAAAGAACATTTAAATTGCAATTGAAAAAAGTTAGGAAAAGAGAAAACCAGTAGATGTATCAGAATCTATATAGGATATGGCTAACTGCATACCTTAGTTAGGCAAACCATTAACTAACTGATCTAGAAAAAAAGTACAAAATACAAATATGTAAAATAAGACAAAAGAGTAAACTAACCCAAACTTGCAGAGGTAACTTTAAAACTCAAGAGATTATACTATTTAGCTCTGCAAATAAGACATATATCATGAATGAAATGGCTATATTTTACGGGAATGCAGATTGGCGCAGCTGCTATGGAAAGCAGTGTGGAGGTTCCTCAAAAAATTTAGAATTACCATATGACCAAGCAATCACTCTCCTGGGTATCTACCCAAAAAAATCTGAAAATATTTATCCATAAAGATATATATGCTCTGATGTTCACTGCAACTTTATTTACAGTGGCCAAGACATGGAAACAACCAAAGTGTCCTTTGACAGATGATTTTGGATAAAGAAGATGTGGTAGATAAGCACATGGAATACTACTCTGTCATAAGAAAAGATGAAATAGTGCCATTTGTGACAACATGGATGGATCTTGATATTATTACATTAAGCGAAATAAGTCACACAGAAAAAGTCGAGAACCACATGATTTCACTGATATGTGGATATAAACCTGAAAGCAACAAAGGAACAAACAAACAAACAAATAAAGAAAAAACTCAGACACAGACAACAGTTTAATGGTTATCAGAGGGTGAGGGGGGAGTGGGGTGGTAGATGAGCGTAAATGGGATCAAATATATGACAATGGAAGGAGAACTGACTCTGGGTGGCGAGCACACAATGTGATATATAGATGATGTATTATAGAATTGTACACTTGAAACCCATGTAATTTTACTAACCATTGTCACCCCCAAACCCCCCCAAAAATATTTTTTTTAATTAAAAAAATATAAATTGAATTCGGGTGGAAATCTAAACAGATAAATTAATATAGAGAAAACTCTATTATGCACCAGGCAAAATTGCACCAGGCAAAATTGTTTTTTTCAGAGTTATTCCACTAAATCTTTAAAGAACAAAAGAGAGAAGTCATATAGTCATTTTCATAAATGATTAACAAAGCATTTGATAAAATTCAACATCCATTCTTAATTTTTAAAAAACACACCTCAGTAAGAGGAATAGATCTTCACATCATAAAGCATATCTATCTAAATCTAAAAGTCAGTTTCATGCTTAAGGTGAAGGAGTAGAAGCATTTCTATTAATGTCAGGAACCGACAAGGAGGTTCACTTTCAGTGCTATTATTTTAAGTTGTACTTGAGGCACTAGCCATTACAATTAGGGAAGAGTTTTAAAATTAGGAGCAGGTGAAACAACCATTATCTTAAAACGATGTAATTTGGAACCTGGAAAAATGCATGAGAAACAATGGAGTAACTATTAAAAACAGTGAGAGTTTGATAAGGTGGCTGAGAAAACTGTCAGTGTTTATAGGTTCATAGCCTTCATATACACCAAAATAACCAGTTAGAAAGATAAAGATCAGACATCATTTATAATATGAATAAAATAAAATATTCTATTGGGGGAAAAAATCAAATAGTCAAAAGACAAATGACAAAATGGAAATCCTTTGCAAATCATAATAGGCAAAGGGCTTATTTCTCTAGCATATGAAGAGTTCCTACAAACCAGTGACAGATAGACGAAGAGCCCCAGATAAATAGGTCAAGAAACAGGTCCTAGAAATGAAAATACAAAGGGCTATGACAATGGCTCTCCCTTTAAGTTCATGATGATGAACTTCACATCGGCTGCTACGGCTGCCCAGTGATCACACCGTTTCTGATTTCAATTATTCTCATACTTTTTCTAGAGGACTAATTTGTACCTTTTCCTCTATAATAAAATATCACCTCTTTCATTCTCATCCTACACTGTTACTAACCAAGTCCAAGTCATCCTGTCTCTCACCTTGATTATTCTAATAGCCTAACTGGTAACTGGTACCTGCACTTATTCGACTATAGGAATCATTGATATACTGGAAAAAAAAAAAAAAAAAACAACAACAACAACAACAAAAAAAACACCTTGTATATACCCATGATTATGTATTCAAAATAATAGAATTTATTCAAATATTTATAGTCTCTGTATTCAGAAAAGAAATATTTAACTGAGTACCTTGTATGTACTAAGCACTGTTCAAGTTTGGGACATAGCACAAGAAAAAACAAAGTCTTTGCACTCACAAACCTTATATTCTATTAGATTGGTGCAAAAGTAATTGTAATCTAAAAGGTTAAAAATTGCAAAAACCACAATTACTTTTGCACCAAACTAATAGATGGGGAGACTGACAATCATATAAATACATATGTCAGGTGATGACTGTCACAGAAGAAAAATCAAGCAAGGAGGGAGCAACTATAATCAGCTGATGTTTTCTAAGGGAGATCAGAGAAGCTCTCACTAATAAAATGACATTTATGCAGACCTGCAATGGAGCCTTGCAGATATCAAAGTTGAGAATATAAAGTCAAGCCCTAAGAAAAATTCTAGGCATTAATAATATAATTATAGTGCTTACAAATTTTAAAAATAAGTCACAGGGTCTGAAAACGTCTTCTTTGTCACAGGTAGTAGTACCTCATGTTAAAAAAGAAAGAAAGAAAAATAAAACTTTCAGCCTTCTTAAATAAAATTTGCCAACAACTAAAAAAGAACATGATGGCAAATCTAAATATCTTCATATTTAGTGGTTCAACCTTTTATTAGTTAAAATGAAATATTTCAGGAAAAAATAAAAATTCAAAAGTAGTTTGTACATATTTCAGACATGAGCTAAATTGGTTGCTGTTGGTATAAAGACTGAACTTCTGTCCATGATAGAGAACTAAGCTAAACCCTGAATATTCATACCATGTTTAGTTTAAAAACAAACACAAATAACCTTCCTTCCTTCATTGACCCTCTAAGCTTTGGCTGTTTTTACTGAAAAACATCCTTTTAATTTTATCCTGAAAACAACATGGAGAATAACTTTCTTTCAAAACAAGTTTTCCCTTGAAGAGAAACACATGTTCAAAGTACAAACAACATTCCAGTATCTGACTTCAGGCTACTTAATTTCTGCACGATGATGCCATACTTAGGCTACTGAACATACTCCTGGACATATCATTTCTTCCACAATTCTGTAAGTTAGGCCTATTCATGGAAGCAGATCCACTATTTTATGCAACGAGAGAACAATAAAGAGAACATGTTTGAAAGACAAATACTTCCCAGGTAACAATTTCTGAGAGTAATGAAAATTAATATCCCAAAACAATTTTTTAAAATAAAATTTACAAGCTCATTTAAAAATTTGTTTGTAAAGATAAAAGAATAGCCAAGAACTTTGAGGAAAAGAAAAACTTATGAGTAAACCAGGATACTAGATATCTAAAGAAAACATAAGACTATAATAATTTACAATGTAATGCTGGATAAGAGAAATAGATAAGCAAAAGAAAGAGCCTAAAAACGTTTCCATGATTATACGGTGACATTTCAAATTAGTAGAGACTGGATGACACCACTATTCAAAAATAGCATTAGAACAATATTCATTTTGGAAAAAATAGTTAGATCCCAACCACAGATCATAGTTGCATTAGAATAACTCTAGCTGCAGTAACAAATACCCTAAATATTAGTGATTTAAGTACTCACTTATTTCTTGCTCATGTAAAGTTCAGTAGGTGGTTAGACAGAGTTGGGGGATTTGCTCCATACAATGGTGCAGGGACCCTATATGACAGAAACTTCACCATCTTCAAAATTTATCTTGCAAGGTTGGCCAGGATGTCAACATCTCGCTGGAAAACAAGGGAAGAAATGTGGAAGACTGCTTGGAAAGGTTTGTGGGCCAGGTGAAAATCATATAATCATTTTTACCTATATTTCACTGGCCAGCATTTGTCTAACTTCAAGGAGGCTGGGAAATGTAAATTATCCAGGTACCTAAGGAAAAGAAGACATAGAGTCAGTGAACACTGCTCCAGTTTTTAATACAGTATGTCCTTCTGGTTTGTAAGTATCCTATCACACCTAGAGCACACTCGGTCCTTCCCCGTGTGAGACCATCTAAAATGCCACCCAATTATTGCAACAAGCTCAAAGACCAAGAACTCTGATGCAGGGTTCTTTCCATCACTTGTGGATATGGCTCCTTCAGCTTCAGTGACACCCGCGCTAAACAATACAAGTTGTTGCTAGTGCAGCAGAAATCTCTCTACTGCCACTAGGCCCAACAAACTGTGGTAAAACAAGGACAGAAAATTTGTAATAAAAACTGCCACCTGGTAAAGGAAACATGGGAGACACAGAAGGCACTGGTCCATAGTAGTCACGACACCCTTCTGGCAGGCATTTTGAGGTCCCTCTGGCTTGACAGAGAGAACATCTCCTTGATTCCAACTTGGAGGAACTACCTATTCACTGTTCTTCATAGCTCTGGGTCTACCCTTATGCAGGCTCTCTCTTTTTTTCCACCATGCTTTCCTTCCCTCCCTTTGTCTTTAAATGTGTTTGCTTTAATTTTTATTAAATGTATTGGGGTGACATTAGTAAAGTTACATAGGTTTCTGATGTACAATTCTGTAATACATCATTTATATATTACATGTGTTCACCACCCAGAGTCAGTTCTTCCATCACCATATATATGATTCCTTTTTCCCTCTTCTACCACTCCTTCCACCCTAACTCTGGTAACCATTAAACTGTTGTCTGTGTCTATGAGTTTGTCTCTGTTTGTCTTGTTCCTTTGTTGTTTTCAGTTTTATATCCCACATGAGTGAAGTCATATGGTTCATGACTTTTTCTGATTTATTTTGCTTAGCATGCTAATCTCAAGATTATGTTCATTGCTGCATTATTCATGGTGGCCAAGACATGGAAACCACTGAAGTGTCCTCTGATGGATGATTGGATAAAGGAGATGTGGTATATATACACAATGGAATGTTACGGGACCATAAGAAAAGATGAAACACTGCCGTTTGTAACAACATGCAAGTTCTCTTGTGTCCATTACATTTGAGATAAATGCTGGAGACTCTGCCCTCCTTGGGGGTCCTTTAGTTTTTGCAACCCATATCTTCCCTGAGCAAGTTTGGGAGGCTCAAAATACTTTTAACAATAGAGCATCTGAAGGCTGCTGAAATCCAGGCTTGCAATTGCTTTGGCATTACAAATAAGTAGATTATTGCTTTTGAGGGAAAGGTATCTCTACTCAGTTAACATGCTAGTAGCATCTCCCAAAGTTCTTTCTTAAACATAATTCTCAAGCCGGCCTTATTTTTTTTCACTGATGTCCCATGTCTTAAGACCATCATGTTTAGGAGGAAATGCCACATCTGTAATCAAGTCTGTGCTGAGGCCAGAAGTTTCAATGTACCTTTGTGTGTAATCTCATCATCTGGGACTAGACACAGTGGCTTCTCCATCCTTTTACTTTTTTGTGCTTGCAACTAACAAATTATTGCCACATCCCATCTCTTTTTTCCCCATCACCTGGATAAATGCAGATAGTAACAATCAAGACCACCAACATTCCATTTTCCGCCCTCTTTCCCAAGAGCTATGGGGTCTGCATTCCAAGTAACTACAAATGGTCATTAAAAAAACTGTTTTGTCACTGCGTGACACAAATCTCCAGTTTTCTAGCCCTGGATATTAGCTTTTATCTTGACTGTCTGCTGGACCAATGTCGGGTATTTTGGCCTTTTCTTACCGTGACATCCTTCTTCTAGCACGAACCTCTGCATCAGAGTAATGATATCTGTTCTAGCAAAAAATAAAAAAAATAAAAAAACCCCAAATTCGTTTAGTTTAACAGTATACACACACACATACACACGAAGATCGGACAATGAAGTTTGCGAATTCATCCTACAAAAAGTGCTACAAACCTCATTGCTGAATATCACTACGGTCACCTTCGAAGTCCTCCCCTTTGGGAAGCTATGCACCGATGCCAGTGCCTAGTCCACCCTTCAAAGCAATGTTGGAACTCTTTTTCTGGAATGGTCATCAGAGCTGTTGTTGTATTACCCTTGATGTTCTGAATGTCATCAAAATGTCTTCCTTTCAGTATTTCCTTTATCTTCCGGTAAAGAAAGAAGCCATTGGGGGACAGATCAGGTGAGTAGGGAGGGTGTTCCAATACAGTTATTTTTTTACTAGCTAAAAACTCCCTCACTGACAGTGCTGCGTGAGCTGGTGCCTTTTCGTAATGCAAGAGCCATGAATTGTTGGTGAAAAGTTCCGGTCGTCTAACTTTCTTATGCAGCCTTTTCAGCACTTCCAGATAGTAAACTTGGTTAACTGTCCAGCTGGTACAAATTCATAATGAATAATCCCTCTGATATCAATAAAGATTGGTATCATTGTTGCAACAAGTTCACTAACTTAATTGTCAGACCTCGTGTGTGTGTGTGTGTGTGTGTGTGTGTGTGTGTGTGTGTGTGTATGTATTTGATATATATACACACATATGTATGTATTTTTGATAAGCATTTGGCTTAAGTGGAGGAAAGGATCGATGATTGTGATTCCGTCATTTAGGTTCTCAGGCAGATGGTTATTTTTTCATCTTAAAAAGGAGAATCTTCTAATGCCTTCCTGGGAATTGACATCCAGCTGAAGGACAAAAGAAGAGTGGAGGACAGAAGAGGATTTTATGGGCCATGCCTAGAAATGGTTTATATATTTTTCACCCATATTCCATTTACACAATTATTCAGTCATATGACCCCAATCTAATTTTAAGAGAGGCTGAGAAACGTAGATTAGTTGTGTACTCACTGGTTTGATCAAGCCAATTTGCCAATCTCTGTCAGAATATACAGGGGTAAATTCCAGAAAGATTAAAGATAAAGGTAAACACAAACTTATAAAAGGTACCAGTGGAAAATATAGAATTATTTAGGGATGTCAAGAACTTTTCAGAGTATGGATGTTCCATGGGCCTACACTGGGCACTTAAGAGAAAGATGCAGAGAAGGGACAGTGCAGAGATAAAACCTTCCTTGAAGGTGCAGGCCTGAAAGAAAAGAGGCTTCTGCTGCAGGAAAGATACAAATATGCAACCACGATCCTTGTTCCCTATTGAGAAAAAAAGCCTTAAGCTACTGTAAGGTCATCCATCACACACTGTCAACCAGGGCACAGGCTAAACTCACTGTGACATGGGTAAAAGGAAAGAAAAAAAACAAACCCTGGTAAGGGTCAGGAAGCTGTTCTGTGCACAGACTATTATTTAATAGTCTGATCATGATTTAGGAGATCCTAAATTGGGGGGAGGTGAGAAACTCTCCCAAAAAAGATTTTCACCAAAGATACGATGAATAATTTAGCTGCCACAAGGAAGAGGGGTAGATCGCAGAGACTATCCCAATCCCAAGGTCCAGCAACAATCCTGTTAAGCATGAAACTCACAGAAAAAAATTTTAAAGATCAAGGGCTCAAAGAATTCTTTCCTTTTCGAGGAATCTACTAGAAACTGAACTTCATTCAAAAAAAGATGACTGGGAAAACTTTAGCAGTTCAGTTTTAAATCTACTTAATTGCAAATCTAAACTTAAAACTAAGGACAGAAGAATAATGTTATATAAAAGAATGCTTTCTGTTATGTGTTGTATGTTCCAATGAACTAAAAACAATGTAAGTAAAAATGAGAGGAGAATGGAGATGAAACCAGGAAAGTAGAATAAACTTACTAACAGTGATTTAAGCAACAAGTGAAAGTTAAAGGTTGTCATTAAAAATGGACAATACAAATTGTGAATAAAAGAAATAAGGAACTAAGGGCATTAAAAAGGTATAAGCATAAAGATAACCACTAGAACAGAAGTATTAACCTTTTAAATACCAAATTTAGGGATTTTTTTTTATTAATTAAAAAGCACAGCAAACACACTGTGAAGAGAAACGGTAAAAACATAATAAATATAATAATTACAGCACAAAATAATGTGGCAACTGAAAGCAAACATATTCATCTTATCAACAATTGTGGAAGGGTTTAATTTGCTTATTAAAAGGGAAGATTTTCAACTTGGCTCACAAAGACCCAACCATATGCTCTATTCAAGAGACACACCTCAAACAGAAAGGCTAAAATAAAGGGATAGTCAAAGGATTCCAGGCAAACGGAAACACTAAGCCAGGGGCCAGCAAACTGATACCAGATAAAATTAGAACGCAAACAATAGTAGGGGATGATTTTCTAACTATGATCCTAAATTCATATGCAAAAATGAAATAAAAGAAAATGAAAAGAGAAACTGATACATCTGACTATATACAGTAAGTGGTAGATGAACATGATAGAAAAGTAAACAACATAAAATCAAAAGACAATTGACAATTTTGGAAAAAATATTTGCAATATGTATAACAGACATAGGGCTCGTATTTCTAGTATGTAATCTTAAAAGAGGAAAAGGACAAAAACAAAACTCCTCACCAATGGAAAAATGGGCAAGACATGAAAAAAAATTCACAAAAATTCAAAAATAATTATTAAAAATTAAAAACGTATTCAATTGTACCCATAATAAGAAACATGCATAGTAAAACTATACTGAGGTAAGGTAATTTCTCACCTACCCACCTGGCAAAAATCACAGTACGATGAAGCACCACTCTGTTGGAGAAGTTGTTAGGACACAGGTGTCTTTCATACCCTGCTGGTGGAAATACAAACTGGTACAACCTTTATAGAAGAAAATTGGCAATTTTTAAAGAAAACTGCTTATATATTTACCTTCTTACATCACATTCCTACCTGTAGGAACAAACCCACAATATGAAAATGCATACTGCTGTTCATGTTTCCTTTGCAACATTGTTTGTAACTGCAAAATAATAGAAAATAATCTATATACTGATACATAGATGAATGAGTTTAAATTTGATAGATTAACCAATGGGATGCTATGAAGTTTTTTTTTTTAATATGAGGAACATCTCTATGGATATAGTTGCAGTGATTTCCAGGCTATATTTTTAAATAAAAAAAAGCTAAGCTCAGAAGAGCATCTAGGGAATGCTATTTTTTGTGTAAAAAGAAGGGGAAATAACTAAATATATTAATACATATATTTGTTCATCTGGGCAAATAGAACCGAGGAAGGATGAACTAGGGACTAAGGAGACTGATTTTCTACAGGAGACGTGTGCGAATGAGGTGGAAAGTGAGGAGTTGCCACAGCTGAGTACAGCGCTTTGCGTAGCTTTGACTTATGGAACAATGTTAATGTTTCACATATATAAAGAAAAAGTATAAATAAAATTACCAAGAAAGGAAAATTCTTTAAAATAAAATACCATCATATAAACTGAACTGCATTTCAAATGAAGTACTACATGGAAGAAAGAAGGAGGAAATGCAATTAACCCAGCTAACTTTTATTATTATTTTTAAAATTGAGATACAATTCATATACCGTAATATTCACATTTGAAAGTACACAAATCCGTGGGTTTTGTATATTGACAAAATTGTAGAACTAACACCACCATCCAATTCTGGAACACATTCATCAGTCCAAAAAGAAATGCCCAGAAATCACTAATCTACTTTTGATCTCTATGGATTTAGTTATTCTGGACATTTCATGTAAGTGGAACCATATTTTATGTTTGGCTTCTTATCATGTTGTCTTCATAGTTCATCCATGTCACGGTATCAATACTTCTATCATCTTTATGGCTGAATAATATTCCATTGCATGAATGTACAGTTGACTGTTGAAGAACCCAACCTCTTGCACAAATGTCTGTGTATAACTTTTGAATCCCCCAAAACTTAGTTGTGCCTCAGTATCCATGGGGCATTGATTCCAGGACAGCCCCCCCCACACCCCACATATACCAAAATCTGCAGATGCTCAAGTACCCTATATAAAAAGACAAAAATCAATGCATACAGTCGGCCCTCCACATTCACAGCCTCCCAACCATGGATGGAAAACAGTACAGGTATTGATTTAAAAATATACCTATCAGTGGACCCATGTAGTTAGTTCAATTCTTGCTGTGCAAGAATCAACCACATTTACCATTTTTGTTTATTCAGTCATCAGTTGATGGATATTTGGGTTATTTCCTCTTTTTAGCTATTATGAATGATGCTACTATGAACATTCATGTTCAAGTTTTTGTTTGAACATGTTTTCAATTCTCTTGGGATATAGAGCTATGAGTGGAAACGCCAGTCATAGGGGGCTTCCATTATGCCTCTGTTGGTACACTTGATGGTATCCACAAGTCTTTGTGGATCCGTTTACCTTCGTTCTTTTTATTCCTGTTCCTTAGACTGGATAATCTCAATTGACCTGTCTTTAGGTTCACCTAATCTTTCTTCTGCCTGCTCATATCAGCGGTCAAGTCCTTCTGTTGAATTTTTTGTTTCAGCTATTATAAATTTCTTTTTGTCTCTTTTTACAGTTTCTATCTCATTACTGATATTCTTTATTTGGTGAGACTTTGTTCTTAGACTGTCTTTTAGTTCTTTAGACATGATTTCCTTTGGTTCTTTGAACATATTTAAAGTACCTTATTCAGTATCTTTTTGACTAAATCCAAAGTCCTGCCTCCTCAAGAACAGTTTCTATTGATTGCTTTTTCCTCTGTATGGGGGCCATACTTTGTTTCTCCATGTCTTACAATGCTTTTTTGAAAACTGGGTATTTTCAGTAATATATTATATAAGAAGGAAATAAGGTATTTCCCTTCTCCCCAAATCTCATTTCTGTTTTGTTGTTGTTATTGTTGTTTGTTCAGTGATTTTTTTGAGCTATTTTTGTGAAGTCTGTATTCTTTGTTCTGTATGGACACTGAAGTCTCTGCTTCATTAGTTTAGTGGTATACTAATAACTGGACAGAGATTTTCTTAAATGCCTGGAATCAATACTTCTGATTTTGCTTAGTGTGTGTGTGTGTGTGTGTTGGGGCACACGTTCAACACTTAGCCAGAAAATGGACAATTCCACCTTAACCTTCACTTCCTCCTAGTGAAGAGCCTCAATGTCAACCAGAGGTGAGAGTTTAGGGCATCCTTAGTTTCTTCCTGAACAGGCATGCAGACCTATGCATGTTATTTCCTTAATTCCAAGAAATATGTCAGAATATATCTGAGTTCCAAAAGATACTGAATTTTCTAGATTTCCTGTTAAGCTTTTTGATGAACTCTGGTTTGCTCCAACTGTTAGTCACTGCCTCTGTGCTGTTAAACAGTTGCCTCTACTTGTTTTTGAAAAGTGATCTCAGTAAGACTTTTTGCACTGGGCAAACTCTTAGTCAAGACAGATTTGCACGTGGGGTCCTCCCGTGAACGACAAAACTGGTCAAATAAGTACAATTCTGAGGGAATATGTATGTATCTTTGAAGCTCCAACCCTGTTCTACACCCTCCAGTGACTGTTAGGCTACTGGTTTTTGCTATGATTGTGGGTCGTTGTTTTAAGACTACCATGAATGTGAGAAGTGAGGATGAGAATAGGGCAAGTTAAAATGTCACAAAAAACACTGTTCTTATCAAGATGCAACCTTTTTCTTGAAAAATACTCCCTGGATTGCTGTACGTCTTTGGTTAATTCCATAGTACTGAAACAGTTGATTCTAATAATATGGACAGTTTTGGACAGTTTTCTAGTTGCTTTTTATGAAGAAAAGAAATTCTGTGTCCTTACTCCGCCATTTTTGCTGATGCAATCCCAGGTAACTTTCAAACTTAGTTTTGAGACCATATACCTCAGGCTAAAGGAAAAAGTCTAAACATGTATTGAACTTTGGTTAGTTGTTACTGTTTTCATTTTTGAGAGGCATTAGTTAGTGATTCTGAAACTAACTTCTGTGTATTCTAGGGCTGAGAAAATAAGTAAATATACTGTAGATAATGGGAACCATCTTTCTCACTGTTAGAGAAAGGACTTACATGTCAAAAGGACCTAAGAGATAGCTTGAGAAGGCTCCCGCTGGTCAAATTAAGGACAATCTGAGCATTAAAATAAATAATGGGCTTCTATTTCTGACTATTATGAAATAACAGGGATCAGATTTGCCCTTCTACATTAAGCAACTAGAAAACTGAATAAAATATATAAAACAAAGATTTTCAGATAGTGGACAAAAAGTTGTACAGGACAGTAATACCAGAGATAAAGAAAACAAGTAAGTTGAGTGCTCAGCTCACTGCATGAAGTTTTCAAACTACAATGCAGCTGGAAGGAACCCCAAAATAGCCCAGTCGCCTTACTAAGACACAGAGTTCAGAGTTTAGATAGGCTAATGTGACTAGAATTTGAAGAAAAATACTGAAGAGGAAGGAGATACACAGAAAGAAAGTGCTCTCTAAGTAGAAAGTCCCCTCAAGTTGATGGCATGAGAATGATGTGTGCCATGTGCACGAAGAACCTACCAGGCCGGAGGTGGGTGGGGGACAAAAACAAACAAACAAAAAATCACTAGAAAAGAGTTAGTGGAATAATCCCGGGAATGTACAGTCCCACCAGACACAACAGAAAGGTTTCTTAATAGACAGAGCTTTAGGTGTTAGCGTTGTTAGAATGGTAATGCTTCAGTAGTGGGGCCAGATGAACCCTAGATCAAGGTTTTTCAACCTCAGCATTACTGACATTTTAAGCTTGATAATTCTTTGGTGCACATACTGTAGAATGTTTAGCAGCACCCCTGGCCTACAGCCACTAGATATAACTTCCCTCTAAGTGTGACACCCAGTGTATCTCCAGCCTTTGCAAATGTCCCTGGGGATAAAGACTATTCCAAGCTGAGAATTACCGCATCATGATCATAAAAATAATTATTAATGCTCCCCATGTTCAAGGAAGTAGACAAAAACATGAACATGTAAGAAGACAAGTGGAATTATTACAGTAAAAACAATATCAATGTATTGTAGGGTTATATGTAGAAGTAAAACAACAGTACAAACACTAAGAGGAAGGAAATTAAAGTGTAGTGCATTAAGGTATACTACTTAATGTGGTATACTTAAAGTGGTATACTACTACTTGGTAAATTAAAGAAGCATCCATCATATCATACTGAAATAAATTTTAAAAATGAATAAACAGGGGAGAAAGGAAAGCACTTCCTTATTATAAAAAGCCAGCTAATAAATGTAGAAACAAAAAGACATTTAAAAAAAAAAAATCACCATTTATAACTACTATAGCAACAATGGTTTCCAGTAAGAATTATGAATGTTAAAACTAGTGCATGAAAGTTTCAGACCAAGATAAATACAGTCTCAAAATATCTCCATACACGATAATTATTAATTACAAAGTGAAAAACAGTAACTTTCCAGTGAAAAACAGTAACAAGTAACCAAAGTTAACATCACCACTACTAGGTCAAATCAACACCATCACCTGCCTCCGGATATGCACAAAGATAAATACGACATCACTTCTGTGACATTCCTGCCCAAAGTGCCCAACCTGAATTTAACACTGGGAACATCAGACATTCCCAAATAAAGGGACAATGCAAAATAAAGTGGCCTGTACTTTTGAAAAACATCAATGTCAGGAAATACTAAGAGACTCAGGAACTGTTCTCAGGAACTAAAGAGCCATGACAACTGAATGTCAGGCGAAAACTGAATTAAGGTATGATGCTGATTCTCTGTTGCTATAGAAAGACACTGGGACAATTGGCAAAATCTGAATATTTGGTAACTGGATTATGATAATACGGAGAACAGAAAATGGCTTTGTTTTTAAGGAGAGACTATAAAGAGGGGAGGGGAGAGAGGGAAATAAAAATGAAATGGGGAGAGAAAAGGGTGAGGAAGAGAACAGATGGAGAGGGAGAGAGACAGGGAGGAAGACAGAGAAGAGGAGGAGAAAAAGGAGGAGGAAAAGGGAGAGAGGATGAGAACGAAGAATAAAGAAAAGGAAGTAAAATGTTAATGTTTGCAGACTTTGGGCAAAGGATATTGTGTAGTAAGGGACTTGGCCTTACCCAAAGAAAAGAACTGCCTTTGCCATCAGCTTCTTGAAGGCAACCTATGTCTTACCAAATAGGAGTATCTTTGTTTAGGGCAGGAGCTGGCTACACTAAAAAAGACAAACCATGTGATTTAGGATGGGAGCTTTCGGTCATGTGGCGTCAGTCCATCTAGAACAATCCCGTGAACAGTCAGTCAGTCATGTCCAGATACTGAAGACACAATAAAAATTCTGCACACTGAAGCCAGGGAAGCTTCTCAGATCTGCATATTTAGATGCCAGGCTGATAATGCACCTGAGGACAATAGAAGCTTTGTGTTTAAACCCTCACAGATATTGCCGTATGCATTTCTTCCTTTTCGGCTGGTTATAATTTGTGCCCTCTACTGTGTATAGACTACTTTGCAGTGAGTTCTGGGAGTTTTTCTAGAGAACTTTGGAACCTGAGGGTGTTTGGGGAAGCCTCCACCTCCCCACCCCTCCCCGCACACCACCTCCGAACCTGCAGCTGATGTCAGAAGTGAGAGTGCTCTCATTTGGGCTCTTCTCTCTAACTTTGTAGTTGGCCCCTAACTCCTTGCAATTGGGGTAAGAAGTCTTGGGCAGACTTGGCCGTCTGGAGGACAGGGCTCTCAGCCTCACATTTTGGCTAAATCTGGGTAGGCATAGAGACATTTTTCTTTCACTTTTCCTGTAACACATTTTCATAATTAAAATTTCAATGATGTTAATTTCAATTTTACATAATTGAAATTAGGTCAAAATAAAATTTGAAAGAAGAAAATAAAGAAAACAAATTTTGCATTCAACACAGCAAAAATAATTTTCTTTCTGTACAACTTCTTGAAGTCCATTGTACTTGTCATCTAAATTCTTAAGCTGTTGAAAAGATAGAAACGACTTACCAGAGCTTGTGAATTCCTGGTGACCAAAGGGCTTTCCCTGACATTAACAGCACCAGCACAGAAATCAGGGCATTTTGTTACTTTTATTAGTTAACTAAGAACCTTTAGCTTCCCCCAGAGGAGCAAAAGTGAAGGGATTTTTAAAATCTTGTTTTTCTTTTAAGTAACAGTACTATGATGTAGAGTCATCTTTTCCTCGAGTCATCTCATAACCTTTCTGCTCAGCCGTCAGTGGAAATGCTCTTTTCAATCTTACCTCCTTTAGAATTTGTTCTTATAAATTCCAATTACGATTCCTCAAAACAATGTTTCTAGAGATGTTACACATTCTTGATTTAACAGAAATATTTACATGCAGTGAAATATCAAACCAATTTTTGGTTGTCTTGCCACATTTAAACATGTATGTTGCCTAAATAACTGAAATATAATTCAGAAATCCAAAGTTGTCCTGAGAAACTAAAGCAGTCAAAAAGCACATGATTACAAATAATTAAAATTATAATAAAAAGTAGTATTTATTTGTATAATTTATTATCTTATATATAATGAACGTTACTATTTTAATCTTAGTTTTGCTAACAAGAATAAATTTTAGCAAAGATAATCTATTTTAAATAGCTACAATTTCCTCATATTTTCCATTACTATTTTAAATATATCTTGACATTTATTTTCAAGGCAAAGAAATGTAAACCTAAATGAGTGAAATGACTTCATGATAAGCACACATGAGGAAATCTGAGTTATAATCTCAAAATCCTTTTGTAAAAGGAGTAGTCCGGGTATTTTCTTAAAAATCAACTTATGTAGTTGATTTGTGGAAGTCTTAAGTAAACATAATTTGAACACACTTAAAAAAGAGAAATAAAGACAACAACAAACTTATTTCTATATCCCCTCCAAAGAGACATACTGAAATACGAGTTTAAATAATGGGCTGGTTAAGAAAGAAAGAAAAAAAGAATTTGGATGGAGAAGTTCACAAAAAGTACTAATCAATCATCAAATGTAATTTTTTTCCCCTGAAACACAGGGATTTTAGACTGCTGTTCTTTTCGCCTCCTGCTTGCTTCCCATGAAGGATGAAGAGGCAGCAATGACTGCTGTTTTATATTTTCAGGTCCTCTACGTGCAGTCTTAATAAACTGATTCTTGAACTCAGGTTCATTTTGCTGAAAGCCTGGGAGGAGAAAGTAAAAATCATGAAAACTAACTATATACCCAAACAGCATACAATCAAGAATACTCCATTTTCTCAACTCAGTATTAAGGGAGAAATTTAGTTTCACCTAACAATTTAAAATCTGAGTTCAACAGGAAACAGCTAGAAGTTGAAATATACATATGAACAGTCAATTATGGGACGCATGCTTTCTAATCCTTGTAAACAGAGGTTTAATGGTCGCCACCTCATATATGCTGTGGTGTCTTATGTACGTTGACAATAAAAAAGAAAGCAGCCCAGACAATATGGAAGGCCAGAAAAAGGGCGAGCGGGGGACATTTTATATTTTCAAAAGAGTATCATCATCTGCTTATAAGATCTGTGTGTGAAGCAAATGTAGCCAGAAAATATACATCCTCACTAAGATATTGGATCTGATAATGTTGATGGGAGAAATTTATTTTTAAAGGGCGTATTAATGATTGCACTCCCTTCTGTTATCGAACAAAAAGCTATTATTAGGTTAGTGCAAAAGTAACTGCAGTTTAAAAGGTTAAAAATAATTGTAAAAACCGCAATTACTTTTGTGCCAACCTAATATTCCAAGGTAAATGACTAAACCTACTCAAGTATATGAGAAAGTTCTGTTTTAGTCATAAATTTTAGTCATAAATTTATCCACCAGGTATGATTTATCCACCAGGGTGGCAACTTGTATTCTAGTCATTACAGACTCTTATATTATGAAGCACTTCAATCAAGTTATTATGAACAACAAAGTACTATTTAGGGGAGACATACTAGGCTGAAAAGACATGAATAAATGCATGTTTATAATCAGAAAGAAAAGGGAGGCAAAAATTTAATATAGATTTATTAAAAAGTCCTAGGCATGCAAAATTTCTCCACTGAACATTAGACATCATTGTCAAAAGCCTTTTAAAGATCTCCTTAAAAAGGAAATGGCATAAGTACACACAATTTGGCATAACATTTGCAAAACATCACTGTACACAGCTTCAAAATGCCCCATATCTTGCACAAATCAAATATGCTCTAGAAACATAGCACTCAAAAAGTTGCTCTAGTGATAAAGAATGGAGGGTTTAAATGTTAAATGAAACTGTTTCATGAAAACTGAGATTTGAATAGGCAATATTTCTAAGCTAATATGTATTCTTAATAATTATGTAAACTTGCATGTGTAAATAAATTGACAAATATTATAAATAAGTAAGCAAAGCAAAAACAAAAACTTCTTTTACATGGGTTTCATCATTGGAAAAATGTGGGAGGGCCTTAAGTTTAGAGTTATCCTGCATTTGTGAATATATGGTAATGAGGCAGACTGCCACGTTTGCCAAACCTAGTTTTCTTTTCCTTCTAGATACACAATCAGAATGGATTTCCCATTGAGCTACAGTTAGATGAGGCCATGTGACTGAATTATAGCCAATGGAATGTGAATAAAAAGCTGAACCATAAAAACCTCACATTCAAGCCTCTATTCTCTCTCTTTCCTCAATGAACAAAGAAAACTCTGAGAACTTCTAGAGGCACAAGGCCGAAAAGACTGCAAGGAGCAGACAGACTGATGAATAAGAAATAAAATCACTGAGATTTGGTAGTTAACTTTTTTAGTCTTCTATGCATAATAGGTAAAAATTAAAGAGGACAGAATCCAGATACTGGTGGACTTTAGGTTTTTTAGAAAAACCTTTGGACTACAAACAATAAGAGATCAAACTGAGAAAAATTTTAAGCAATAAAGGCCCATAGAATTTGAGCTCTGGAGCAGAGATAAAAACAGTATGGCCTTCCCAACCAAACCTCAGAAACTCCAATACAGCAGACATTGAATGACAGTGGGGGTGGAAAACAAAACAAAACAAAACACAATAAACCTCACAAACATAATAAAGCAAGTTTGAGAATTAGCTCTAGGAAAGAAGTTTTGGTGCAGTGCCTAGCTCATGGACGGACCGACTGAAAACAAGCAGGTCAGAAATGCAATCAGTTTTTGAGGGAATTATATACTGTGAAAGAAATCACAAGCTGGGCTGGCAAAAATCTCTTGACTGTTAAGACTTTAAACATTCTTCAGGATCATATATTTTTACCAGTCACTTGGGGCAATCCTCAAGGAGATGATACTGAATGTCCACTTCAGATGTGGCCGTGGAACAGGCAGGGACCATGGGGACCAAGTTCCTCTCAGACCCTAGACAATTTTTGCTCAGGCAGTCGACGTGTTGTGTGCCTCCCATTTTCACCTTAACTGAGTTTTTCTTATGGTTATTTTGGCCCTGCTTTGCTACTAAATAGTTGGTATGAGTTATGGTGCATAGTTTGTCTTTTTAGTGCACAGGTCACTATGAGATCTGATAGAAAGTACTGTATCATCCATAACTCAGTAATCCTGGGCTTTGAGTGGGGATGCAGTGACTGGATGGGACTTTGGGTTGGTTTTGTTGGGAAGGAGGGAAGTGCTGTGTGTGGGGGAGGAAAGGTGAAATGGGCATCTGGTGATCGAAAGGATGGCCATTATGTGTTCAAGAAATTCCACTTCCTTTCTCCTCCCAGCCACACAGACTGCATTTCTTAGCCCGTTGTGGCCAGATGGGTTCATGTAATTGAATTCTGGCTAATGAAATGTGAGCAGAACTGATTTCCTGCCACTTTCAGGCCTGGCCCATGAAAACCTCCTGCAAATTTCTCCACGTACTTTATTCCCTTCTGCTGGCCAAATGGAGAGTATTTGTGTACTAGAGGAGAAAGGAGTGAAAAGAAGAAGCTGGATCCTTGTATCCTTGAATGCAAACCCCTCTGCTGATTCAGTGGATTGTCATGTGAGTGAGAAATTTTTGTTTTAAATTAGTGAGTTTGGGATATGTACAGAAGTCAGCCTACCCAAATATATTCAACTTGATTTGTTATGAATTAAGCTGAAAATACTTTGATTTTACTCTTAACCCAGAAAGTAACATACTAAATGGCATGGTGTTGACTAAGATATAACTTGTATAATTTACTTAAAGAATGTATTGATTTAGTTCAAAGTAAATTAAATGGACCCAATATTTCCTAATAACTTTTGTCTGTATCTTTCCCACTGGCAGGACACAGGGAGGAAAAAAATCAATTTAAATTAAAAATTATAATGATAATTATAAGATGCTCTGTTTCCATTTCTGTGGGTTCATAATTCATTCAGACTGTTAAGCAACCAGAATTTTTCATCCTTCTTTGGCAAAGCACTGCTTAACTGAATATGGAAGTCCGGCAACCATTAATACATACCTGGGGTGTTGTTCTTTGGAGCCTGTTCTCTGCAACTCCTAAAGGAAGAAAAACACAATTAGGACTTTAAAAAGATAAATAAACTCTCTGACTTAGGAAGAGAACATAATAAAACTGACGATACAGCTCTTTCAATGGATTCTAATATGCCCTCATCCCACCAGCAATCTATAAAAAAAAATTATAAAAACTACAGGTTTTAGCTACATCAAAAATTTGTTAGACACTAATATTATATACTACAGACACACGTGGGAATTTTTTTCACTACCCTTATAGGGATTTCTGGTCATAAAATATCCTAACTTTGTTACCTTGCGTCTACTCTTGAGGACTATCTGGACAAAGAATTCCAAAAATCGTCTCACAGGTGGAATGAGTCACATACAGCAACAGTTAAGATTTACATGTTATGGGAGAGGGAAGGGATAGTGGTATGTTATTTTCAAGTGAGAAAAAAAATGTTGCCTTTTGAAGGAGGTTAGGGAGATATAAATAATATTTTAATTATTTTCAAGGCTCCAAAGATCATTGTGTGTCTTTCAAAAATTTCAACATCACATTTTTCTATCCTGTTGAAAATTATCCCTGCCTATAAACATATAGAAAAAAGTTTATTGAAGAAAATAGCTGTTACTGAAGAAACTGGCTAACCATGTGTGAAGATATCTCCTATCAGATTAGAATTATGAATGAAAATAAACATGATTTATAACACAACAATTGTGAAAAGTGGTGGGTAACAGCAGGGATAGGCAGTCTGAAGAAACAGAGTCAGGGCAAGCAGCCGTATGCACTGAAATAGGAATATATAATAAAATGATTGATGCTTACAATAATGGCCCCAGGTTAACAAGAAAAAAACCATCATATTCTTTTCAGAAAGTTGTTAAAAGAGTGAGACACGTGAAACATTTTCAAAAGTTTTTTGTCCAAAACTAACTCAAAGTTTCAAAAGTTTGATAACTGAAGGGATAAAGTTAAATAAATTATTAGGCTATACAATGTAATCTTCTGATGAAGCTAGATAAATGTGTCATTCTTATATGTGTATTTGTATATATGACCCCAATATATAGTTGAAGAAGTCCAAGTCAGAACACAGGATGAATTTTGCATAAACTAGAATTATGTTAGGGAGATAGTCTCTTATCTCATATTAGGGTGTGTAAATATTTCATATCTTTAAAAAAATTAAGAACTAATAATTATTTCAGAATTGAAAAACACTCTTACCTTTTACAGCTTTTAGATCCAGATAAAGAATGGAAAAACACTGATTCAAACTTCTTTACTTCTGTACTTGGCTTGTTTCTGTCATTTCTTATATTCTGATGGGTTTCAAGTATATCTTCTTCAGGGAACACTTTTTTGGTGGGTTTTTGTTCCAAAGCTGAAGAATGGCAACTATTTTCCTTCTTTCGTGTCCGTCTGACTTTCCCAATGAAGAAATCATCACCACTATCACTATCCTCAGACATGGAAGATTGTTTGTAAAACCTTTCTTCTGTGCTATCATCAAAATACTCCTTGTCTTCTTCATGTAATTCTTCTCCATCACTGTTACCACCAAGTGAGCTATCAGACTCTTTCTCTTTTTTGATTTGATTTAACGCTTTGATTTCTGGGTCAGCAGGTATCTTTTGGGGTTCAGAGGGAACTACAGAATCCTTTTCAGAAGTCTTTGATGGAGAATTTGTAATGTTGACTGCTTTGGGTCTATGTTCCATCTTGGCTATTTTTTCTTTTGAATTACTTATTGGTTTCTTTGCCAATATTTTGGTTTCTTTGTCTTTTTGGTCACTGATACTAATTTGTTCAGGCTGTAACTTAATGGCATCATCATTTGAACACAAAGTGTCCTTGGAATGATTTTCTTCTGAAGCTTTCTTTGATGACTTAACTTCAGCATCATTTTGTCTTGCATCTTTAAAGGCTTTGACGGCAGCTGCAAGAGAAACAGCGCATGACTTGTTTCAGCATTGAAACAAACAATATAAAATATCACTGTTTCAGTACAGTATTTCTTAAATTATTTTGAAACACTAAGGACAATTTATACATTATGTTAAATAGTCACACACCACATAAAGATGTTTCCTTTAACCTCAGACTACATATACGATGGTGGCCCCGTGAGTTTATAATGAAGCCTGAGTGGGCAGTAGACTAGAGCATCGAGGTCTGTGGAAGTGCCCTCTGTGATGTTCACACAACAAAATCGCCTAACGAAGCATTTCTCGGAACACACCTTGTTTTAAGTGACGCATGGCTGTATGTATAATGAATAGGTCTAAATTTACAAAGAAATCTATTCACTTTTTAAAAACCAAACTTATAAGAAATGCTCAGAAGTATCCACTAAGAATGTAACATTAAAAAAATCGTCATTTCATGTCTTGAAGTTATGAGGAACAGTAAAAATGTCACTGAATGCAAATAAATAAAACAAAATAGCAACTCTAACTTCTGTAGAAATAATGTATTGATGGGATTTTAGAGGAGCATTATAAATTAGACTTCAAACATACAACTAAATATCTTCTAATCTGTGACGAAAGTGAATAAATTCTTTCAATACTTGTACACACATAAACGAAAATTATGCGACTAAGTAGTGGCAACATCAAAAGTAATATGAATTATATTAATAATTAGAAAATCCATTGTGTTCAATATTATAATGAACATATATCATATATTAGTTATACGATATATATTCATATGCAAATATGTTATATGTATTCAAATATTAGAATTTAGGAAAAAATAAATTTAGTTTTTCTGCAGATATCAGATACCAGCCATATTTTCAGGTACCTTCCCTTCTCACATTTGGAAATAGTTGAAAGAGCTATTTATAACATAAAAGATCTTCAAAGAGAAGAAGAACCAAAATCATAAATAAGTCAATAGCCATTTATTCAAAATAACATACACAAATGGATTAAAGTACATGGCTTAAAAGTCACTTATTCGTACCTTTTAGCACATCTATTTTTTTCTTCAAAAGAGGGTGCATCGCCAATCTGGCAAGTGCTCTTTCAGTTGCAGTAGAATCAGGCTGCGAATTGAAACAATAAACACATGGGAACAAAAACAATGTGACACTTTATGAATAAGTAAATAAAATAAAATGCCATAGTTTTTAAAAATTAGAGTTAGGGAACAGAAAGAAATTTCTTAATATTCTCATAAGTCACATGTATAGTCCATGCTAAAGATAAATAAAATTCATGCTGACAAAAATACAATTACTCTTAAACAATTCTAACTACCATGTAATCAATTAATAAATATTCTTTGGGTAATTAATATCTTTCCAAAATTGAGGTTGGCATCATTTGTGATATTTTAAAAAAATGTAATATAGCTCCTGCTTTCAAAGAGCTTAAAAGAGTATGTTAAGACTACATTAACATAAAAGAAACAAGTAACACAGAGTATTAAGCTGGGTGTTATGACTAACGTTTGAAGTTCCATTTACTAGAAACCTAGAATTATCTAATCCTACATATTTATATTTTGAATGTCTAGTATTACTACTGCATTCTCAGACCCTTCCACCACAGTGCCCGGCTTATAGCCAACACTATAAATATTTGATGATGACTGAATGGATATAGATTATACATGATATTTAATGTATTCATGAATTTAGAAAATTCATCATTCAGGCTAATTGCTTTAAATATCATTCATAGGCAGACAACTTCCAAATGCTACCTCCAGCTCTAACTTAAGCTACAGACTCATATATCCAACTACGTACTTCAGAATTCTGTTAAAAGATAATTCTTTGATTTTCTTCTCAAACCTACTTCTAGTAGTCTTTCAATTTTATTGCGTGTAATTTTTTTGGTTGCTTGGGCCTACAACCCTAAGGATTTTTCCATCACATTTCTCCTTCACCTCTCACAATTAATCCTTCAGCAAATCTTATGGTTCCATGTGCAAAATATATTCAACCAGCTATTTGTTACCATTTCTACTCCTACCTTTGACCAAATAACCAACACATCCCTTGGACCAATGTAATAAGCTATACTTGGTCACTCTCCTTTGGATCTTGGTCACCCACAGCCAATTTTTCACATAGCAGTCCCAGAGAGCTTTTAAAATGTAACCAGATCATGCTATTCCCCTATCTGTTCTTTAAGCTTTATTACATTCGGATTCTTAGGCTATTTCACTGCAAGCTCTGTTCTACCTGGAATACTCTCCTTCCAAATATACTTGGCTGATCATCTCATTGTATTCGGGTCTCTGCTCAAATTTTATCTGAACTAATACACCACTTCCCATCAGTCCTTATTTGCTTCAAATCACCTAACGCTGCATGCCAGTGTATATACTGCCATATCTGGAAGGCAGAGACTTTGTCTTCCTTATTGCTAATAGATCCAGCGTGTAGAACAGTAACTGGTAATAGTTAGCATTCAATAAGGGTTCCACAAAGCAAGTGAATAAATTTTATTAGTGTGTGAAAAGGAGAGCTACCAGCTTCAAACAGACATTCAAATTTATTTTAAATTTACCCTGCATTGTAAATAGCCCAATATAAGGTTCCCCCACGCCTGTAATACAAACTTATGAGTATCTAAGTAAAAGCAAGATGGTGGCAGTTTGAAATCTATTCCGTTGGAGGATTGATCTAGGTAATGTTACCCCAAATATTAGGTTGATACAAAAGTAATTGTGGTTTTTGCAATTATTTTTAACCTTTTAGACCACAATTATTTTTGACCTTTTAGACCACAATTATTTTTGCACCACTCCCCCACTCCCCTCCAATGAAGGACATGATTTTTCAGGCTGAAAAGGTTCAACAAAATATATGAAAACAGAGAGTCACCTCAGAATATTGGGGCTTACAAGATTTTATAGGAAAAACAAAAACAAATCACACAAAAAAAATCAGGATTCACAATCGGAGGCCAAAAGACAATAGAGGAATGCTTCTAAATTTCTGACGGAAAATGATTTTCAAACTAGGTAAAAAAAAAATACTTTCAGACATGCAAGATTTTTAAAAATTTACATCCCTTGAACCTTTCTCCCGAGAAGCTACAGGCTCCACTAAAATCAAGAAGGATACAAAAAAAAATGAGGAAGGCATGGGATTATAATGGAATATACGAAACAGAAGATATAGGCAAAATCCCCAGGATGGTAACAAGAGATTTAGATTTAGAATACTGGTGTATTAAGATTTCAATAACGGATGAGAAGTTTGGTGTTATGCTAGAGAGAAGATACTAACAAAATAAACATAACAATTATAAACTACAGGAAACAGAAATATTATGCAGAAAAGGAAAAGTAATAATCATTCCAAATGTGACTCAGACAAAATAACATAATCATGAAATGTTCACCTAATCTATTCGACCGACCTATGTATATTAGCAGGGTGGAAGGGTCCATATATGACATGCAGGGGGAACAAGATCTAAATCCTTACAGACGACAGCAGGAAGTCAACAGCTAATGCTTAAAATGTATTAATAAAAACAGACTGATGTGGGCATACATTCCCTAAGAATCAACTAAAGTTGACAGTGGGGAAAAACTAATAGAGAATTGTAACCATCATACAAATACCTTGTAGAAGTATTTGATTCTCAAAACTGGCAGACTGGCCCATGGGGCAGGTCTCACCTGCTGCCCGTTTTTAAAAATAATGTTTCATGGCAATACAGCCAAATTCGTTCGTTTAGATACTATCTATAGCTGTACTATGTCACAGTGGCAAAACTGGGTAGTCGTGACAGAAACTGAACGGCAGGTAAAATATTTATTACCTGGTCCTTTACAGAAAAAAGGTGTGCCATTTGCTCTAAACTGCAGGTGAGTAGTCCTTAGCGGGGTAAAACTAAAAAAAAGTTAGAAAAAAGAGAAGTATTTTAGCAGGCTCATGATGTTTAAAAGTTACATTCAAATAAACACACCAGGACCACAGACTTCTGTTGCAAATGGAGGCAACTGGTTATAGCATTAAATGCATTAAATACGCTCCCTGAATGGTGAGTGGTTCGGGTTTAGTAGAGACAGTTTGGTCTTCAGTGCAAAAGGCAATGTGTTTTAATCCCCAGGACAATTCCCAGAACATTTATGTGTAAAAACAACAACAATGACAACAAAAACAGCTAGTCAGGACAACTGTTATCCACACTTCAGGCACCTGGTCTTCCTTCCAGTTACAAGGGAAAAGAAGACACTCCAGCAGCAGCTATTAACTGTTCTTTTCAGCACGTTTCCTGTAGCAACTAGAAATTCACTTCTAAGGTTATCCTCAATGTATGAACATCTGTATTGTAAAACATAAATTAGAAAGTATTCTCATCACGAGTTAATGTTCTATGTTTTTAGATAAAAAGTCCGGGAATCCCAAATAAGATTTTGACTAAATGTATTCATGTGTAATTGTTCAAAACATAACTAGTACTGTTCCCAAATTCCTGCTTTGACAACTTGCTAAAAGCTCTGATGAACTGGGTATTTTTCTTTCCATAGTTAGCTACATCTTTCCATCTGAGTTATAAAAAGTTTCAGAAGAGCAGTGGTAAATACCTGCATGTCTAGTGGTGACTCTAAATACTGTTGTGTTAAAAATCATTTTGTCATTGAGTTTATTTACCAAAGTTATTTCTCTGCCATGAAAGATATCCCAGAGTGACTTAGGGATCCAATTTCAGTAAATTATATTTACTGAAAAACTAGAATAAGTTTAAAGTTGTACAATTATGTATTAATCTAATAAATGAAACTGTTATTCTTATTTGTTGTATGTCTTCCTCTATAATGGTGTTTTTAATGTTGCAACCTTTGTGGAAGATGTATTTGGGGAAACATACCAGGTTAATAAGAAGTGAGACACATTTTAACAGGGCCACTTCACTGCATAATTCTAGGGTTGCCACTGACATTGTAGCTGTCACAATTGGAAGGTGCAGTACACATCTCATGCAGCCGTACGTAATAGCGGTGAGTTCCAAACACATAGAGGCTTGAGTCAGGGAAATGGCTAGGTATTCTTGAAATCAAGTCAAGACAGTATAACTGATAAAATTTTTTTTTTCAGATAAAATTTTTCATCTGTGTCCCCTTTACCTCTTGCTAACATTTGAATGTAAAAAGTAAATAAATGATTTCTAATTGCTTTCTGAAGAAGAACATTAAAGAAAGGTTTAAAGTGTTAAATTTGACATTTTTACTTAGGAGACATAAAAAAAGTTTATTTACATGATTACTGTAATTTATAAAATCTGATTGTTTTTAACTGAGACTTTCTTTAAATCAAACATTTTAAGAACTGAACGTATCAGTCAGGTTTCTGAAATCAGTCTAGTATGAGGATCCTTGCTGAGAAAACACTCTTCTTCCAAAGTACTTGAGATAACTTTCTTTTATTTTGTGACCCAACTCCAAGGCCCTCTCAAAACTTTCTGGAGAGAAACTACGTAGAAACATAAATAAAGAGGCTTGTGAAACAAGTGGGCTCAGGTTCACACCTTTGGCCGTGCTTTGGGTCTCTGCTGCAATTTGCCGACATGTAGGAACTCACGAGAATAAGCAGGGCAGCAGCTGCCATGGGACTTCAATTCCTTTATTGCTCCTTAATTTATCTCCTGTCCATCTTCCTTTCTCCCTCTTTATATTACTCATATTTATATTTGTATTTATGTAAACATGACTTATTATGTGAAGTCTTGGCCTTACACATGAAGACACAAATACCATCTTTTGCGGCTCATGATCATGCTCTCATTTAAAAGGTTAAGGCAAATGCACCAATAACTACTATTCCAAGGCAGAATGTGATCAACCTCATGGAGAGACAGAAAATGCTACGGAGACTTATAGAAAAAAAATCGTCATACATCATAAATTTAAATAAATTTATTTTGAGGCTTAAAATGCTAAGCAGTCTCTGTGAACAAATAGTTTTTACACCTGCATGAAAGTCTTCACAATATTGGGGGGTATGAAAGAAGCCACAGCTTTCCTTATTTAAAGTTGACACAGCGTTTGCCATGGAAAATTCTCAGGAAACTGTGGTTTAACACACCTCTAGTTTCTTCCATTTCAAATAAATTAAATAAAAAAGGGAAAATACCTCATCTTTTAATGGAAAATTTTTATTTTGGCATATGGGTATCTATTGTGAACACAAAGCATTTGGTGTTCAATGTTGAAAAGAATTTTGAGAATGTACATGTGAATATAAACAACAGTCTAAAAATGAAAAAGCTCTGTGACACGCAATGTTCATTCCTTTGAAATGATGCCTAAAACAAACTGACTCTAAATGAACTAGCAAAGGTAGAATGCTAGTACCAAGTGCTTTTAATATGAATTGGACTTAATTTCAATTCTAGGTTTTACCTAAAGATATAAATCAACACATTAATATTTGTACTTATTAAAAACATGTAGGGAGATAGTAGGAAACAGTTCACTCAGCTGGATCTAAAGAATTGTGGCAAACAGCAAACTAAGGCTTATAGTTCACACTCTAAGGGAACAGGAGACCTTTCTGTATTCGTTGGACTCTTGTAATCCCTATGACGCCATGATTCTAACATGCAGTCTGACATATATGGAATCTTATTCCATCCTTTTGTCTTAAACTTTCGTTTTTTAGGCCGAGACCTAGGTTTAGGTGTTGGACCTGCCATTTCCTAGTGACTGACTGGAGGCATATTTTTTATCTTTCTGGGCCTATTGTCTCATCTGTTCAATAGGGTTATCATCATCTTCCTTAACAAAATTAATATAAAGCACTAATGAGTCAGGCAACTGACAACGGTAGTTGTTTAATATAACTGTCTTTTATTTTCTACTGGATTATATATTCTTCTAGAAAACATTGCGCACATCTTCTATTCCTTTCATATCTTCCACAGTGCCTAACTGATTGCTATGCATGCAACAGATGTTTTGAATTGAGACACTCCTGAAATTCTGGCAACAGCTGTCTGGAAAGGTTCCAGTGTCTAAACTCTCTAGCTTTAAAGTCTCATCATATACACATTAACTGGCTACTTAACCTTTCTACCCCCTTTCTGCATTTGAAAATTAAAGACACTCTTACTATTACTACACACACACACACACACACACACACTCATGCATGTGCACATGCTTTCTATCACTGTGTGAGATCACTGTGTGAGATCACTGTGTAAGATCAATTGAGATAAGACTGCATATGGAAGAATTGTGCAAGCTGGAAGATGCTATACAAATTAGTATGTTCTGCTCTGTTCCGATGGTCAGATAACCTTAAATGTGCAGAGATCTATGTAACAGACTTATTTCCTATTTGGTATCTTCCACTGAGCTCCTTTCCTATGGCAAACTAAAGAATAATTAGTTCTTCCTCCACGACACTCGGCTGCCTGCCTCATTTCTGTTGTACTATTTAACGTATTAACACATTTTGATATGGAAGAACCTGAATTCAATGGAAGGATATCACAAATGAAATAACGTAGTAACAAAACAGCTGAAATCAAATAGCTTGGG
Organism: Rhinolophus hipposideros; assembly: GCF_964194185.1. NCBI lineage: Eukaryota > Metazoa > Chordata > Mammalia > Chiroptera > Rhinolophidae > Rhinolophus > Rhinolophus hipposideros. Next base: position 16,668,309 of record NC_138053.1, read on the forward strand.
AGGAATCTGAAATGATTCTTAAGCAAGGCAGTTTCCCTTGGCCTTAACTCCCTTAAGACATCCATTAAGAACTCTGATGAAACAGAACTGTTTTTCCTTTCCTGCCTCTCCACTTCCCTCCCTTCCTTTTATTTGGAGGAAGGTACAAAAGGGCAGAAATGTAATCAGGCTTCACTTCACAATATTTCAGTCAGATCTTAAACTTTTTATCTGAATTACTAATATAAATCTCATGACTACAAATCTAATAACATGCAAATGAATTTACTATCACAAAATAATAAGCTAACCTAGACGTCTGTTTCCCCATTTTTAAGATAATGATATTTCACACACTGAAAGGTTGAACAAAGGGTCGCAAATGGAAGACGAAACTCTAAAAAACTGATTTTACATATATTATACATACATTAACTAATTAACCTTCCAAAGTGAAAACAACCTGGCTGAGAAGTTAAAAAAAAAAAAAAAGACACAAGATACTTTATTATGGGTATTTCCAAGTTCAACTTAAGTAGTAATTTAACCAAGTTTTACTGTTAATTAGACTTTAAATGAAAACATAATATTATGGGGGAACTAAACATAAATTGCTTTTTACTCTTACCACAAATTAAACGTTAATGAAATACTTTTAGAATTTAGCAACCAGAACATTAAAACAACTCATTCTAGTAAAAATCTTAAACTATTATTTTTTTAAAACTCTCAAGAGAAAACAAAAAAACTATTGTGCCACATTTTTATACAATTACCACTACTCTATTTAACATGTTATTATTTTGTGTGAGATATACGCCAAACCACACATTTAAAACCTTAAGAAAACTAAATTTTCCCTCTTTATGAATGAAGCCTATAAAACAATACTTACTGTAAAATCACACTCATACAAGATAAGGAAGCTGTGAAATCACGCTCCTGGCTTTGGTGCTGCCTTAATGACAATGACAAGGACAGCATCAACCAATACCCGCACCCCTCAAACAAAAACCTTTGTAGTCTGGCCTTCTTACAGTCAAATGCCTTAATGTTTAACATGTCTAACTAGTGTCAATTCATGATACAGATAAATGAGTGCTAGTCTACATAAATGTAGAATACAAGGATTTTTTTTTCCTTAAGCTGGAATAGGCAAATTGACACTTATAGTTGGAGATTCCAAAATCCCTCTCTTAATAATCGATAAAAAAAAGTAGGCAGAAAATCAGTAAAGATATAAATCACTGAACAACACCATCAACCAATTTGATCTAATGACATTTATAGGACACTAATTCCAACAGAATATATATTGCTTTCAAGTGCACATGAAATAGTCACCAAGATAAGCCATACTCTGGCCCATAACACAAATAACAGTTAAAAGAATAAAAATCAGAAAAAGCATGTTCGTGGATCACAAAGAAAACAGTAACAAGACAATACCTGGAAAACTCCTTAACTACTCAGAAATTAAACCATATACTTCTAATTAAACTATGTGTCAGAGATGAAGTTTCAAGGGAAATGCAAAACATTTTGAACTCAAAGAAAATGAAAATATATCAAAAACATGGGATGCTGCTAAAGTAGTGCTGAGAGGGAAATTTATAGCATTAAATTTATTGCATTTAAACAGAGGAGAGGACTAAAATCAGTATAAGCTTCCACATGAGAAACTAGAAAAAGAGCAAAATAAACAGAAATGCAAGAAAAAATACAAATTTGAGTAAATGGTAATGAAAGTAGTGAAAACTGAAAAGCAATAGAGCAAAATAAATCAATCAAACCCAAGTCTGTTCTCAGACAGAACTGTTTTACGTAGGCATGATTAGCAAAATAGGTGGAAATGCTACAGGGCAAATAGTAGGGAAGAAGCAGGAGCGGCAAATCAAAGAAGAAAATCTAGGTAAAAGTCCAAACTGTGCCACCTAGCAGTGATATAGCCTTCATCAGCTCACTTCATTCTTTCAGTTTTCTCATTGGTAAAAAGGACATAAAAATAATCTTCCACAGAGTGAATGAAAGGATTCAATGAAATATTCATGGACATTAATATGGAAAGAATAAAAATTGATATTGTTCTTAATTAGTAAGGTTTAACACACAAATGTCAAACCAAGTTCAACATACCTTTCAAATGTGAGAACACAGGAAAGTAAAACTCATAAATTACCATAAATTTTTTTGTGTGTGGCAATATTGGAACTCAAGTGGGTAAAAATCATTATATACTAATAGTAATTGGCTTCTTGATAAGTTTTCCCATCAAGGAAAACAGTGACAAGAAAAAAGTAAGTCAAAAAACATGAATAAGGAACTTTTCCTAAAAGAAATACAATCCATTGCAGATATACCTTTTTGCAGATTTTTTCAAAATTGATATCATCACCAAGAGCAGATTTAGTTACTATATCAGGTTTCAATTCCTGTAAAAAAATAAAAAGGAATTTTAGTTATGAATCTAATTTTAAATTGTCATTATTATGAGTTACATTCCTTCCCATGTTTTGCTTTTAATAAAACTGATGTTAAATAAATTATTTGTATAGAATAACTCCTATCATATATAGTAAGAAATTATCATGCTACGAAAAAAAGCCACAACAAAATTAATTTAAGAGCTAATCCCCCCAAGACAATTATATTCAGAGTCCATGGAAGCTAGAAAATTCAGTGTGCCATAAAATCTCCAGAACGATAAAAACATTTCCTTAATAAAAATAAGATTACAACAATTCAAAATGTTAATTTAAGACTTCTTAAGTTTAGAGAAATTTTTACTAATTTTAAAGACACTAAAGGACATCAGCAATTTTATCAATTTATAGAGAAATGTAGATTTATAAATACTTAATTTCCATGCTTAATTTAAAAAAAAAAATCTAAGCCACAAAATACTTTTATATGATGCAAGGAATTAATCCAGATTTATTTTAGAAACTTAAGAAAAAAACGCACAGAAAAGCAAAGAGAAAAATAAGTAAAATTACTGGCAATGTTACATGGTTATAACTTTCTCACACAGCCTTCTTCAGGTTTAAGAGAATTTTAGTTTGATGTCCTTTACGATAAAAAATTGATGTATGACTTTAAGATCATACGAAAATGAAATTTTCCTACATTAATAGTTATCAGGTTATTCTAAAGGGCATGAATACAGAGATAGACGGATAGACAAACAGGTACAGATCTGAAAATGCTATGCTGCTGGTCTTCAAGATCGAGGAAGAGGCTGTGGGTCAAGGAATGCAGGTGGCCTGAAAAAGACAAGAAGCTGATTCTGCACTCCAGGCACAACTCGCTCAACATCTTAAGACTTCTGACCTCCAGAACTATAAAATAAGAAGTCTGTGTTGTTGTAAGCCACTAAACTTGTGGTAATTTGTTACAGCAGCACTAGAAAACTAATATACTTTCGATCTCCTACCAATCTTCGTATTATAAACTAATTCATTACACCGTATTATTTGAACATGCACCATCTACCACAAATAATGCCTAGAGTTAAATATTCACCCTAAAACTACCAAAGCAAAATTGAGATGCATTTGGATGGCTTAAACTTTCCTTACCACAATACTCATACTGCATTATTTTGGGGCTAATTAATTTAATGCCTTAGTTTTACATATAACCATATGTGAAATTAAAAGTGAACGCTAGCTCCTAAAATATACTAGTTCACATAAAATTTTAAAATGGCGTTCAAGTAGCAAAACTGTGTAGATAGAAATGTTGTGCCATAACTAGAATTTTTATTCAGCATTATCAATCCTAAGTGGACACTGAGGAAATAATAAACCAAATGATTTTTAGACAATGCACAAACTGCAATGAGTAATATACTATGAAGTTATTCCTCCCTCCCTATACTTTTATTTAGAAGAGATCAGGTATTTATTGCCTTTCAGAATAAGATTCTTTTTGATGTGTTATCACAAATGGATAGATACCATCTCAAATATTAGTATTTCTTTCAGAAGATAAAAATTAACCCACAGCCTTTCTGAATCTTCTAAGAGTCTGCAGTGGAGTCTACTTGGGAAGTTCCTGTGAAACTGCCAGGATTTACAAATTATCTCTTAATTGTTCTAAATTCTAGATTCACACACATTCTGACTCAGAATGCCTACTATATTAAGGAGAAGTTTTAAACAACTATTGTCATTATTCTTGGATTAAATTTAATAGTTTTAACAATAGGTTATAATTTGGAAACAAAATTTAATTTACCCATATTTTAAGAAAAAATTTCCTTTTAAATTGATTGTGAAATGCAGTTGCTATCGCAAAATTCACTAGGGTCTACTAGATCAGTAATTTAGACTGCAGAAGATCTTGGGAAATTTTTCCTTTTTGTTTTTTTAAGATCTGAAGTAATTCATAATCTTCAAAGAACGCCTGGGATGGTGGGTAATTTCCTGAATTTGTGGTTGTGGTACCTTACCTAACAATACTTGGGTGCCAGAAAAATGTATACACATGACTTTTATTCATCTTTTATTATCAGTATATATTGAGTATTACAATTTTAACACAGTTTTTTTCCTTTCTTAAAATGTGTATACATTTTTTTGGCACCCTCTGTAGATCTATTCTACATTATATATGAAGGTTTCCCATGAGCGCTTTGAAAAGCAAGTAAGATTGCAAGCTCTGTGGGTAAAACTCCAAAAGCCCTAATTTAGGTAAAAAGTAGAGAACTCTGAAAGACAAATGGTATTTAGAGGCTTGGACACTCAAAAGCTTCAACAATTCCAGCTTTCTGGCTGACTATTCAGAAATGGAATACACTACCCCCGCTTGTTGGGAACAGTTCTCCTTCAAGTGCATGGGAAGGAAGCAAACTTGAATCCAGTCAGGTAATAAGCCATCTAGTCAAAAGAAAATGGCCTGAGGAACTATTAATACATAAAACAGGGAATAATTCATGCTTACATTAACCTTTATCTTCCATTTTCTCGATAGAAAAATGGAATGAAGAGCCTAGAGTGTAAGTTCTCAAAGGTGAGAACAGCTTTGACTATTCAGCGTTGACTATTATTAGTTCCCAGCACAATGTCATATTTGTTAAACAGACTGGACCAGAGTGAAGAAATTTAAAACGCCTATTTTTTGGTGACAAAGATAAAATCTAAAGAAGTCAGTAAAATCTCTTATCTACAGGAAAATCAAATTCAGGATTTGCCAAATAATTTTTATGTGGGCTTTTTTTTTTAGAGAAGCAAAGCTGAAGAAAACAAATACTGAAAAAAACAAAACAAAAAAACAGCCAGGAGGACTACTGGAGTGTTGAAAAGTATTCTACATTACTATAATTTTTTTGTATAATGGGAGAAGGTAAAACACTACTTAAGGCCTCAATGAAACACAGATAACATTGTGACTGGCTGGGAAACCACATTGGCTAATAAGCCAGGCACTGTGCCAGCTAAAAGATAAGACTTTGCTCTTTCTGAGAAAAGGTTTCCTGCTAACGGTAAAACTAAGATCCATTTCTAGAACAGCAATAGACATTTTCGATAGCAGCTACATACCTATTCCAAGGACATTCATATATATGCAATGTTTTAAAGTCACCTGGTCCCCTCCTACACCGCACTTAAACATAGTTCAGAAACTATCAATTAAAAATGTGAAAGAAAAGAGTTCAGTGCTAAATGGTTATTTTACATTATGACATTTCTAGTGTATGGGGTACATTCTAAGTAAAATGACCAACCAGACAGGAACACTAAGCTTTCTTTTATACAACACTAATTCCAATGCATTTTTTCAGATAAAAGTATTTCTCTTAAACTTTAGAAAGGTTTCTCTCTACTTTAAATATAACTACTTCAAATATTCTGCAATTTCAAATGCAGAACACATTATTCCATATCGTAATTTGCAAATTTTATGCCAAAATCATACATTATGAACTTGGAAGAAAAAAAAAACACCTAAATATACTTCAATTTAGAAAAAAAAAGTTTCTGAACATTTTTAAATCAAAGAAATTTTAGATGTGACTCGGACACATTAAGTGGCTTAAAAAAAAAGACATACAGGCAAAACAATTCTCAGCTAGAAAACCATGAATCGAGGATAAACTATAAGAAGATTAAGACACCCAGTTATGTAACAGGTGCTAAATACGGAATCCTGGACTAAAAACTTTAAAATGAGTTTAGGAGAAACTCATACTAAATTAGACAAGTAAAAACTAGCAATTTGACTCAAGTATATGAAAATGATGCAATGGTTTTTCAATAAAAATGTTTAAATTTATCACCAATACAAGGGAAATTAAAAATATCAGTTAATTTCCTAAACAAATGCTAACTAAACTTAGGTTCTAAACCTGAGTTTAATTAGGTAGTTTCCTTTGATTTCCTTTAAATGATTCAAGTCTGAAAATATTAATCCTCCCACTTGGGACTTTAATTCATCAGTGAGAAGGGCTTTGTGCTGACTTGTGTAAAACACATATTCTTTTATTTTTAGACATTCAATCCAGCTTTATTTTCTAGCATCAGTATAATTTCTTTTATTTAAGCTTTCCAATAGAATTATCCAAATCATCAAAAAGACAAAATAATGCATTAAATTCTTTATAATATATATGCTATGAATTACTAATCAATTCATAAAACATTAGAATTAGAAAGGACTTCAGCTATTACATAATTCTACACTTGTGCAGACGAGTTATTAACTCAGCAGGCCCGGGTCGCTCAAACTTTGGGCATACCTGAAAAAGGCCTATCTTCATTTAGGACTGGCCTATGGCCATCTCCTGAGATGAGCTCTGAGCCCTTGAGCCAGAGGGTACCAATTTGATTAGATAGTTTATGCTAACACTGTGATTTATGGCGACCATTTCTCCACTCTGGGAGGCCAGAGACTAAGTAGTTGAGATCAGTCATGCAGATGATTCATACCTATGTGACTGGCTCGCAATAAAAATCCTAGGTTCAGGTACGCTTCCCTGGTAGGCAACACTGTTAAGTGTTGTCATACTTCATTACGGGGTGTGTGTCCATGTGACCGTGCTGGGAGAGACACCTGCAAGCTTCTGCCTGGTTTCCTCCAGACTTCCCTCATATGCCTTTTCCTTTTGCTGATTTTAATCTGTATTCCTGAACAGTAATAAACTACTACCGTGAATGGGAAAGCTTTTTTGAGTCCAGGGAATGCTTCTAGTGAATCACTAAGCTTCAGGGTAATCTGGGGGAATCCTTGATCCACTCAATTCTATAGAAGAGGAAATGATAACTCAATTTTAAGAGACTCATTCAAGGTAGTACAACAGGGATAGGACCAGGATGCCCACATTTTGCTTTTTGCCATATCCTCTTATCAGTCAGTGGAGACAAATTAGAAATTGTTTTAATTCCGTCCCTAATCACGTTAAACTAATATTGCTCAAGTTTCCTACACTAAAGGTAGCCATGCATAAATAACCAGATCTGTCAGCACATTTCAATTCCTTATTCCACAGTACCATGTACCACTGCTTTGCCTCTATTCAAAATACAAATTTAATTGGAATTAGGTAATCCCATTTTAGGTTATTTGTCAATTTCCTTCTCTTTCTTCTCTCCAGAGGCGTTTATGTGAACAATCAAATATAGTAGTCCCCCTTATCTGATGGAGGTACTCCAAGATCCCTCGGTGATGCCTAAAACCAGATAGTACTGAAACCTATATAGACTGTTTTTTCCTATACATACATACATACCAATGGAAAAGTTTAATTTATAAATTAGGCTCAGTAAGAGATGAACAACAATAACTAGAGTACAAAAATAATAACGTAGAACAATTATAACAACAGAATGTAATCAAAGTTATATAAATGTGGTCTTTCTCTCACACTCAAAATATCTTACTGTACTGAATTCACCTTGTATCTAAAGGAAGCACTTTATGGCTTCTCTTTGGCATATGTGAACTGCCAGCATCACTATTCTTGCACCCTGGGGACATTAAGTAAAGGGTTACTTGAACACAAGCACTGTGATACTTTGACAGCTGATCTGATAACCGAGAGGGCTACTAAGTGACTAATAGGTGGGCAGTGGTTATAGTGTGGACTCACTGGACAGAGGAATGATTCAAGTCTGGTCCAGGGACTTCATCGCACTATTAAGAACTTATGAACTGTTTATTTCTGGAATTTTTCACTTAATATTTTCAGACCTCAATCGGCCGCAGGTAACTGAAACTGCGGATAAGACAGGATTACTGTACTGTCTCAGCTATATCATCAGTGTAGTGTCGTCTCTGGCTGAGTGGGGGAAAGTATATTTGCTACCAAACTATTTATTCTATGTCAGGCTGTGGGAAGGGACACTGTATCAAGACAAAAAGTAACTTGCTGGCAGTAACCATGTTGATATTTTAAAGTCCAAGAGGCTCTCATTGAGGCTGAGCTTTTAATAAAATCTTTGCATTTTCCAAAACGTGATTAAAATTGGAATACGATGTTTAGATTATGAAAAGTTAATTCCCAATGTAAAGAATTACGAGGTGCCAAGAAAAGTCTGGATTTTTGGAGTCTCATTGTCTATTTGGAAATAAGGCAAATGCGTTTCTCTGAAATAAAGAATCTGAAATAACTCGTGAGAGAACTACTAACATCCAAATCTTCATGCTTTTCCACAGATGGGAATCTCATCATGGTTATCCATCAGTGACAACAAAAACCTTATTTCCTAAATATTGTTCTACTGTTTCTTAAATACAATTCCACCAGATGGAACTTCAATAGGTTATACTCTGTCATCAAGCAGTCAAGGAATTTTTCCAAATGAAATATCTTTGTATTTCTCCTTCACCTATTACTGTGTTCTCTGTTGCAATTAATGGCATCTCCAGCCTCTGCCGCTCAGGTTAGACAGCTCAGTCATCTGACACTGCGGACCTCCTCGTCATGCTTCTGTTATGCTCCAACCCCCCCTTTTGCTTCCTCTGATGTAGTGTCTGCTGAATTTGGTTCCCTCCTTTGGATTACCATTATCCTACCCTTAGTGTTCAGGACTTCATTATGGATTGTGTGGATTATACCACCTAACTAGTTTTTCTGCCTCTAGGACCAGTACCGTGTTTTTCAGAAAATAAGACCGAGCTGGACAATCAGCTCTAATGTGTCTTTTGGAGCAAAAATTAATATAAGACCCAGTGTTATATCACTATATGACCGGATATAATATAATATAATATAATATAATATAATATAATATAATATAATATAATATAATATAAATACCAGATATAATACTGGGTCTTATATTAATTTTTGCTCCAAAAGATGCATTATAGCTGATTGTCCAGCTAGGTCTTATTTTCGGGGAAACGGTAATTCCAAGGCCCATTATATATCACTGTCCTAAATACAAAGCAAAGTTAAAGACCTTTGGTCTGACGTTCAAATCCTTTCATTACGTGGCCTTAGTGTATCTTTCTGCTCTATATTATAATTGTTATTGTAATACACTTCTAGGGGATCTCAAATGCATATGCACCCATTCATTTTACATAGAATCACCTGAATAAATTGTCTATTCTCCCATCTCAGTATGTATGGTAAACTATTTTAAAACTTTTTATTTGTGGAATGCCTTTCTCTACTTGGCCACCTATGTTCTCACTCCCTTTTACCCCCAATCAAAAATCTATCCATATTTCAACTCTTGCTTGCTAAATACCACTAAAATGAAGCAGGGCTTCTTAGAGAAATGGCTGATTACAGATCTGAGGTAGGAACAGTATAAGCCCTGCAACATTTTGTTATGCCAAAAAAGTAAAGACTAATGGAGTTCTCTCAAAAAGTCACATAAGCTACTTTAGAAGGGATATCACTGGTCAAATTTGGGTGTGATGAAAGAATGACAATGACCATATAATTTGTTATTCAAATGATGACCCACTTGAGAGTGAAATGAGGCACTATTAAAAATTATGCTGGGACACAAGTGGTGAATATCAGGAGAATCACAGGAAAATGTGGTCACACAGTCACCCCTAGCTCTTGTCAATTTCTCATATCTCCAAGTGCTCTCTTTTAAACCCACTTCAAGGAAGCTTCTGCTCCAACTACTCCAACCAACGCCATTCTTGTAAAAGTCACCAATGATTTCCACGTTGCTAAATCTAACCAATAGGTCTCAGTACTCCTCTTACTCAACAAATCAGCAGCATCAGACTCTCCCCTCCTTGGCCAATCATAACCTTTTAACAAGTTAATTCCTCTTTTCTCTTTGATATGCTTTCTTCATATGACTTACAGGACACATACTCTAGATTTTTCTTCCTTAGCTCCCTTTGCTAGTTCTTCCTTTTCTTTCTAGCTTACGAGGGGACTTGGAAATCTTCACCATTATCTAACACTACATTCGTGATTTAATCTTGTTTCATGACTTTAAATCTCACATACAAGTCAACAATTCCCCAAAGTCTCTTACCTCTAGCCCAAATCTCTCTTCTGCACTCCAGACTTACATATCAAACTGACTGCACATCATTATTCCTAAATCCTTCCTACTCTGCTCTGATTTTCCATAGCATATCATCTACTAACATACTAAATAATTAACTAACTGATTATGGTGTCTTCTACAATCTGCCCTAAAAGATAAATTACAAGAGATCAGAATACTATGCCTATTGTTTTTTCCTTCAGGAGTATCTTAAGTGCCTAGACATTTATAACATTTGGTAAAATCTAAAAAAATATTTGTTGAAAGAATGAATACTGAAGATTTTTCTTCCTTTCTTACTTGTTAGGTATTATAAATTGTTAAACTGAATATCTCAGGTATCTCTGTATTGGGTATAACATAAACAAGACCTGCTAGTAAACACTGCCCCTGTTCAGGAAGTATTACAGAGAATACATAAAAAAACTGCCTTTCATTGAAGTTTATCATTTTTAATTTTCTAAATTAAAAACAAAAAAATACTAGTTAATCTTTAATCTTGTCCATGTTGAGATATTAATCTAAATCACTATCACACCTAATACAGAACTTCATGTAGGGAAAACTAGTAAAACAATCTTAATATTTTCTATTTCTTGATTCTACAAGTACTTCCTTTATAACTTTTCTGAAACAAAAACAATAAAGCAATATAAATTTAAGTCTCCCACTATATTTTGTGAGGTTATAGTCACCCTTTAAGAGTTGGTTTCATGCTACAGAAAGACGTCCCCATAGTACTAAGTACTTCTTGGCCCACCACAAATACATTTATCAGTGTTTTATACACACTGTATTGATACTCTCTGTTCACCTGTCCATCTCCCTCATTAGACTATAAGCTTCTCAAAGGCAAACATCATATTAATTTCTATATTTCTGTAAGCTAACAGTATTTTGTAAACAAATACAGACTTAATACATATTTTGTTGAGCTGAAATAAAAGTGCTTTGGTCATGAGGATGGCTTCGAGATGACATGATAAAAGTGTATGAACTTTTCTGGCAAAGTACTAGATTAAATAATATAAGGTAAACCTTTTGTTTTTTGAATCCTACAATAGTAACTAATAGTAAGAATGATTTCAGCTTCTGGTCTAAAGTCACAATGCAAGATGGAAAATGATGATGGGAAGTATAGTAGATCTCCGGATTTCTGTTCAGGATTTCTCAGTCACTGAATAGCTCTGGCATAATTTTTAAAACTGGTATTGAAGGCAATAGCTATCTTAAGTAATATTTTATCTATGCCATTTACACGGAGTAAGAGACTACAGAGATTCAAAATCTTAAAAAAAAATTATTAATAGTACTACGTAAGAATACTGACTGCATATTTTAGTGGTACAAAAATAGTTATCAACTCAACTCATGAAAAATTTTAGGATATGATACACATGGCTTTATTTTTCTTTGCTTTTATAATTATACCTTTCTACATCTTAAAAGTCATCAACACATTGCTAATTTTACCTCAAAAAATCATTACCGTTGACCCTTGAACAACACCGGTTTGAAATGCATGGGTCCACTTATACACAAATATTTTTCAATAAATACACAGTCTGCCCTCTGTATCCCAGGGTTTTGCATCAACAGATTCAACCCACCATGGATCAAAATCAATCCGCTGCTGGGAATTTGCAAATGCACAGGGCCAACTCTATAAATTGTTCTACACCATTTAAAGGATTGAGCCTCTGTAGATTTGGTATCAGAGGGGTGCTCCTCGAACCAGTCCTGAGAGATGGCTGTAGGCTGAAGTGAAGTTTTGGGGGGAGTCAAAAGTTATACATGGATTTACAAATGAGTGGGGAGTCTGTACTCCTAACCCGTGTTGTTCACGAGTCAACTGTATTTAAAATGCAAATACTTGAACCTGAAATGAAAAATGAAGAGCAGTCTCAAGCATTATTATTAAATGGTAGAAAGAAAAACAAACTAAGAAATTCACAATTTTGATAATTTATCTTCATTTTAATTAGGAAAATACAATGGTATTGTGCTATAACATTTTTAAAACTGTTTATAACAGATGTGCATATTAATATTTGAAACATGTTACTAGAGAGCCTTCGACTGTGCAGAACACCAGGTGCTGCGTAAAAAAAATAGATAACCAAAAAGTATAATTTATTTTTGAAATAACGTGTAACTGACCTTACATCTGATAAAAGCAAACTGGCACTTTAAAGAAATTGACCGGGGGAAAAAAAATTTTGTGTGCGTGAGTGTATGTTTGTGTGAATGCATTAGAGGTCTATTTGTCTGTTGTCTAAGTACTCGTGGCACGTCAGCTTGAATTCTTCGGAAAACAAGCTGTTCTTTGAGACAAAGACTGCGATTTACCTGAAGTTCCTTTAGGGATAGAGGTCATTTCTACTGAAATTGGTCAGTCTTGGCTGGTAATAGGCTGTGCTACCTCACTGTGCTACCTCACTGTGCCACCACCCAGCTCTGCCCATAACTTAACTCCCCGGAGGTTGGCTATTTCCCTGGAACTGGCTTTTAGCCTTCGATCTGGTTCTCAGTGATCAGACTGTTCCAGAGTGAGGTGAGCTGAAGACCTATGGGTTGCTTCAATTATGAACTGATTTCGGCCCAGTGCCAGCTCAGCCCATAACTTAACTCCCTGAGAATTGGTTATTTCCCTGGAACTGGTTTTTAGCCTTCGATCTGGTTCTCAGTGATCAGACTGTTCCAGAGTGAGGTGAGCTGAAGTAGGTTGTCCAAGTAGTGAGCTGTTTTGGGCCCACTATTAAAAATGAGATCCCTGCTCTCTAAGCCTTCTAAAACTGTCCCTTTGTTTTCGTGCATATACTTAACTAAATGGACAGATCTGACAAACAGTAACTTAGAAAATCAGTGGCCACTTTGGAGAACTTTTGAGATTCCCATAGTTGATTTTCTTGAAACTAAATTGGAAAACAGGGCTGTCATTAAGAAAGAGCAATGGAATGCCTATTTTGAATGGTATATTGAGGTTTCCAAACAAGACTACGAATCTAAAGTTGCCCATTTAAAACAAATAAAGTCTCCAAATTAATGAGGGCTACTAAGAATTCAGAGACAAAATGGCACCTGAAACCTCGTGCTCTTTCTCTACAGCACTGCCTTGCCCTTCCCCCACTGCTCCTTTGTCTCAAGCTCCATCCCTGATGCCATTCTGTCCCTCATTGCTGCCTCTGCTTTCAACTCAGTCCCCAGCAGCACCTTGTTTTTAATCTTCTTTTTCTCCTCCCTGGAAACTTATCAGTACCTTCCCATTTAAGGTTAAACCCTTTGGAGATCCTAACAAACCCCACACACCTCCCATGTCCCCTAAACTAAAGGTGAGTTAAACGAGCCATTGTAAAGAAATTTCCCAAGGTAACTGAAGACTCTAATAAGTTTGCTGAGGAATTTGATATTACTATTCAGGCCCATCCATCAGCTGGGGTTTTCTGACTTTTATCAGCTAATCAATGTCAGTTGGCTAGACAAGCTGGACACTGGATGAGGATTGCTGGATGGGAACATCCTGACAGAGACTTACAAAAGTAAACCTCCAATTGTGAGGAACCCAGGGAACTTGCTCGAAAACTACATCAAGCAATTCCGAAGGCCTTCCCAAGGTCTACAGATTGGAGCAAAATTCACACTTGCTCACAAAGGCCTGACAAATTTGTTCATGACTGTTACAATAGACTTCAGGCAGTTTTTAAGGAAAATTCTGGTCTTCCTTCAAATGTTAACACATGTGTATCTTTTAAATTCTTTGTCAACAGGTTAAATGAAAACCCTTCCCTTCTGGTTAGAAGATCTAGGATGGGATGGGAAACTACGCTACCCTAGAGTTGGTAAATCTGGCCAGCGAGCTTGCCAGTACCCTAGACGAGCCACGTAAAAAGGAAGATTGCCAAAACTTCGACTTTCTACACCCAGCATCTTTCAGTCATCTAACTTCCTTTGAAATCCTTTTGTTAACTGCTTCCATTTAACCTTTTCACATTGAAGTAATCTTAATCCAGCTACTTTTCTCCATTCTGAGACTGAAGAAGCCACTCAGGACAGCCTGACACTGACAGATCACCTCCTGACTCCTCGTGACCATTTACAGAAGACTCCTCTAGGTAAAGCTGATCTTTCATGGTTTACAGATGGTCCATACTTAAGACATGCGAACAGTGAGTACTGTGCTGGTTATGCTGTTGTAACTCCTTCTGAAGTCATCAAGGCAGCGCCTTTGCCTTTGGCTACTTCAGCACAGCAGGCTGAATTATATGTCCTCACTCCAGCTTGCATTTTAGCAAAGGGTAGAGCATTTACACTGACAGTAGATATGCTTTTAGAGTGGTTCATAACTTTGGAATGCTATGGAAACAACGTGGCTTCCTTACCTCCAATGGAGATAAAATTTAAAATGGTCCATATGTACAATGCTTATTGGACACTATATTTCTACCTGATGCTTTAGCCATTGAGATTCCAGGACACTAAACATGACTCCGTGGAAGCTAAAGGAAATCATTTTGCTGACATTTCTGCTAAGAACGCTGCCCTAAAAGGTGTCACCAGCAGTCAGACCTCTGTCATGTTCCAAAGAGAAACTTTTCCTGTTGATAACTCAGAAAAACTGGAAGAAAAACAAGACTGGAGCTCTAATAGTTGTTGGTTTGATGAGGAAAAGAAACTGGTTCGGACCAAATAAAAATCCAGTCCTACCAGAAACTCTAAAATTCCCACTTTTACCCACTGTACATGCATTGAACCATTGGTCAACTGTACAACTCCCCAATATTGGTGGGGAGATATTAAGGCTGCATCAAGTGCCTACTTTAGGAGTCTCACCTGCCCAAAGTATAACTCGGGGAAACCTATTCACACTGCCCCTGGACATTTTAAGTTGCCAAACGGACCATTTGGTTTCTGGCAAATAGACTTCATATGACATCTCATGGATACAAGTATGTTTTAGTCATGATATGCATGTATTCTCACTGGACTGAAGCTTTCCCCTTTCAGACAAGCTAATGCGTCTGCAGTGGCATAAATACTGTTAGAGAACTCCTCTTGAACGCCACGATGATAGAGGAATCCATTTCACTGGTCAGGTGCTAAAGCAAGTCTGTGCTATTTAGCTAGTTCTACATTCTCACTGAGCTTACCATCCTCAATCTTCAGGATTGGTTAAATGCACTAATGGCATTAAGACTCAATTGGCAAAATTTGCAGAAACTTTTCAAATACCTTGGCCAAAACCATTGCTGACAGTTCTTTAAATCTCAGATCTGCCCCTTTTGGTACTTATAAGCTTTTACCTTTTGAGATATTTACAGGATACCCTATTGCCTTTTGAATTTCGCTCCTGCCTCTCTTGATCTACAGTTGGTGAAAGGAGACATACTTCAATATTATAAAGGCTTAATTGCTTCTATCAATAATAATTGTGCCTTAGTAGAACAATCACTTCACTGTGCACTCCAGGGAAATGAAAAAATGAAAGAAAAATACTTTGCAACTGAAGATTTTGTTTACTGGAAGAGACACCTCAAAATGGATTCCCTCCAGCCACGCTGGAAAGGCCCTTACCAGGTACTGTCGACAAACCCGTGCTGCTAACCTGTAGGGAGCAGACTCCTGGATACACGTATCACACCTCAAGTGGGTACCAAACCCTGACTGGAACTGCACACAGTCTGGTGACCTGAAACTAAAGCTGTCAAAATTTAAAGCTGGCGACCTCCAAGGAGATGAGTTACCAAACCTTTTTGGTTCTTGAATCTATCAAGAACTTTGATCTATTTAAGATAACAACAGCCGTTGTCTCATTATCCACAAGCTTAAGCTCCTGATTTACACCTACCTTATGACCTAGATTGTTCTAATTCTACCTTAAATTTTTATTATATTTAAGCTCTGCTCCTTATGCCCATCAACCCTAGACACCAGCTGCTTCTGGTGTCTCTCCGCTGATCTGACACTCAGAGCAAGTCCTTTCTGACACTGAGGGACAAAAGGCTGAAAACTGGAAAACCTGAGACCTGAAGACCTGACTGCTGATCAATGATGCTTTGAGAGAAAAGATCTTGATCAAAAGGGGGGAATGATAAAAGCGAACTGATACTTTAAAGAAACTGACCAGGGAGTTGGGAGGTCCATGGCTGGAGCTGGGTTTCCTGTTCCTCTCTATTCCAGACTTCCTGTGGAACTGTATGGCTCTAACTTCCTGTGGGGGGTGTACGTAAGGGAGCCATTTTGAGAGATCACTTTCTTTCTGCAGGTGGACGGCTGGCCAGAAGGTGCGTGTTCCCACACTGCTGTGGTGGTTTTGTTTTCTTTTCCCAAATAAACCCTCTTTCTGATGAACTATTTAAAAGATTACTTTTGTCCAGTTAACATCATAATACAAAGGAAGATGCAATGCAGTAGGTAGACTGTTAAAAACTGGTTACCTAATTTCTATTATGTATACATGAGGATGAAGCAAGCAGGGTAATTGTGTTTACTGCTGTAGTTATCAATGGTAGGAATAATAAAAATACCCAACATACTGGAGTAACATTTTTCAAATTGCACAAATCTCCCACCCATTATATGTCCCCAGGTATGAATCTTCATGCTCGTATATCTGCCTCCACCAAACAAAACCACTGTTTTAGAGGTTGGTGAAGGCTGTGACAATGATTCATTCTGGATTTGTAAGAGTAGTGAGGTAGAGATGAATGCAGTGTTATCAGAGAAAGCTAGAGAAACTTAAAAACAGAAATGTATAAAGTATGTGTAGGAGATATAAAACTGACTGTAGTATGTAGACAGAAATGAGGATGAGAGATTAAGTTGGTCAGGATGACAGGAACTAACTGATAAAAAAGCTTTTAACACTTAGGAGGAATTGACTCCATCTGGTAGACAACAGGAAGCTAATTTAGGTTCTTAAACAAGAGTGATATATAAAACAAAGTACGTTTACTACTAGGAAATTTTACTAGTGTCAGGTTTTTGCTGGCAGCCAGTTAAAGAATTACTAAATGTCTACAAATAGTACTGTCTCATTTTAGTTCCAAGTTCACTTTCATGTTTAAAGTTGAATTTTCATAGTTTAAAAACTAAAATGAAATGTATCTTTTAACTATAAATTTTCATCAAGATACAAAAATAATTACTGACATGGAAATAATTACAATTTCAGTGAGCAAAAACTAAAAGAAACTTGTAAAATTCAATAGTCCAAAGATTTGTATTACATTTCAAAGTAGATATTAACTAAGCATAAACATTATCAAACAATTTGGTCAAATGAAGCTGCGAAACCTTGTCATTATATAGTCCTATCTCTCACAGTACAACTATCTTTTAGAAAATAAGACAAAATAGCATTTTTAACTCAAGTGATGAAACACGATCACATATTTTTTATGGCAAATAAAAACATCTAAACTGTTCTTGGCACATGAAATTACCCACTTCTGCATGTTCAAGGAGTCAAGCACAAAAAATGAGATGCAGCAATTACATCAGCCTGAAGATTCTACTTATAGTACTGTTGCATTCTAAGGAATAAGTCAGAATAGACAGATTGCTTTTTTCATTTTAGAGATCCTCTTCTAATAAAATGGCTGGCCTTGTGGAGAAAAGTTTACTATTTTTGAAAAGGAATCCAAACATTTGTTTAAAAGGGCATAATTTTGTAGACTTTATAGGAGTAAATAAAATACTTAAAATCACTTTAGTTGTATATCTTTTCAATAACATGTTAACAATAAAAATAATTAGAGAAGGTGAGATGTGTATTTTAAATTATTCAGTATATTAAATAAAAAGAGGATAAAATTACAGCTTTATATGAATACATTATATTCACTTTTTTATTCCTAAAACTTTTTAATCTGTATACATTTGCAACTTTAGTTTTTCTTGCCCAAACCCAAAGAGTTAAAGAAAAAAAGAAACAAAAACAAAATCTCAAACTTAATAAACAATTACATAAGCCCATAGAACATTTTTTTTCCTTCAGTGAATCACTTCGGAAATTCATCAAAAGGCCTTAGGAAAATTCTATTAGGTAACTGAGGAAGTCTTTCCCTACAATATTGGAATTATAAATAAGATATAGAGATGAGCAAAAAGGGATTTAGGAATGTGTTAAACGAGAGTTGTTTTTAACTGAAAGAATAAGGGACAATCTTTCAAAATCTCAAGAAAATCAAACTATGTATCATAAGTTCTTATTCCTTCAAAGCATTTTCTCTAGAACTTCAAGTTTTCAGTAAACTTTATCAAGGGCACAATTATAATAAAATCACACCTGTTTATTAATTATATTTCCATGTGTTACTAGGTTAAAGAGCCTATATCAATTAATACTGGAATCATTACATTCAAATTGTTTATAGAACCAAATTTAGCAAGGAATTAAATTTTCTTTGACATCTAATCATTGCTACTAATTCACGATCCCAAGGGAATTGATTAGTTTGGTACTGAGCTTCCAGATATTATTTCTAAATGTTAAATATATATACAAAATCCTTTATGGATAACCCGGCATTCTGTATCTTTAGGAAGGCCCAACTATTCCAATCATGTAAAATTATAATCAAATCCTATTTTGTCCCCAAGAGGCAATGATGATAAATTACTTCATTATTATTTGCACTTTTCAACTAATAGTGATCATTAAAATTATAACACAAAAGCACATTTCTTTATAATACCTAATTATTCTTAATACAATTGAGCATTTAAAGTGTAAGAGGTTAGGTTAGTAGAGTATTGAGAATATGGACTACTTACTGATTCAGATAGATTTGGAATGAATCCTGGGTTTGTTAAGCTTTAGTAGTGTAATTTTGGGCAAAGCAATTAATCCTTAAATCCCCAGTTTTCACATCAGCAAAATGAAGCTAAACAGGAACCTTGAAAAGCTACTCTGAAGATTATAGATAATATATGTAGGTTGTAGCAAAGAGTCTGGCACAGAGCAGGTGCTTAAACATTAATAACTAAAATTAAATTATTAGCAGTGTTCATATATCTGACGTTGATCTTCCTAGTGCTATAAATAACATATAAGTCTGGGATGTAAAGCTGTCGCATAAAACAGTATCCTTGTTATCTAACAGGGAATCAATTGAAGACTATCAAGGAAATTATATCAATTTGATCAATCAGTAACATTAATATATATAATATATTATATATATAAATATATAATATATTATATATATTAATATATTTTTACTAAACTGCCATCTCTTCCAGGAAACCTTTCCTGCTTATTAGCTAGAAGCAATCTCTTACTCTTTTAAAATTTTCAAAGCACCTATCATAACTTACCGTTTTTAAAGTTGTGTGCACCCGTTCCTTTCTCTGATGGTCTAAGATTTTTGCAGAGCTGGAACAATGAATTACATGGCACATTACCTTTCATAAAGATAGGCTTTATAAATGTCTCCTTAATGCATGAAAAAATTAAGTCAGTCACTGCTTCCTAATAAGTTATCTCCCCTCCAATCTCTTTTCCCTCTAGTCAAGCCTCCACTCTCCTTCAAATTTAGTTTTCTAGAAAATGCATACGATTATTCAAAAACTTTGATCTACATTTCCTAAAAGGCTTTAAATGGTAATCTCATCTACCCTTCAACCACCATCATCAACCTTTTGTTCCTCTATTCATTCCATATTCCAGCCATGACATTGATTTGTTGATGAAATAGTTGAATGTCTGCTTTATGCCAATTAGTACACCAAGCTCTGGAGATAAAAACATCTTACGCTCAAAACAAGGAGACATATAAAGACATAATTACAGTTCAATGTGCTAAATATTATAACAGAAATAGAGTACTGAGCAGACCTTCCAAATCACACCCAGAACTTTCAGACCCGTATGCTTTTTTCTTGGTGTGCTCTATTTACCTAGACTGCCTTTTCCAAAGCAGAATCATATTTACTCTTCAAGTTCCAACTCAGTACCCCCATTCTGTAAGGTATTCCCTAAATCCTGTAGGTAATTAATTAACAGATGCCTTTTCTAGGTTCCTACAACTCTTTGATTATAATAGTGGTATAGTGTATATCAGACTCATATGCTTGTTTCCCACAGAACAGTATATTTATTAGCTGATGGCAGAAATCTATTCATCTACATATGTAGCAGGTTCTAAATTAAAAAGTATTTAATTAACCTCAGAATAGTATATGGAATTTATAATAGTTGTTCTGGGAATTCCTAGTCTTTTTTTCATTTGTACTTTTTCTTTTCTGGCTACAAATTTTATGGATCTTAAGAAAATATATAATCATTAATAAACTGGGATGCTACATTAGATTGTGGAGAAGAATTATTAACTACAACCAAAACCCACAAGTTCTTTATTAATATACTGAGTTTCAAAAGAAATCAAGAATTTAAAGTGAGGATTTCTCTCCTTACCTCACCCATACATAAAACTGATATACGTTGAAAAGGGTTTAATTAGTTTTGAAGAAGGAGAGAATATAAGTGAACTATACATTTTCACTGTATATTCCTAAAGAAGCATTTGTTTTCCCAAGTTTCAGATATTTATTAATCAGTGTAAACCCCAACATAATACACCAACATGATTTCGTGCATTTGGAGGGGAAATATCTCCTGGTGAAGTGGAAAACTGTGGATGGCTTCTGGAAAAACTTCATTCTAAGCAGATTTCTAGTGAAACATTTGATTTAGAAGTCTGGACCTTCTTTCTTCAGTTTGCTGTAATCTACATTCACTGAGTAAAACTTGTGTTGATCATTAGGACCTAGCTTGTTCCAGGATTCTGGGTTATTCTTTTTATCTTAAAAGACATCTGAATTGAATAATGCCAGGCGCATGACATACAGCGCTGCTCCAGTAGGTCCGGCTCCAATAAATACAAAGGGGGGGATCAAGCTTGGATGTTTCCTGGCCTGACCCAGGATTTGGCGCAGCATGGTTGCAGCAGTGGGCTCAGGTCCGGAAGCACAGAAAAGCAAAACTGCAGGCCTGGAGACTAGGTAGTCTCTGCCCCTAACGAAGCCTTTTTAATTGGAGCAATCATTGCCCTTGGAATTATTTTTCTTTCTTAGAAGACTACATAGTTTATACAATTCAGTGGCAGGTATAGAAAACAATAAAATTACTCATATTCAAGAAAAGAAAAGGACACTGCTGAGTTTCCCTTGTCACAAAATATTAATAATTTTAAGTAGCAAATACTAACATTAATTATTGTAACAGGAAAACAGAACACATGGTTTCCATTACAATAGAAATCTAACAATATAAAATATGTGCTCATGTTAATGAGTGTAAATGTTTGAAAATAATGTGTTTCCGTTTAATCCAAAATTCAGGTAACATCTCCGTTGTATAAGTTATTTATTTCAAGACCAGTTATTTATTGTTATTATTGCTGCTTTACTCTAGGACTCTCTGTCTCCCATTGTGTGTTTCAAACAAACTATGTTGTAATATTTGCCTCTTTGCTCAATCACCACATTATTTCATACTGACATGATACTCGTATTGGTGGTCCAAAGTTTTTGAATTAACAGTTGAAAAGGGTTTTGGATACTTTCACAATTAGTAGGAAGATTCTGCCAAGGTTGTAAGTTCAAATTTGCAGAATTACAAAACTTAAAAAAAAATAAAAATAAAAATAAAACAAAAAGAAATAAACATTTTTGACAAAAAGCTCATGTGATACTCCTTTCTACTTCTTACCCCTAAATCCTGTTTAAACACGCATCAGCCTCTGAAGTAGGCTTATTTGAACTGAAGTAATTCCAAAAGCAGTTTTTTATTTTAAAATTAGGTGGATATACTGACTGTTAATGGTAATAGCATTTTCATCACGTTTGCCAACAAAGACCCTTAGCTTTCCCTTTATTTTCAAATAGAAGTAGGTTTAAAAACAGGGATGGATACCACTTTTATTTATCACAACTACTCTCATTTAAAAGATAAAAACATTTAAGACCACCGTAGATTTGATATAACATCTTTATATCAACATAGCTTACACTGAAAATTATGACCCCTACATATTAAAAATGCAGCGCTGCTAACAGTTTCAGGAACATGACCTACTCAAAAAGCTTGCTTACTATTGCAGAAACCACATGCCAGGAAGCAAACTGGAATTCCAGCGTGATGATCTGTTTCTACTTAGTGCTATATGTGTGAGGAGAGCAGTATATACTATAACTATCTTTTAAAATTCCACTATGACTTCCTGTTTATCATTCCACATGTTACAAGTTGACTACAGAAGGATATTAAATCAGGGCAATAAAAGTCGCCTCTTTCAAAAAATTGAATTATAAGTTAAATGGCCTTAGAGAACTGGCCAAGGTTGACTGTGAAATGAAGAGTCTACCCATTCTTTTATTTTGTACACTTAACATTAAAGCCAAACCTAACACCAAAAAACAAAAACAAGTCTTGGGTTGCAGACTCTTCTTAGTAACAGTTCAGTAAGATTCTACTTATCTACTGAGATTCAGAGCAATCTCAACATTCTACACACGCCAGTCTTATGTGAAAAGTCACTCAGTCAGCCTAGCCAGGCAGCCTCCAGAATGTAGCTGACATTACTAGGTGTTGGGGACAAAGAATTGAGTAAAACAACCTATTTTCCTAAGACAGTCTAGCTAGATAGGAATGGCATGAAAGCAGACTCATCCAACACGATAGCAGAATTATATAAAGGTAAAGAGAATAATATATAGAAGATGTGGTAAATGATTAGTACTCCAAGGGTCAGAGGGGTGGTGTCAGGGAAAGTGTCCTAGAACAAGAATTAGAATTAGGTATTAAAGTAAGGAGTATAGTAAGTAAAGTAAGTAAAGAAAGTTTTTATTCGTGCTACGTGTAAAACATCTGATGACAGGCAAGGAGGCATAAAATAGATTGGTATGTCTGAGGTTCAATATAGGTGGAACAGTAAGTATGGGATAGGTAGATGTTATTTATAGGTGGAGAAGGTAGCTAGTGTACAGATCACAAAGGCTTTGTATGTCATGCAGGAGAGAATCCTGATCAGATCTGCATTTTAGGAAGGTCACTGGTTCCAGTGTAGAATGTGATTCGAAGTGGGGTAAGACCTGAGGCAGAAAGTTTATTATTTCTCCAAAGGAGAAATAATAACTTGAACTAAGAAGTGGTAACATATCTAGGAGATAAAAATAATAGGTCTTGGTGAAGGGCAGGATTTGGGAATATAAAGTAGCTAATATAAAGAAGGGAATTCAAAAGGATTCCTAGATTTCTGGCTTAGTAAATTAGATGAATGATAATATTAAAACCAAAATCAGGAACAGAAGAACATTAGAATGGGGGTAGCAATGTACAAAATGTTAGGATCTATATTCAGATACTAACATCTTTGGAAATATTTGCTCACACCTTCTCTCTCTACCTTACAATATGTCATCCTGTATCCTCTTACCCCAACATCACAACTGCCTAGAACAGTGATGGACACCTAACCCAAAATAGACCGAGAACTTGAGCCAATGTGGGTTCTTCCCCTGAACAGAAAGCATGAGGATTCTGGAGCTGAGGATGACACTGGAGGGGGCCCTGGCCATAACTAAGGAAGGAAAGCTGTCTGGAGAGTCAGAGAGAAGGGAAGTGAGAGGAAGCTGCAGAGTGGGAAGGATGGGAGGAAGATGAGGAAAGGTAGAGACGAAGCAAAAATGGAGGGAAAAGGGGCAGGAAAGAAACACATAAACTACATGAGTTTCGGAGAGCTCTCCAGAGCCTGACTCTAATTCCTGGTGAGGTTAAAATGCAGTGTTTGCCCTTAGGCTTCATAAGAAACCCCACTATCTTAATAACCCTTTTTAACTAAGATGAGTGAATATGTAAAATATCGAGTTTCAGGTGCATCTGAAAGCACCTAAGTGGAGCTGAATATTAACAGTGAAGATCTTACAGGAAAGATTTGCATTAGAGAGAGATTATGAAGTATCCCAAATAGTGACAGTAGTTAAACTTGCAAGTAGCCATGTTAGAGAGTGGAAAGTGGGAAGATAAAGAAAGAACTTATGGGGAACACCAGCATATAGGGGTCAGAGTCAATCTTATTCAAGGAAACTGATGAAGAGGCAGGTAGAAAACTGAGTGAGTTGCTCAGGAAATAGGAAGTTGGAAGAAGTTGAGATCAATGTGGCTATACTATTAAGATGCTATTCTCATAAAAGAGGGAAAGGAAGAAAACTGGGAGATAAGCTAAAGGATAATGGCGGGTGCTAAGGGAGAGTTTGAAGCTATAAGTAAAATTAGGCATAATAATAACAAAGAAAAAAAGAAAGGGACACAGCACATTAAGAGGGATTGGCCCTGAATAGAAAAAAAGTTTGAAGAAAGCCACTTTTCCTCTGGGACCAATAAGAACAACTATCAATCTGGGGCTTACTTTGTGAAGAAACACAAACCTATAAAACAATTTATTAAGTTTTACTTTTTGTGAAATGTATTTTTTTAAGTACCAAAATATATCTGTCTCTTTACGATGACAAGGGATATTATCGTATCTTAAAAAAAAGTTATCATCATGATAAAAGGTTAGATGTTTAATGGGTAAACATCTAGAAACACCCTATCAAAGATATAAAATAAACTGCTGATTTAGTAAATTATTTAAGTGGTATAAGTATTATCATAATGATATGTAAAAACATGTCAACCATTGCTTTGTAATTAAAAGATAAATTCCAATTAGACTATTTCAAAACAAAAATACTATTTCAAAAATCCTAAAAAGCCTACTCTTGCTCATGGTTGAAAGAGTAAGGTAGCAAAGGTGGTAAGCTCCAAACTAACTGAAATAAAAGAATAGGACTTGGAGCAAGACATGACTTTATAAAACTCAATCACTTCATTTTATGGATGAAAAACTAAAGCCAACAGAGGTCAAGATTCATAATCTTAATTATACTTCAATTCTAAGACTTAGAATTCAGTTTTGTAGTTTTCAATTCATACTCATTCCACTTTGTTTTTCTTTTGGCCTACGGGCACCAGTGTTAGATGGAAACAATATTTTGTATGTTCTAACAAAAAGGTAGGCAGACACATCCAAAAGATGTTGGAGGTATCTAATACACAGTGTTCCAACTGCTCTGAGGGCTGCTGCAAACAATTAACCCAGTTTATAATTATAGTCACAAAGCTGTAAATTTTGAACGGTCAAGTACTAAAAAAGCTTTATTCAATTTTCAAACAATTAGCAGTTATTCTCTTACTATCTTTGTGGATTAACAATATCCTTCACTTTCGCAAAATTCCCAAAGCACATTTATGATTAATTGCTATACAAACTTTCTCTCATTTTCAGATTCAACTAAATTCTAATGCTTCAGAAATATGTTACAGAGATTAATTATTGCAAATTATTGTAAAAATTAAATAGCAACACACACTAAGATTTCAAAACTCTTAGAATATAAAAATGCAGTAGTCTCTCTCTCTCTCACACACACACACCTTCAGGATGTACATATAACAAATATCTGCTTTCTATAATATTTCGTTGTACAATGAGTATTAAGGCTTTCTAATCCATGTTGCTTCAAAATTCTTTAAAGTCTCCACCTGAATACATATCTACTTTATAAGTGATACATCTCCATTTGTATATAAAAACATTAAATAAATAAATAAAAATAATGCAGTTAGGTAAACAGATATTCCCATCTTATTTTCTCTACATTTAATTTTATAATCTATAATTTAGTGATTTCTAAAAAAATTTTAAAGACTGATACTAAGCAGTGTTTAACTTTTCAGTATTATAATGCTTCTATGAATATTTTCATCTGTCCTGAGACAATAAATATAAAACACAATATAGTGCCTGGCAAATAGTAAATACTCAGTTAAAACCAGTTATATTACCTTTATTATTAAGGAAGGAATTTTTGTATAAATTATTTTCACCGTATGCCTTAATTTTACTATGTGCTTCTCTAGCTAAATAACTTAGGGATCCGTAAAAAGTTAATAGAAGAAAAAGTAGAGAACCATATGACTTCACTCATATGTGGGATATAAAACTGAAAGCAACAAACGAACAAAGCAAACAAACAACTCACAGACACAGACAACAGTTTAGTGGTTACCAGAGGGTAAGGGGGGAGGAGGGTGATAGAAGAGGGTAAAGGGGTCAAATATATGGTGATGGAAGGAGAACTGACTGAGTGGTGAGCACACAATGTGATCTATAGATGTTACAGAATTATATACTTGAAACCTATATAATTTTACTAACCAATGTGACCACAATAAATTTAATAAATTAAAAAAACAGTTCATAAGCTACTTCAATTTCCAAAGAAAAAGGAACTGTTTCAGAAGCCAGAATTTATACTAATATCAAAGTTAAAAGTAGGAATACTATTAGAAAAGGCAGCAAAGACTTGGTATTCGTGCAGTATAGTCTATAAAATTGGAACCTATGATTTTATAGAATCATAAAGATCAGGGCTTTTTTTTTTCTTGGCCAGAAAAGACAAACTCCCATTTCTAAAAATATCTCAGGTTTTCATCTTGAGGAAGTCATCTTGCAACAAAATACCCTGTTATCATAGAAAACAAGCATAGGACAGTATGTCATGAACAAGACTATAAAAATGTAGTGGTATATGAGCCAAGGAAAAAATTCATCTGGAAAAATGAATAAGTAGAGGTTTTTCTTCAAATTTAATTGAGACTGTGAATTTTCTGTTTTGTGACTATTTCTTTGATACTCCCATGTACATGATAAACACTTTTAAAAGAAGTAACAAATGACCTTTCTTAAAAAAAAAAAAGAACGCTCTATATATTTGCTTATTTTAGAAAAGTAGACCAATTTTGTACAAGAATCATAAATGATGAATAAAATTTGACATTTAAACAAAGCAAATGCATAGTGTTATTTTTTTTCCTGGTTTTCGTATTTAAATTTAATCCAGCTTTTAAATAGCACTTCAAAAAAGATAAATTCAGAGCATCCAATTCAGATGTCCGTAACCACTGCCATGAATTCAAGAAATATATACACTATTAATTTTATGAATTAGAGGACTATGTAGGCCATAGATTTTAGCTTTCTATGATGCAACAATTCCATAGTGGTTTTATATAATCACAAGAAAGAAGCAGAAAGAAAAAAGAAACAAGAAAACCACGGTCATGACACAGTAATTTTGTAAAGCTATGAACTTTATCACTGAGTCTGATTCCTTATTTCTGATGAGGTTTTAAGAATAACAGAGAACAAGTTTCACACAGATCAAACAGGACAACTTTCTGATTAACTAAATTAAATCCATTACTGAGAGTTACAGAAGGGAAGTAGTCTAAAGATTAACGACTTTTATTTTCTAACTCTTCACACACTGCATATAGGCTTATTATATATAATGCATCCTTTCCATGGTAAAATAAAATCAGCAATTATATAAAAGCTCAAAGCCTCTGAATAATTTAAGACTACAAAAATGACTATTCAGAAGAAATTACAGGGAAAAATTTAGATAAGGAATGCAATAATTTGGTTAAGAAAAAGTGAGAGACAAAGGGATATAATATACATTAACTTCCTATCTTAGTGTTATCCTCAAAACAAAAATCTCTAAGAATTTTATTTCTCATTAGAATTTCATGGGGAAAAATGGTATATGAAAAAGCCTAAATCATAAGTAATCCAAAGTGATACAAATGATAATGAGGAAGCAAATATAGAGTATTTTGACTGAATGACTGGGAAAAAAAGGGGTTAAAGAAGATATATCAAATGGATTTCATGAATTTTGCAGTCCTGTGAAAATAAAACAAATAAAAATAACCTCACAAAAAACAATAAAACAAGTAAAATTACCTTAAACCAAAGAAGAGTCATGTCCTGTTTCTATTCATTTTAATTGATAACTTTGACATATAAAACACTACCATCCCTTTAAAAAGAAAAAATGGCGAGGAGCTTTGATAATCTAATTCAATTAAAATATGTTTAGAGAATTCTCCTGTTCTTTTACCTATCTCAAAACTTGGAAGTTATACCAAAATGTAATAGTCAAACATACATGCAAAATGACCCTGCAATTAAGATAATTGCTGGTACCAAATGTTGTTTTTAAGTTCTGCAATATAACAGTCTCCCAGACATTTAATAGTATGTCATTTGGTAAATGAAAGTTTCCACAAAGTAAGAGCAGCGAGAAGACCTAAAAATTATACTAGTGAAGAGTCTGGCTGAAAGAAACAAAAATACAGATCATTTTGGTCCAATACTAATTTTATTTCGAGTTACTACAGAGCTGAATAAAATGCTGACACCACCACACAAAAATTTATTGAGTTGGCAATACGCAAAGCATGATGTCAGCCACCAATATCCCCATCTACATTACCAAATAGCATGAACACTTTAATTCTTGAATTTAACTTAGATTTCATGCCTAAAGTTACAGTAAAAATAAAAATGTTAGGCATGAGGTATTATGAAACATAGATGAGTTTAGTTTGGCACAGTTTTGACTCAAATTACTCTAGTACTTTACCAAATTCAATATTAAAAAAACACGGAGAAATGCAAGGTTAAACATATTACAATTTTCTAAATGTACTAGAGTCTTCACCAAACAGACCATAAAACAAGTCGTAGTCAACTTGCAATAATATCCAAATAAGTTAACATCAAACATACACAAAATACAGATTTACATGAGACACAGAAACACACACACACACACACACACACACACACACCCCACACACACACAGGTCCTCACCTTCATGGCATGGATTTCTTCCAGCAATCGTTGTGCCCGTCTCTGGTTTTTTAACAGTGCATCTTCGGTACCCCTGCAAAAAATACATTATAACATGTAGCCAGGAAAAGCGTTTATTATAGCCTTATTATAAAAGTCTCTTCATTTCTTTTAGAAAAGCATGATAAATCTCTAAATAACAAACTGTCATCCTACATTATCCTTCCCCTAACCAACACATACCCTAATTTCATCAACAAACCCAAGGTTTTGGCTAAAACAAGCACTGTCCTGGCATATTAATGACTATTACCACTGATAGACAGCTTCCTTCCAATTCCTTAATGGTAAGGCCAGATAATATTTTTAATCAATCACTTAAAGGCTCATTGTATTTAATGTAATATAAGTTCTATAAGCTACAATTAAAGGATTTTTATTAAATAAAAATTTGTTCTCTGGATTAAAGGAATACATAAAGATGTCAATGTCTGATTAAATCAAAGAGGGTTATCTTCCACAACATTAATGAAAGAAAGCATAAGAAATTAATCAGAACAAAAGACATCTGAAGACTTTGTAAGTATTCATGCTTAAAGTATAAAAAAATATAATAACATACTTTTTCTCTACTGCTGTGACACTGAAAATACAAAATATTATTTTTTCAAAAATTTAGATGGAACAGAAGGTTTTGATAAACACTTCCACAAGGTACTGAAGATTTCAAGTTAATGAGCAATTCAAGGAATAAAGTGATAGAAAATCTTTATAATTGATTCAAAGAATTACGAGATTCGCTAAACTGCATCAACATCTTAAAATAACTTCTAATAACATGAAACACATACATAACCCCAAAGGACTTTCATTCTGAAAAGGCCAAAAAGAGAGTTTTGAAAAAACAGCAGAATTCACCAAGTATCTTAAGCGAATATGGTCCAAACCATGTAAGGACAAGCTGACACAGCACATTTTAACTCACTCAGACCCTTTCTAAATATGAAACAAAGTACTGTATGAGTAAGATATTTAATTATTCCTCTGGGTCCCACCCTCAAACTATGTAAATATTGATTAAAAACAACTTTTGACATTTTATTAGTCATAGGATAATTACTTTAAATGACTTAACTTTTTTGACTTCAGTCTGCCAACACTCCTGACGAGTTTTCGGATAACCAAAACTCGGATTCTCTTCACTTCTTTTCTCATCTTCACAACCTTTGAGGAATGAAGCCAAAATTAGAAAGGCTATTAATTCAAGAAGAATTAATACTTCGAGTCTTCATATTATGGATTAAGTCCACCAGTTTAACGAAACTTTTGTTTATATTCATAGTTTGATGAAATCAAACTTCCTTCATAAACAATGGACTAAACCAACATTCTAACACTAACACATACACACACATACACACACACACTTTAAATCATCCCATTACAGAACAACACTGAACTCTGAATAGAAAAACCAACAACATTACTGTCCAAGAGATGGAAATATTCTAATGCTGAAGAACTACATGTTATACTAGTACTTAGTATAATGGGATGCTATCGTTTTGAGTTTATGTTTTGTCTATCATTGTTACGAGCCATCATACATCTTATAATTCCTTCTGTAATTTTTTTCTTCCCCTCCTCCACTTTAGGAACTACATAAAATTCAGTTCAAATATAATCTTTCTTGTGAAACCTTCCATGATTTCTTCAGTTAGAGATAACCATTCCATCCTTGGTTCGCCATATACTGCATAGGCAGCATCTATGTCATTGTATTGTCACTAACTGCTCACGTGACAGTCTCTTTCTATAGTTTGTGAGCTCCTAGAGGACAAGGGGCCTCCGATATTTACCGTTTTTCTATGCCTTGCAAGAGTGCCTGGCACACACAGTCCCTCCACTTCTCGCCAAAACAACATGATTATCATTCTATTTCTTGAGGGCTCCTGCATCTGGCTATAACACCTTTGCTTACTTTTTTTTAATATCATCCACCCCTTTCTATATATTGGGAACCAACTCACAATTCCTCTCCCTCCTAAGTTTTGCTATCATTCTGGGTGATGTAGACATCCACTTAAATAACTCCTCCAATATTACATCTCACTTGTTGATTTCCTCTTTTCTAATGACCTAAATTATTCCTTCTCTGTCACCCACTTCCATGGTCACACTGTGGTCCCTGTCTGTCATCACTCATAACTATTCTATTTCTAAAACCATAAATTCAAATACTCCACACTGAGCACCATTTCTATCAGCTGGCTTGTTCAACTCCACCCACCACCATCGTTTTTAACTTCACCAGGATCAGTAATTCACTGACCCGTCCTTTCAAATGGTTCAGTTAGTCCTTTCTTTTAATTTTTCTCCTTTTAGCCAGTTTAGGTACATGATCAATATCTTAAGCTCACCTATCCCTCTAGTTAACAATCCCTGTAGTTAATCTAGGATGAAAACAACATTCTGGGTTCTTTATCACAGCACTCCAATACAATCCTTTTTTTGTTTTGTTTTGTCAACTTACTATACAATGACTATTTTAAACCCGTTGGCTTTCCTAAAACACCTGACCTTCCTCTTCATCTTTCCTTCACTTTCACGGAGAACATAAATATCAGATGGGTACAGTTATTTTTCTACTACCTGGAATACAAATGTACTTGCATCACCCACCCTCTTCTATTCATCAAGTTACAATATAAGAAATAACTCCACACATATGTGAGGTTTACCTTTTAACTATGTTTTGGATCCCATCCTTTCTGGCACCTAGAACCCTAACTATCGACTATCCCTTTACTCTAGCATTGCCAATCCCTTAAATGGATGTTTCCCACTGATATGTCATGCCTGAGTCACTTTCATTAAAGATAAGACAAAATATCCCCACCACGAAATTCACTAGGAACACCCTCTCTTCAGCTGTCTCAGAGCCAAGCTCTTCGAGATGTTCTAACTATCTCCATTTCTGCATGCCACATAATTCCAATTTGTGAAATTACAGTCTGTGGTGTCCAGGACACCAGTGATTTCTAAAAGTCCCTGAATTTAACAAGAATTTTTCAGATTTCATTTTACTTGAAATCTCACAGAATTCAACCCTATTGACCACTTCCTCCTCTTGAAACACTTTTCCCTTGGTTTCCATGACATACGATAGAGTCCTCTCCGGGTTTTCCTTCTTCCTCTCTAGCCAATCCATCTAGGTATTTGAAGGCTCATCCCCCTCTAATCAGTCATAAAATGTTAAGAGTTCAGGGGCACTCCTGGGACAGCTCATCTTTTCACAATGCACTTTTTAGCCTTAAGTGACCTTATGTGTGTTCTGTTGTTTTAGTTTGCCACCTAAACAAAGATGACTTTTACCTTCAGCTGAGGTCTCCCGTTTAGCTCCAGACCTAACATCTCACATTTGAGTCCATGTTCTACATCCCCAGCTGGATTCTTTTTGGTGTTTCATGCTTCCAGGAATGGAATAATCCTTTCCGTTATGAAGCTAGGATTCATAGGTAGTGCTCGTTTCTAAATCCCTCACAATAAATATATTACTAAATCCTGTGAATTTTATCTCCTAGTTATCGCTCATATTGTACCACTTTTTTTTTTTCTTCCTATCTTGACCTCCAAGCTCTCCTGGTTGAGTTACTGGTAATGGGTTTCTCTACATCCATCTTGCCCCTCTCCAATTTACCCATAACTCAGAGAGAATACATTTTTAACCACAGACTTCATGTCACACCTGTATTTAAGTCTCTTCAATGGTTTCCAATTGCTCTTCTTTCAGTCCTTCTTCCCTCTTAGTGTAGTCATGTCTACCACCAAATCTTTACTCCTGCTGTTTCCTGGGAGGAATACTCTTTCTCCCACCCCATGTTAGCTTCTTAACATCTTATATGGTTTTGGTTCAATTGTCATTTCTCAGTAAAATCTTTTTTGGCCTCCCTGAGAGTCAAAATTCCCAATTATAAGTGCTTCTAGAACTTATCATGACCGTTATTTTAACATTCTACTTTTAATCTGAGTATGTTTAATGTGTCTTTCTCCTAGTAAGTTATAAACTCTGTGAAAGTCAAGTATCTTGTTTTACTCAACACTGCATCTTAACACCTAACATAGTGAATGGCATACAGTTAAGTGTTCAATATTTGCTAAATAAAAGACCAGAAAGATGGCAATACTCACTTATTCATTCACTGATTCAAATGTATTATACAGTAGCAGAATGAAGAATAATCAGGTTTCTTTCCCACTAGATATGTTAATCTCTTTGGAATTTATTTCAAAGTTAGATCTATTTAGGACAAAAAAGATCATGCTTGCATAAATGAAAAGCCATTTAGACTAGGTTTAAGTAAAAAAAAGAATTGAGGTATTTCATAAGCAGCATAATAGGGGTTTATGGGATGTTTTCCTGAAAGTTAAGTCATTCATAAAATAAACTAAAAGTGATAAATTATGCATTAAAATATATTAACAAATGTTGTACACTGCAGGTTATGAGACTATATACTGTTTGGTAACTACTTTTAACCAAACTTAACTAATAAGCAGTGGGCAGAGTTGGTCCTCGGTTACATTCCAATCATGGGAAAGCTAGACTCCAATTTTAAAATTCCAATTTAAGAAGTACTATGTTTGTCATTACTGCATAAGGGAATCTAAAAGCAAAGGGAATGCTTCATGTACTTAGTTTTATGCCAATGCCAAAAAATGCATTTCTAGGTTATTACCTTTCTCAGCATTTGTGTACAGGCAGTAGGAAAATTCGGTGAGTTTAATATATTTTTAAAAGTACATATACTTACTTTATGTAAAAATGGAATTACACTTTTATTTTTTTTCGCTTCTCACTCCAAGCACTTAGTTTTCTCCAAGTATGTATTTAAATTTATTTCTGCAAAGTTGATGAACAGCTACCAACAGCATTTTAGTTAGGACTTAATGGGCTGCCAATTCATTTGCCACTCAGTAATTATGAAGCTGTTTGACAGATATCCCAGAAGTCAACAAATTGGCTGAAAACAATATCACCAGAAGGCCAATGTACTACTTAAAGGCAATAAGCTTTGGTGAATTCTCCAACCAATCGTAAATAGACCTATTAATGTTAGAAATGTAATAAGGGTATTATTATATTGTTTGGGAGGGAGAGAAGGAAAGAACTGTGTGCAAGGCGAAAACAGAGGCATAATAATGGAAAGGAAATGTGCTGACAGAAGAAACAAAGTGAAAGAAAAGTGGAAGGAAAGAGGGACAAATCAGAAGGTATGATCACCAAGACTGACAAACATAAACTGAGTGCTTCCAAGCAGTAAAAGAATGCATTTAATATCATCTCTAAGACCAGAAGAAAGAGTAAAGACGCGTGTGCATGCGTGTACACACACAACATACATGTGCTAACAGAAAGGTGTCATCTAGAACCTAGACATACAGATGCCCCCCTGGTAAAGTCTGAATACAGTAATGTAACCTGGATCACCTCTTGTGTAGACAGTACAAACTACGATCATAAATAAACTGGGGTAATATACTTCCTTGGGAAACGACCATTTGTGCATATGGGGAAGAGACAACATAAACACAGGAAAAGGAACCAAAAAGTGCGAAAGCTGGCAGTGTCCAACTCAAGAAGATCCCAAAGGAGGGTTGCCCAGGCTCAGAGACTTGAGAAACCCCAACTGTACTGGAATACCTCAATTACAGGGAGAGATGCGTCATAGCCCAACATTGACTCACGCAACTAAAACTCTTTCTGTGGTTCTACATTCCAAGGAGCCGATGTCAATCAATTGACAGGAAAAAAAAGTGTGCTTTACAATGTGAACATCGCTGTCTACATGAGATAAATTTCTTAATAAACTACCTTTCTCCTTAATATAGTCATTTATAGGCTTATGGTTAATGTGAATTTGCTTTTGAGAGAATGAGCTATACTTTTGGGATGATAATGATAGCAAGTTTCTGATCTTCAAAGCTGAGAGCAAACTTTGGTCCACAAAGTAAATGCTATTTGAATTGACTTTATATTTTTTCAATTACACATTCTTATTAAAAGTTTAAAGTAGGTGCGTTTAAATTATGATACTCCCACTTAAAAAATAATTTATTTTCCAATTACAATTGACATACAATATTGTCAGTTTCAGGTGTACAAAATAGTGATTAGACATTTATACACCTTATGAAGTGATCAACCCGATGACTGGTACCCATGTGACAACATAAACAGTTATTACAATATTATTGACTGTATTTCCTATACTGTGCTTTATAGCTTGGTGACTATGTTTATAACTGGCAATTTAAATGGAGATTGAGGGGATGGGTGAACTGACTCTTAATTGGCTATCTGCTAGCCAGTCAACTAGCCAGCCTCTTTTACTAATGTACTGACTTTGTCATTCATTTGAATTAACCCATGGTCAGTAGAAAACAACGCCAAGAGCTAGCTAGTATTGTTCTAGGGGAATGTGCAGTGCTAATAAAAATCTAAGTATAACTGTGTTTCTTAGAATACATTAAGACTTGTGGTTATTCATTACTCATCTATCAGACTGGCAAATACAAAGAACTGTGACAACACATTCTGCTGGTGAAGCTGAGGAAACAGGCACTCTCATACATTGCTAGTAGGAATGCAAATTGGTATACTCCTTCTAGAGGAAACTGGCAATACCTAACAAAATCCTACTTCTAGGAATCTATCTGGAAGACACATCCCCAACAGCAAAAGGTTATGCACAAAACTATTCATTGCAACATTCTTATAAAATGTTGAATAAGAGATAATATATTGTATAAAGTATACACAATGTATTATTTTTAATCAATGCAGGAGATCTACATGTATTATCATGGTTAAACCCTGAAAATGTTTGATGATAAAATTAACTTTTAGAGTGATATGCATAGTATGATACTGCATTTATACAGTACAATATCACACATGCAAAGTTTAAAAATATACAAGACAATACTATACACTGGATATTAGCAAGGCTATATATCTTATAACATATATATATATACATATATATACACACACACACATATATGTTACTAAAACTATGAAAAATTTGGGTGAGAAAAACAACTTCCTAAAAGAGTAATAACTACTTCTAAGGAAGCAAATAAAGTGGGTGGAATTGAGTTTATAATATGGCAAAATACTGACATCTGCAAAATATAGAAAGTAGATTACAAGGCCATTTGTTAGATCATTTTCCATATGTTTGAATTTTTTCATAGCTAACAAAATTAATTATGGTTTTATATGGAGGACTTCTAATTTGGCCTATTTGGATAATTTATTGTTCAATTATTTTTTATGTCTGATGAGCGACAATTTAAAAATTCTAGAGTGCTTGGTGTGTAGCTACAACTTAATCATTACTGAGAATATGCTGCCACCTAGCAAACCTTCCCAGAATCGTTTAACAGGCAAACAGAAAATGCTTCTCTTAGTATAGATGGGCCCTAATTTACTATTTCAGTAACAATTATGAAAAAATAATACACTCTATTATGAAATAGGAGTTTTGCAACTTTAAAAGCACATAGTTTTTGCCATTCTTATCTTTTACAACACATAGTAAATCATTTCATTCTTGCTTTAGTTTCTACCTTTACTGTCATAGAAAATAGAAAGCAACTTTCTAATGGGTTTGTTGGTAATCTGCTATCAAGAATAACAAAACGTCAGTTTTATATAAAAGCCCTCGGCCCTCCTATGGAATTAAAGTACCTGATCAGATTGTTTCATTTCCTAATCCTGATTTTACAAATCACTGCTGCCTAAAAAAACAGATGGCTCCAGCAAACTCTGCTCTAGTTCTGCAAATTCATTACTCACTAAAAAACAACAGCACTGTTGTTTTCAATTGTGCGGCCTTTCTCTATTTCTAGTGAAGGGAGAAAAAAGTCTATATTTACAACATTTTTCCTCCTCATTTAACTATCAAGTGACTTAAGGTGAGCCTTCCATACTTTCATCTGTCCAACAAGTATTTACTTATTAGACTGTAGACAAAGTTCTATGGTAGAGGTTAGGGAAGTTGCTATAATAAGTCAGTTAAATATTCTCTCCACACAAAGTACTGGTGAAGATAAAGCATGCATTAAATAATCATAAGATGAAGTAAATAGTAATAGGTTTTTTTTTAAAGGTACAATTTTACATTACTTCAGGAGCGTTAACATATTTTAAGGACCTAGAGCCAGGAAGTGTTCTCTAAATGTCAGCCTTTACCCTTGGAAATTTTTGAAAAGAATGGAATTATTAAGGGTAGAAGTCGACACTGAAGGTTAGCATAACAGGTGGCTCTCTAAATAGGCTTTGATTTTCACAAAAGACATTTTGGGTAATTAAATATACTCTATTAGATGGACACATAACTTTACAAAAGAAAAAAATTAAAAATTACAAAGCAAGGATTCCGATCTAATAAATCACAGGTATGAGTCCCAATATCCCAAAGATAATACTACCTGAGATTTATAAACAGTTGGAAATCTGACCAAACCTATGGACTTTTTTCATCCCCGAGATAGACATACAAACATTAAATTACAGGCAGGTTATACGATCCCTGAAATACATTCCTGGATCTCACTTAAGAAGAGCTAATTTAAGTTATTAAGGATCATTAAAATGATGCCTCAAATTACTCATTCGAAAGATTTGTACTGAGGATATGATCGTGAACAAAAACTTAGTCAGGTGGAGGGAATAAGAAATCTGTCACATTGACATTCACAAACTAAACAACTATTACAAGAGCTTTTTAAAAAGGAGGAGTGGTGCTAGAAGAGCTTATGTAAGGGGTAAATGAAAGTCAAGAATGGTTTCCCTGAGACAGTGACAAGTAAAGCAGGAATATGAAATGAATAATGAGAGGAAAAGGAGCCTCAGGTAAAAGGAAAAGCATATGCAAGGAGTGTGTAGAGTGCTAGCTAGATAGTGGAGAAGGCCAGTGCAGTGCAAGTACAGAGACCCAGGTGGTGGGGGGATAGTGGAGTGGTATAACCCAAGGTAAACAGATTGGCCTTGTTTAGCTAATGGCTAACCGGAGACAACCGACGGCCAACTGGTCCCAGCTGATGACCGAGCCAGCACCTACCCTCACGAGGCCAAGAGCCTGGAAACTGCTCTCTGGGACCGTCGCCACACTGTCATTCCTACTCTCAGAGTAATTTCAAATTGATCAGGAAGCTCACTAGTATTTCCAGTGGATTCCCAAGGACATCACTCCGATTAAAGTCTTTTAGACCTCATAGGTAATCTAATGGAAAAAAGCCCACCAGATGTTTTCTGGAACTAACACAAAATTAACATACATCCATGAACATAATATATGCTAAACCCCTTCAGAGTTGTCCTCTTCAATAAACGCTGAACTCCACCGCCAAGTGAAATCCAGCCTTCCTAACCTGGCAGTCCGGGAGTAGCATATTTCAGTTTTATTTCCTCCTTCATCCCACAAATCATCACCAAGGAAGTGTTATCTGGCCCTATACCACCTACGGGGTTTCCTCCTGCCACCCCTTCCCTGCTTCCACTAATCCCTCTGCTGGAACGCCTTCTTCCCTTTTACCCAATCACTGACTGCAACTCCTGCGTAAGATCCCTAAATACCAGTAACAAGTATCGCTTCCTTCACTTCGCCTTCTTTGGAAACTTTTCCGCACTACTTGCTTTTCTGGGCATTATCCTGTGCCACTGATGGGTGCTGCTTACCTTTTCCTACCCGAGTCTAAGTTGCTTGAACACCGGAAGCAGGTCTGACACAGCTGTATGATACGGGCAGGGCCCTGCTCGTAGGACGCTTCGGTCTTCACCGAATAAAGAGGATCCAGAACTTCCTTTGCTGTAGCTGCCCGGTCCTCATTTGATCCCTGCTTTTCAAGCTTACTCCTAGTCTTCACATGACTCATGACTCCCTTGAATCATAAGAAGGAGACACTGGAGAGGGGGTCGTGGGAGAAAGGGTGGCCGGGGCCCTTCGTTATGGTGGAGGTGATGAGAGCAAGTGTTTGATGAGACTGGATTTAAAAGGACGATAGAAGGGAGATTGGGGACAGCAACTAGAAAAAACAGCTCTGGAAGTTTGGCTATAACTAAAAGCAAAGAAACGGGACAGGAGGAGGAAGAAGAAACAAGGTACTGAGCGTACATCCTCATGAGCGACACGTGCGATCTCATTCAAGATCAGTAATTTCCTCGGAGAGACTCCAGTGCAATCCCTTCCCGACATTTTCGGCTGCCAATAAGAGACAGGTAATCTGTCCTAAGAGTTGATTGTCAGACACTGCACACACCTGACACATTCTGATTAACTTCTCACAGCCCGTGAGGAAGGTACTATATACTACCACGAAGTGTCGTTTTACAGACGAGGGCATTAAATATAGCGATTAAATGAACTCCCCAAAGTCCCACAGATAAAAATTCACGGGGCCTGAAGGCCAGAGACACGGCTCTGGTTTCAGTCACCTAGAAACCGTGGAGGGGTGCTGCCGCTGCCACGCTCCAGGTTCCGGAAAACCAGGCGAGGCCCACCGACAAGGCTGCTGCAGCCGCACACCCTACCCTTGCCCCGGGCCAGATCACGGGCCCTTCGGCAAGACGCAGCACAGCCCAACTGGAGGACCTCACAGTCAGCCCCACAGGTTCTCAGACCGCGGTGCTCACCTCGTTATTGAGGTTCAAAGTCCCTGGTTGAGCCATGGTAGGTCTAGGAAGAGGGTCTGCAGCAGCCGGCACGCGAACTGTGGCGGCCATATTGCGGTGCGTTGCCACGCCTCTCAACGGTGGCCTCTTCGGCCCAAAATTCTTTCGTCGTTTTCTCGAGCCCGTGTAAAAAGAATGCGAACTCTGCCAGAAAGAACGGAACTGGGGGGAAACAACTTCCGGGGCAGAGTGCTACACGCCGGAATTGCGCGTTCCTATGGAAACGTTCCTAGGGAACGTTTCAAGCAAAACCAGGATGCGCATTTGCTGCTGTATGTGGGAATGGCTATTTTGAGGTATTAGCCGGCAGGCTGAGGAAACATGAGGGAATGAGTCTATAATATATTGATTATATATTGATTAATAATTAACACCTGTAGTACTGAGTGTTAAAATGAGTCAATTGCTGGGACAGACGCATTGCATGAATTATCCAAAATATTCATAGAAATCCAATGAGATAGGAATTATTCTTATTTTACAGATGTGGAAACTGTTTTTGCCCAGAGTTGCCCACCTGGAGCTAACTACTGCTATAGGACTTCAGAGCTGCTTACATAAACTGTGGGGCCCAGTGCAAAATGAAAATGGCAGTACCCCTCATTCAAAAAGTAGGCAAAACTTTCTTCTTTTCTTCCATGGTGTCTCTTGACCTGTCACGTTTTTTCTTTGGTATTTACTCTGGTGCTCCCTCCATCACTGGAATACTTGTAGGGCGAGTGCACACCCACTCAAGTGCCTGGACCCTTGCCCCAGTACTCAGGGAGGACTGCATACCATTACACACCGATTAGGATAGTTAAGTGTAAAAGTGCTGGTGAGGCTGGGGAGCAACGGAAACTCTCAAGCATCATTTGTGGGAAGGTACAATGAAGAATCACTTTAGAAAGAGATTAGTATTTTGTTAAATTACACATCCACAGCCATATGATCTAGGCTTTCTTCTCCTAGGTCAATAAAGAAATGAACAGACATGTCCATATAGACTTAAATTTGAATGTTTGGAGAAATTTTATTTGTAATAGCCAAAATATTAAAACAACTAACATCTCCATTCAACAGACAAAGGGATACACTGTGGTATTCACACACAGAGACAGGCAGGTGCACGCGCGCGTGCGCACACACACACACACACACACACACACACTGGACCACCACTTAGAATAAAAAAGAATGGCACACACTACGATTTGAATTAATTTTAAAATACTTATGCAGACAGAATTCAGACGAAATATATACTGTAAAACTCTAGAAAGTGAAAACTAATGTATAGTGACAAAAAAATAGATCAATGGTTGCCTAAAGACAAGAGAAAGGATGGAATGATGGGAGGGACAAATCACAAAAGGTCAGAGGAAACTTTTGGAGGTGATTGATATGTTCATTATCTTGATTTTGATCGTGGTATCACATTGTATACATATGTCAAAGCCTATACACTTTAATTATGTACAGTTTATTGTGTGTTATATACATCAGTAATGCTGTTAAATAAATACACTCACCATTACACAAGCACTTCTACTTCTAGAAAAAATATGCTGCAATTAATGGTACACATTAATGACTCATATACAAGGATACTTATTACATGAGTGTATTAAAAGATTGGAGACAACCTGTCTGTGAACACATAACTGATTAAATAAATGTTTCCATTCAGAAGAATAATCAGCTCTTTATTTACTGGAATGGAAAGCTCTTCTTAATATATTCTTTAATGAATAAATCACATGGCTATACACTATAGTATGCTATCATTCACGTGTAGTTGGAGAAAGGATATGAGCATACACACACCACATTTACTTGATTGTATAGCATTTTTGCTCCCTGGAGGAGAAGTCAGTGGCTGCGGAACATAAGTAAAGTCTACCATGTGCCCTTTTGTATCTTTTAAATTTTGTACCGTATTGTAGTATAAAAATTAAAAAAAAATTTAAAATACATTCTCATGGTTTTTGTTGCAATTGTGAATGGTAATATGTTCTTTCATTTTTGCCTATGTTAACTGGTAATTACAGTATAGATGTAAGTTATGAATTTTTATTTAGGGTATATTTGTTATGCAATCACTTTTCCTGTCTTTTTTTTTTTTTGATGGAGGAGAATTTGTAGGTCTACCAT
Source organism: Rhinolophus hipposideros (assembly GCF_964194185.1). Classification (NCBI taxonomy): domain Eukaryota; kingdom Metazoa; phylum Chordata; class Mammalia; order Chiroptera; family Rhinolophidae; genus Rhinolophus; species Rhinolophus hipposideros. The sequence continues at coordinate 16,710,381 of NC_138053.1, forward strand.
CATATTATCAGAAAGAGAATTACATCTACTTTTAGTATTTATACCAATTGTTTTATTTTTAGTGTATTATTATATTTGCTGGAACTTATAAAAGAAAGATAACTAGTAACTGTGATAGTGAGTATCCCTAGTTTTTTTCCTGATATTAATGGGAATGGCTTTAACATTTCACCATTTGAAATAATATTTGGTATTTGTTATGTTAACTAGTTTAATAAAATTCAGGTAGTTTTCTTCTATTTTTTAGCAGTTGTTTTATAGGTAGAAATTTTGCTTATACCTGGAATCTAAAGAACAAAATAAACAAAAAAACAAAACAGAAACGCATTCATAGATACAAAGAACATTTTGATGGTTGCCAAAAATGGGAGGAGGGTTGGGGGTTGGTGAAAAAGGGGAAAGGATTAAGAAGTACAAATTGGTTGTTACACAGTAGTCATGAGGGTGTAGTGTGTCGCATAAGGAATATAGTCAATAATATTATAATAACTATGTATGGTGTCATATCGGTACTAGATTTGTTGGGGTAATAGATGGGTGGGGGTTGGGGAAACGGTGAAAAGGTAAAGGGATTAAGAAGTACAAATTGGTCCCCAATAAAATCTTTAAAAAAAAAAAAAAAGAAGTACAAATTGGTAGTTACAAAATAGTCATGGGGATATAATGTAAAGCATAGGGAATATAGTTAATAATATGGTAATAACGATATATAGTGCCAGATGGGTATTAGACTAGTCAGGGGAATCACTTCTTGAATTATACAGATGTCTAACCACTATGCTGTACACCTGAAATTGATAAAATATTTAAAAAGGGGGGAAAAGGTGAAGGGGAATAAGAGATTGAAGTTTTCAGGTATAGAGCAAGTAAGTCGTGGAGATGTATCATACATCATGGGGAATATAGTCAATAATATTGTGATAGCATAGTATGATGTCAGATGGTTGCTGGACTTAGTTGATCACTTCTTTAGTAATATAAATGTTAACAACTATGGTGTACAGCTGAAACTGATATAATGTATGTTAGCTATATTTTTAATAAAAATCTTAAAAAGAATAAATAATATATATCACGGGGAACTAATGTACAGCACAGGGAACTAGTCAACAATATCATAATAACTTTGTATGGTGAAAATGGTTATTAGATCTATTGTGGTGATCACATTGTAAGGTATAGATTTTTAATCATTATGTTATACACCTAAAACTAATATAATAATGCATGTCAACTATAATAAAGATTTTTAAATAAATAAATGAATAAATCAAATATAATGCAAAGCTACAGTAGTCGCAATGGCATAAAAATAGACATATATACATACCAATGGAATAGTCCAGAGACATATATACATACTGATGGAATAGTCCAGAAGTAAACCCACACATATAAGATCAACTGATTTTCTACAAGAATGTCAAAAATACACATTGGGGAAAGATTGTTCCTTCAACATATGCTGCTTTGAAAATTGTGTTATCTACATTCAAAGTAATGAAATTGGACTCATATTACATCAGACACAAAAATCAACTCAAAATTCATAAAACTCCTAGAAGAAAACATAGAGAAAAATCTTCTCAACATTGGCGTAGGCAGTGATTTCTTGGATATGATACTAAAAGCTCATATCTAAATACTAAAGGCAAAAAAATACTAAAGACAAAAATAAGTGGTATTACATCAAACTCAAAAGCTTTGGCACAGCAAAGGAAACCATCACAAAATGAAAAAACAACCAACACATGGAACAAAATACTTACAAATCATATATCTGCTAAAGGGTTAATATTTAAAAAATATATAAGGAACCCACACAACTAGCAAAAATGACAGATAACCCAATTTGAAAATTATGCAAAGGACCTGAATAGACGTTTCTCCAAAGAAGACACACAAATAGCCAACAGGTATGTGAAAAAGTGTCCAATATAAGTAATCATCTATAAAACACAAATCAAACCACATTGAGATATTACCTCACATCTGTTAGGAAAGTTATAATAATAATAATAATAATAATAATAATAATAATAATAATAAGATAACTATTGCTGATAATGTGGAGAAAAGGCAATCCTTGTACACTGTGGGAATGTAAGTTGATGTAGCCAACTTACATGGAAAAAAACTATGGAAAAAAGTATGACAGTTCCTAAAAAAATAAAAAAAAACATATGATTCAGTGATCCCACAACTGGGTATATATCCAAAGGAATTAAAATCAGGATCTTTAAGAGATATTGCCATACTTAGTGTTCATTGCAGTCTTATTCACAATATTCAAGACACGGAAGCAACCTAAATATCCATCAATAGATGATGGGATAAAGAAAATGTATACGTATTTTGGAATATTATTCAGTCTTAAAAAAGAAAGAAACCCTGCCATTTGTGACAACATGGATGAATCTGGAAGACATTACACCAAGTGAAATAAGCCAGACACAGGACAAATACCACATGATACTACTTACATTAGAAATCTAAACTCATACCGTAGAATCAAAAAATGGAATGGTGGTTACAAGAGGCTGGAAGGAGGAGGAAATGAGGAGTTATTAGTCAAGGATACCAAGTTTCAGTTATAAAAGATGAATAAGTCCTAGAGATCTGCTTTACTGCAGAATGCCCATAGTTAACAATACTTTATTGTGTACTTAAAAGTTTGCTAAGACAACAGATGTTTTTATCATTAAAAAAAAGTAAGTAGGCACTATTTCATCTTATGGCAGAATAGCATTCCATTGTGTATATATACCACATCTTTATTCAATCATCTATTGAAGAACACGTTGGTTGTTTCCATGTCTTGGCCACCATAAATAAAGCTGCAATGAACATCAGAGCACATATCTTTACAGATAAATGTTTTCAGATTTTTTGGGGTAGATATCCAGGAGAGGGACTGCTGGGTCATATGGTAATTCTATTCTTAATTTTTTGAGGAACCTCCACACTGCCTTCCATAGCAGCTGCTGCAATCTGCATTCCCACCAACAGTGGATAAGGGTTCCTTTTTCTCCACAATCTCTCCAACACTTGTGCCATTTGCGAAAACAGGGATGGATCTTGAGATGCTAAACAAAATAAGTCAGACAGAAAAAGTCGAGAACCATATGATTTCACTGATATGTGGGATATAAACCTGAAAGTAACAAAGGAACAAGATAAACAAACAGAAACAAAACTCATAGACATAGACAATAGTTTAGTGGTTACCAGAGGGTAAGAGGGTAGGGGGGTGGTAGATGAGGGTAAATGGGATCAAATATATGGTGATGGAAGGAGAACTGACTCTCTGGGTGGTGAGCACACAGTGTGATATATAGATGATGTATTACAGAATTGTACACTTGAAACCTATGTAACATTCCTAAACATTGTCACTACAATAAACTTTAAAAAAAAGTAGGGCAGGAGGAAGCTTTTGAAGGTGACGAATATGCTAATGCAATAGATTTTAGTGATGGTTTCATGATGTGTACTTATCTCCAAAGTCATCGAATTGTATATATTAATTATGTACAACTTTTTGTGTGTCAATCATACCTCAATAAGGTGATTTTTTTTTTTTTAGAAGGGAACGATATAAGCTGGCACTAAAAAAATCACCTTATTGAGGTGATTCTAGTGCTACACCTTTCTTTTACTTGAATGAGTTGGTAAAATAAGTTACTGGGAATCCTGTCTTTTTTTTAAGCATGTCATTTACAATTTTTTAGTAAACTATTAGTAATTCACCTCACAACAGACTGCAACACAACTGAATGTTTCGATTCCACCTGAGAACCTGTGCATTAAGTTTTCCAGTTATTCTGGCTCTACACTTTCAATCTTCTATCCCCTGGATGGCAGTGTTGTTCTCCAAATTTCACAGTGCAATGGAAACTTGGGATGTTAAAGCAATCTAAATGAATGGATTATGGTAGCAATTTCTGAATTTGAAGGAAAATAGATCTATCAGGTTTTATATTTATTTAATGTCTAACATTAATCCCTCTGGTTTCAGTTTTTGAAGTAAATAAATAATAACAAACCCAGTAATTGAACTAGTAATGGATTTAAGATTCAATATGATATATATACAAGAGGGTGCTGTGGGGACAGAGCCCCAGAGAGCAGTTTCCAGGCTCTCCGCCTCACGTGGAAAGGTGCTGGCTTGGGTAGTAAGTAGATGTCCATAGCTGTGGCTCGTTGGCCGTCAACTGTAACCATTGAGCCATTGGCCATTAATATAACTGTCCCAGCTACATTGGGGTGTCGAGTTGTCGGTCAGTTGGCAGAAAAGCGGACAGCAGGTCGCAAGTCGTGTGAATCCAGCCTCCAGTGACACTTTAGTGGTATGACTCCCCTACCTATGGCTCTGTGGATGTTCCTTTTTGGCCTAGCCACATCCTGCATTCTTGTGTGGAGAGCGGGAGCTGAGACCCCGCATGACACCCCGTGTGACAGGTGCCAAAAAATGTATACACATTTTAAGAAAACTATTAAAATTATAATAGTCAATATGTACCAATAACAAAAGGTAAATACAAGTCACATTTGTCTTCTGCAATTAGAAGAGGTGCTCAAAGTGGTTACCCTCAGTGTCCAGGCAATTCTGATTGTGGTGAACTACTGCTTGAGCAACGTTGACTAAAGTGCCCACTTGAATACATTTTTTGGCACTCCTGGGGTGTGTGTACTATCATACTGAAGAGTGTAACTAGTTATTGTATAGGAGACAGGTAATTGGCAAGTCATTAAGCTAATGTGTTTACTAATTCAATCCTGTAACATTATTTTTGTCTAAGTTCCATTTGCATCTAATCTATAGATTAGATTTGTTGCTTTATATCTCTAGGAAAACTCTATTCGTGGAATTTTAGATCTTAAAATTTTGAAATAGGTAGTTAATATCAAGTTAATAGGTAGTTAATAGGTAGTTAATAGAAAATACATAGCCAAGTTTTATAGAATCTGAAGGGAGGGAGCTGATATTTACTTAGCAATTTAGCATTTTGCCTAAGAACTTTGGCTCTGGAATCAGAGTAGCTGTTATCAAATTTGAATTCTCTTAATAGTTATGTGACCTTGGACAAATTATGTAATCTCTATGTGACAAGGTTTCTTTATTTATGAAAATGGGAATGATAATCAACCTCATAGGATTGTTGTGATGATTAAATGAAAATACAGTGTAGTGTTCTTGGTGAATATTTGCCTCTTAATAATTTAACCAGCCATTATTTTTCCATATCTCATTTGATCTTGATGGTAACTTTGTGAGACAGGCACAGTACATACGAGGCATTCATGTCTTGTGAATAACAAATATGCCTGAAGTCATAGAGCTGTAGAGGGCAAATCTTAACACAAAATCACTGTTGGCAGTTTTATAACTCTATGATAAGAATGTATAAATTATATTAATAACTTACGATCACAATGCCATTTTTCTCATTCATCCAATTATTTATTGAATATTCAGTAATTAGTGAGCTAATGCATATAAAATACATAAACCTTTTCATATGTATGATTTATTTCTATTATTTGCCAACCATCCCAAGATAGGCTCAAGCCTGGGTGAACAAGTCTACAATAATTACAGCTAAGTTCAGAAAACATTATTAAAGCCCAATTCAGATTAATTTTTAATATAATAATTGGCTTTGATTTATTTTAATCAACATTTAAAGACAACTAACCCTCTCTCTGATGGCCAACACAATTGTAAGCCTCTACAAATGGATAGTGAGAGAGTTGGACACTGAGATTTTTTAATGTGTAAGGAAACCTTGCATCTATTTAAGATAAGACAAATGAAAACAGTTTGAAATTACACACAGAGTGGAACTATTTTGAAGTTTACAAATATAGAAACAATGTGTTGTAGGATAAAATTAGAAATTAAATGAGGCAAAGAGAAAAGAAAGGCAGGCAAACAAGATGGAACCAAAACAAGGTTAATATATGAATGGATGTCACGATGTACTATACGTCATTTAGGGATGAATCATGGGTTAAACTCTAAGATTATAGTGCTATTTTGATGCTCAGAGTTTATGGCATAAAATATATCTTGTTTTCAGAAGTGTAATTAGTGCTGATACGAAGATCAAAGAGAATAAGAGAATTACCTCAGCTAGGACCTCTTCCCTGAAACCATCATGTCATGGAAAACATTCTCAACACTTTATAGTAAATAGTCTTTTTCTTTCTTTCTTTTCTTTTTCTTTTCTTTTTTTTTTTTTTTTTTTTTTTTTGTGGTTTACTATATATCTGTCCTGAAAAGTACTTACATTTTTACATTTTGGTGTTCTACAGCTAGAGGGCATCCTAAGTTTGTTTTTTGTTTTTTTTGTATTTTTTTTTAATTTCAGGTGTACACAACAATGTAACAGACGTTTACACCCTTCACAAAGATTCACCAATGTGTAGTTTCAAAATACTACAATAAATATCAAGTTGTTTAAAAGTGAGAGAGTAGTTCATCTTCCAGCCTTAAGAGACTAGCAGGTTCTGGGATTACTTTCTGCTGTAAACAGGTAGAAAACTGGGTAAAATGTACGGAATCTTATATATAATTCATATATAATTTTCATACATTGGACAACAGACAGCACTGGGCTGTAATCCCTTATCGAAACCAAACAAATGAATATAAACCTATTCAAGGTGTTTTTCTACGGTTTCAGTGTCAGTATTAATTATACTTCCTCTAAACAATGTATATTTTACATTATGAACATTTTGAGTTTTAAAATTATACTATTGTATTATTTTAAGCTGGAAAGTCACCCCAAAATACCATGGTGTCATTTAATTTGTTCCCTAACCCCTATATTTCTTGTGATTTGGTACTTCAATCTGGAGGCTAAATAGGATTCTGATTTTTTAAAACTAAAACACTTCATTGGTAATATTATTTACCTACATGAGAAAGCATGAATATGTGACTCCTTCTGGGACAGACATCAGGACCCATTATGATCATTGTCTATCTCCATTAATTTCTTAATGGTTCCAAAGTGATAACATTTTAATTCCATCATTTGTTCTTCGTTTAGGAGTTGCCCTAAATGAAAGTTTTCCTTTTCATTTATTTGGTTATGTTAAGGTACAATTTTATAAGAGAGACAGATTAAATACTTGATAGTGTTTATCTGTTTTTTTTTTAAAAAATGGTTTCCTAGCATACTTGAAAAGTTGACTATGGAGTTTTCTAGGTTTTTTTAATGCTTGTTTTAGAAAAATAAACACCAACTTTAGGGGAAAAATATCTACCTCACTGGGGTCTTAATCCTACTCAGTTGACCAGTTGGTCAGAGAATAAGGTAGATCATATGACTTCTTGTAGCTATCAGAAATTACCTATAGGCTACTCAGCTTCTTCCATTCCTTTCTTAGATTCATTGCAGACAAGTTGAAATGATACTGCCACTTTTTTTTTAGGAGAAAAATGAAGCAACAGGTGCAAGAATCCTAAGTAAAAAATGGGGTATGGAGAGGGATATGGATTATTTTGAGATGGGGTTTCACAAAGCAATAGGTTGTTGGGAGAGTCTGTACTTAGGCTGCCATTGGATTAGGCATGTTGATTTTCCAGAGTGAACCAGCCTAAAAAGACCCAGAGAGGAAGAACCAGCTGTGTTTTAGGACAATAAAAGGTAAAAAAAACAACAACAAATAAACAAAAACAAAAACAAGAAACCTTGTTCTGTTACTAAGTTCAAGTAATTGCTGAGCTGAAAACTGAACATAAAGAAAGAATGTTCGAGGCTGCATAGGCCGCATGATGAAGAGAAGACCAAGATCAATGGTAAAGTCAAAGGGTCCAGGATAATTACTTTAAAAAAGTTGGAGAATCCAAGGGTCATGTTCACCGAGCCATTTCCAAAAGACTTGAACAGTAAGATGTGGAAGGAAGAAATTCTTAAGGTACTGAGGTGCTCAGTCCTTAATTTATTCTTGGGTGACCTAATTTGTTTCAGATTTCGGGGAAGTGATAGATTATGTATGTTGGATTATATGCTGACTTAAATGCTGTATATTTCTTTACCAGACTAGAACTCAGTTTTAGAAGGTGTTGCTCTAATTTTTGTTCTTTGGATGAAAAAAAGGACTGTTAATTCTAATAGAGCTTAAATTAAGAACCATGAATAACAACCTCTTGTCAGAAATCCTAGACAGAAAGATAACAATTGCTTGACAACTTCATCCTCCTGCCCATGTTACAAATTATCTTATTAACATTGAGATTCAGCAGCACTAATACACGGCTAAAACCAGACTATAAATTAAAGAAGCTGCTGTAATTCTTACGGTTGCCTCTGTTCTGTTATATTGGTTGTAGCTAATAGAGGATTATATCTTACTTAGTATATGTCCAGTCATTAATATAAGAAACACTATTAACTAACTAAAAAAAAAATCAAATTGAGGATAGCCCAAAGAGCAATAGCATAAACAATGTTTTATCAGTGGAGACAGATCAATCAGCAAGATGGAATAAGTAGGTAGAACAAAACTAGATAATTATAAAAACCTTTTAAAAGAAATTATTTTTCATGTAAGGATGCTGACTATGTCTTTATGTCTGACAGTGTATCACATCCAAGTGCTGACAGATGTAGTTTTTAACAAATGCCATCTTTGATTAGAATTTCGACAATGTCCTAGCATTAAATGATTTTATATCCACCCAATCTAGAATACTGTATCTAAACAGAAGTGGGGAAAATGGATACATGAACTTGGGAGAATGATACAACCCCCGTGTACAATCATTTTGTGTCAAAAAAGAAGCCCAAAACTATAGTTTTGGTTTTCAATTTTATCTTATAATTAAGATTTTTTTTTTTTGTAAGATAGCTTCTATACTAAGTAAGGAAATGGTCTTCCCGTTTAGGATGAATGACTTTTTTCAGTTTTCAGCAAGTGAACTTTACATTTTCGTAGTTGTATTTAACACAAGAAAATTTCATAATATTTTAAATGTAGGAATCAATTGCAATATACTCATATAGTCATACATTCTTAATGAAAAGTGATCTCTACCTGGATCCACTGATTAGAGAAATTTTATACCCTAAGTGTGTTGGAACATAATACCAAAAATGAAAATGCATTTCTGAAATGATTCTTAATTTTTTTCTTTAAGAAAGAGTCTCCTATGGTCACACATGTTTTATATATTTATTAGAGTTTAAGTTCATTCTTCATTGGCTTTGTATTAAGGTTTTCAGAATTGTACCAATGTGATACCATAGCCAAAAAAACTAGGCCATCACTCTTATGGAATGAGGGAACCATGTGAGTTCCTGTAATGCCAGCAAATGTTTTGAAATAATACTAAATTTTGTTTGATCCAACTGTGTAACTGTTCTCAGAGAGCAAAGATTATGTTTGCAGATTGGTTGACTTTATGTAGTGTTTCAGGGTATGTAATAGTAATAGGCTCATAATGACAATGTTATGGCTCTTGGAAGTATTACTAAATACAAAATTTTGACATAATATATCAGAACTGCTCTTTTCTAGCTATGTGCATATTTGAACTTACTATTGAATAAACCACATAGTAAATAGTCAGGGAGAGATCAGGTTTTAGTTCAATATTTAAAACTGCTAAAAACTATTTAGCAGTCCACACTCATTCCCTGATTCTGTAACCCAAATTTTACCATACAAGTTCACATCTGTATTCAACTTCATGTTACAAGTGCAGTTCATTGTATTTCCCATAATTCAAGACTTCTCAACTTCTAAATCCTCTCAACTCCTACTATTTCCTGGCCCTATGATTATCCCAGAAGGTTGTCATGAATTTTCCTCTTACCTTGCATTTTATATCAATTGCCTCAGCCTGTTGCTTCTTTTTTTCTAAACACATATCTCTTCATGCTTCTCCATTCCTATTGCCACGTTTCTAGCTCAAGCGTTAACCATCTGTCACCTGCCCTTGCAAGAATCTTCTTAACTGGCCTTTCTGCTTCTAGAATGATACCTTCTAATCCAAGCTCTATACTGTGTTTCCAGAATAATTCTTATAACAAAGATATGTGATTATCTCATTTCCCTCTGTACGTTTTTTTAATGGTTCCCCACTATTTATAGGATAATTTTAAACCCTTTCCATTTGGCATATAATACCTTGAAGTTTCAACTATTGTAACTCCTATCCTTGCATTTTATATACCACAAATATTCAACTACTGTACTTGTAATCCCTGTAACTTTCTACTGTCACAAGCCTCTGAACCTTTACTCAGGCTGTTCCCACTGCTTGACAATCCCCTCCCCACCTGTCTGCCTAAATATCTACTCTATTTTCATACTTTTGGTAAGATACTCACATCTCCGTCTCCCCTTCCATCATTCAGAACTTCATCACCCTGTCGGTCTCAGAGACCATCAGGACTATTCTCATCATCTTTGATTTCTGTGTATTTTATTCCACACCAGGAGGTCTGGACTGTCATTCCCATGTGGCTTGAGTTTAACCTCATCTGACTCCATTCCTTACCCCTGTTCCCAATTTCATTCTTTAAACTGCTAGTACACACTCTGGAACTTGTGAATTGTCCTTATCAAAATCTCCTATATATTCAACCTAATCATTAAACATTTCCTTTACCTTCGTGCTGTAACCAAGACTTGGTTGTACCCTCACCACACTATTTTTCATGTAGCTTTCTTAGGTAGTGGCTATTTTTCCTCCTATGGCCCTTTTGCCTCAGAGCCTAAAATTGGAATAGATGCCCTTTTTGTTTCTCTTTGTTGTATCCAAAATACTGTTCCTCCCTTTCAATCCTGAAAAGCGTCCAGGATTGAAGCTTCTGCCATCAGACTGTGTCACAGCTATTACCGTTTCTGTTATCTACACACAGGCCAATCTCTCTTATTCCTTGAATATTTGAGTTCACTATTTGAGTTTACTGGTTCACTATCACTTTCTCCAGTACAATACATACAGAATTTTGGTGAGTTCCATGTCGATTCAAGTAGATGAACCTTTCAGTTCCTGCCCTGGTTTCTCAGTTCCTTAACTTTCCTTTAGTTACCCTATTTTTTTTTTACCCTAAAACAGCCACTGATATCATGTTCTTACTCTAAACTAGCCATAACGAACAACTGCACTCCTTCTTCCCTAATCATAATTGTAAGGATTCTGCTTTCTTTTCATTCCCAGCATTTAGTCATTTAGTAATTGACAAATAAATGCTAGATGAATGGATGAAGATCTCTTCTTAGAGTAATGCTAACTAGCCAGTTAACACAATAGGATAAGTCCCACTGGATCACTCAAATCCACAATTAGGTTACTTTGATAAATCAGACAGGGAACATTGCCAAGTTATCAGGACACAGTTTATAAGCAAGTCAGGCTTTTTCTTGAAATACTCTTCTTCTATTTCATCACATCCTAAAGAAGTGACAAAACTGAAATTTATTGCATGAGCAAAAGTCATAATGCTTAATTGCTTTCTTCAGAAAGGTATTCTCGTCACTGTAGTCACATTTTCTATTATGGCTAAGTAGAAGCTAATATTTTTATTATTAGTTTAGTATGCCTAGAATAATTACAGTTATAGTCTGTTAATATAGAATTACTTCCAGAGTGCATTTTACGTTTGAGCTTAGATTAAAAAAAACACACAATTATATCATATGTAGCAGAAAGACACCATTAAGAAATAAAATGTTCACATCAAATCTTGTTACATTACACGGATTAGAAATTTACTAAAATGGACGCAACCCACTTGGCTTTTAGACATATGTGTTGATTTTCCGTGGTTGCCTGCAGTATGTTATACTGATGTCATCATGTTAATAAGAAAATGAAGACTGTGTAGTATACCATACTCCCAACAATGTAATTGGATAATTTATCCCTCCTGTTAAGAGAATCAGTCAGCATACTTATGGAACAGATGCAAAGAAAGAAATGTGTGAGAGGCTCTGACATGATGACACCATCCACAATACTAAACAAGAAGCATGTGTCATAAATGCAAACCTTATATAACAGAACAACACCTTTTAAACACTAGTGTGCTCATAAAACCATCTGCTTCATAATCAGCTTGCAAAGTACATCTGGTATTGCTATATTGGTTCACCAAATTGTTCCTAAATGCATTTTAAAAACATAAAATGAAAGCAGATAGTCTATGGGTTGAGACACTAAATGTCCAGATGGCTTCCTTTAGTAACTGTGCTAATTTCATCATTGTATTTCTTAATTAAGCTCTCTCAGTAAGCATGTAACTGTTACCATTAAAAACACATATTGATTAAATGAGTGTTTGAAGGACTCAGGTAAGTGGTGGCTTCAATTTAGTTGTGTAAGTTCAATATAATTTTATTTCTACTTAATTACTCTTCCTACTAAATAACAAAAAAAATCACTAGAGTCCTTATTTCAATTGTAATATTATGTATAATATGACTATATTAGAAGAAATAGCAAAGCTAAAGTGATGAATTAATGCACAGCAGACAGTGGATTCTGATTTTAAACAGATTGAAAAAGACAGTTGAAAACTTAATCTAAACTCAGAAGATACCCTTACCATTTATTATCATTGGTATCAGATAGTTTGTTGTCTTTAGTAAGAGTAACATTTGATTTGGAAGTAATTATTTCTGGTTGATCATAGGCAATTTCATAGGCAAAGTTCTCTATACTAGTTGGAGAAACACTACAAAGAATGAATGCTTATTAGATTATTTTAATTATATGGACTATTCTTTTCATCATAACTCTCACTTCTCTTTGAGAGTTTGAACTGTGTCCTTATTTAGGATTTTAGGATTTACATTTGCATATGTTTCTGTCTTCTGTCAGTACTGTTATTTTCAGTATAATTCTATTCTTTTTGCTATTCTTGGGGGAGAGGGAGAAATGTTTCCATTAGAGTGTTTTAACAACTCTTATAAACATCTAGGGGTGGCTGGGTAGCTCAGTTGGTTAGAGCACAAGCTCTCAACAACAAAGTTGCTGGTTTGATTCCAGCATGGGATGGTGGGCTGCGCCCCCTGCAACTAAGATTGAAAATGGTGACTGGACCTGGAGCTGAGCTGCGGCCTCCACAACTAGATTGTAGGACAACTACTTGGAGCTGATGGGCCCTGGAGAAACACACTGTTCCCCAATATTCCCCAATAAATTTTTTTTTTAAATCTAAAAATATTTAACTTCTTAATCAGTGTTGATAACAGTGTGGGCAAAAGACCAATACTTTTGTAGGTGTAATCTAATAATGTTTAGAAAATTTGTAATATGTATTAAAATGTAAAATGTTTATGTCCTCTGATTCACAATTTTATTTTGAGAAATATAGGTATACTTTGCAAATGTACGCAGATATACATATGTGCAATATGCTCATATTCATTAAGAATATTAATTGTACTCTCATTTTCAAATTGTAAAATATTGGGAACAAGAAAATTGTTGCATAAGAGACAAGTTAAATAGATTATTTCCTATTTAATCTCATTTTTTTGTTAAAAGGGACCCCAAACTATTAAATGCTGTAAATGGTTACATAGTTCTGTTATACCTAAATATTTTACAGCAAGCATGCATTACTCTAGTAAACAAATAATAAAGAGAATGAATCATTTCAATGGTTACAATGGATACTTGGAGTGATTTTAATTCCTTTATCCCTTACCCTTACAGCAACTGTTAACCCTAGCATTTCATACAAATAAAAATTCCAGAAGATTTTATCAGTGAATCTAATATTATTTCTTTGAAAACAACAATAAAAAGACCTTTTGCTAAATATCATCAAGATGAAAACAGAAAGCACAAATAACTTTAGGTGGTTATTATCTTTATTGCTAACAGAGAGCAGTACAAAGGTGATGGTAAACTTTATGGAAATAAATTAGAACATCTAGAGGAAATGGTAAATTTCTAAGGCCATAAATATGACCAAGATTACCCAAGGGAAAGAAAATTAGCAGACAAATGAAATGTTAGTGTGTATTGGAGAGTTCATCAAATTGGAAAAAAATGTGAGGCCAACATGCAAAAATTAATTGCTCTTTATCTCAACAATAACCACTTAGAAAATGTTGAGTGGCAAAAGGAGTGGGAAAAAAAAGTTGAAGTATTAGTTTAACAGTGTGATGCTATTTATGGGAACTTCTTCCCAATTAAAATATAATACTCTTTATACTGCTCCATATAAGTATATATAGGTAAATATAATACAAATTGTCTGGATGGTTTCGTACCGAACTAAAAGTAGTGGTTATTCTGGAATAGGAAATGGGACTAAGATTGTGGGTGGTTTTCAAATTTAAACATTCCAGATAAGACTATAAGTAGTCCAATTGGTAAAATAAAAGCAGAGGTCCTATCTGTAATTAATAAAATTTTACAATACGTTATTTTCCTTTTTAGTTTTACAGTTAACTATTAAGTTAAAAAGTAAAGACACAAAAGGCAAAAAAAGTTAGTAAAAATAATACTATTTTAAAAAATAATAATATTCTTTTGTGAGGATATTAAGGAGAATGTGATGAAATGCTGAGTCCTGCATTGCAGTTTGTATGTAGCAACGTGTTATATTGTAAATCAAGATTGTCCTAGGCAAACGGGGCTGTGTGGCCATCATAAGTATGTGAATACAGAGCTCCACATTCTAGCAGGTCATTCTAGTGGGAGGTCAGTAGGTATCAATGATATTTCCTAGTCTGTTCAAGCTGCAGAACAACAGACGGGTTTTGGAGAAAAGCAGAGTCACAGTAGAGTGACCATATGATCTTCATTTTTACGACCAATTCCTGGTACTAGTTTTGCTCTGAAAGGTTAACTGTTCAAATTGAGAACTCCTAGCAAATAATCAGAAGGTTGTATTTTTGTTATGTGCTTGCCCCCTCTGATATTAAAACCTTGGTTTGCTTTTACACAGTCTATTTGAATTATCACTAGTATAAGTTCTTTATGAAAGAATTAGGGATCGTTATTCCTGATCTCATGCCCATACTCACCATTTCAGCTTTAAATTGTTCGTTCAAAAAAATATTTGAATTTCCACTGTGTTGAAGTCACTCACTTTTTTAGAAATTTTGAAAGGAGTTATTGTCACTATTCTCAAAAAAACTAAAGAAATAAAATTCTTTAAGAACAGTGATTTGAGGAGGCTTCATTAGGAGGTAATGTGTCAGTTGGATAATATTTTTGACACTTGGAGTTTTTGAGGAGATCTAAAATGTACAGCACAGAGAAAGGCACAAAAGTGGGATTTCAAGAAAGAGGAGACATGAAAATAAATTAATGTTGAGTACTTTTTACCAAGCACTATGATAGGTACTATCTATATATATTTTACTTAACTCTCACAACAGTCATACAAAATAAGTCATCTCAGTCCATATATTTTTCTGAGTATATACTCTTTTCTTTTTCTTGTAATTCTAAATTCAAGTTCCTTTTTGGGACTTGGTGGTAGTACTATTAGCTTAAATAAAGGGTCCTTAAAGCAAAGAAATGGGAGAAAAGACTGAACATATTTATTAAACTCAATTTTTTTATACTTTTATCATCAAGCTAAAGAACTTGCATTTTAATCTAGAGATTTTTGTAGTCACATTGGTAGCATCTTTTATTGTTGACAAAATAATAAGCCGTTACGTCCATAAGGGAAAGGTAATAAAGCAGGAAAAAGAAAAGTATCTCATTATGGTACTAAAATGTCCAGTAACAGTATTTCTTTGACATTTCATATATCCTTAGAAAATCATTAAATATGTCCTGCGAAGCCATCTGGATCAAGGATATCTCTCCACTTTTTCAGAAGATAAATGACAGTGATAAAGTGTATGGGAAGAAGATAATTTGACAGTATTTTTCTGCTAAAGGTTAGTTATGAAAGATTAACTACCTGCTTTATTTATTCATTATGTATATCTCACTTTCAAAAATGGAAGTACTTTAATTTGATACAGGCTTAAGAGGTGGAAGAGTTAGAAAGAATACATTATTTTAGAATTAGCAGGTTATATGGATAAATCAAAGCAATAACAACCTCATATTGTTAATATTTTTACCTTCCAGGAAGATTGGTTGCTGCTAGATTGGTATTGGATACGATAAATGTGCCATATGCGTACTTTGGAGTACTATGTAGAGGGCAGAAGGAGTGAGCATAGATTCTACAGCAACATAAACATCAATAAATATAATTTGAATAGAAATAGTAAGAAACAAAGACTTATTGAACACCATCATTTTAAATAATAACTTATAGTCACATGTAACACTGTTATACTTCATGGATAATTCTGGATGCTTGCTTGAAGGGAATAAATAAATGGGGTTGGGAATAATTGATGAAGCAGATTTAATATAACAAGAAATACAATGCTGAGGAGACCTTGTAAGGGTACTGGTGATCATGATAGTTATGAACAGTATCCAATAAATAATTGATTTAGTCAGAAAGAGACAAAGAAGGAACAGAGAAAGAGAAACGAAAAGAAAAGGAAAAATAAAGGAGGGGAGGGAGGGAGGGGAGAATGAGGAGAGCGAGGAAAGAAGGAAAGCAGGGAGGGAGGGAGGGAGGAATGAAAAGATAGAAAAGGTCACTGAAAGAATCATGTGAGAAGGAGGAATAAATATTTATCAATAAAATATTATAGTGTTAAGAAAGAGTGAATCCAGTAAATGAATCCAAACCCTATTTTCATAAATTTAAGGCAACTGTTTGCCTTAGAGTTTGGTCTTCAGTCCTTTCCTCTTGCTTTTCCTTTGATGGACAGTGGAGAGGGAGAATAAGATGATGGATTTCTGATGATAACTGTTGTTGTATGTACATGTTGTGTATCTTTAACTATTAGCCTCAGTAACTGCCAATTCCTTTGTTATATTGAAACTGTACATTTCAGTTTGACCAGTCATATATTTGATTAATCTTACATGCCAACTAAAGTGTCTAAGGCTCAGCTCTCTAATTTGCCCTGCAGCTACTGTCTGCCACAATTTTTATGACAAAGCCTTTTAAAGTATAACATGTTACTTTTGGATTACTTCCATGAAGTAATTTTCAGTTAGCACTCACCATTACCAGCAGTTAACTGATTCTGTAATTCTCCTACCAATTTTATTGCCTATCTTCCTATAATTTTTCTCACTGAGTTTTGCTTATTGAAATATCATTTACATGCAGTAAATTATACAAATTTTATGTGGAGAATCATGTATGTGTTATTTGCTTCAGAATTATGATATTATTGACCTTTGGTATTGAAGCACTTATGTCTAAAAATACTCTAATTTAGTCTATATTTAATTTATATTTCTAGTATTTATTATTTGGTATTTTTCTAAAAATAGTAGCTCAAACTGGAAGCTTATGTCAAAAATAAAAACAAAAGAAATAAGTCACGTTTTATTTAAATAATTTTATTTTTGAGAATTAATTTTATTTAATTTCATCCTAATAAATAAAAAAGCCACAGATTCACACAATTTGAGGTTGCTAAGAATGAACAAAATTCAAAACTTTACGTAATCGGACTTACAGATATTCTGCCACATTCTCTTTTGCTCTTCGTGCTTTTCTTCACATTCTTATTACTATGTAGCATCAGGAATGAAGTCTACAAAGTGTGATTAAAGAATCTGGTGAATGTTAAAAAAAATTATTACAGTAAAAGACACATTGCCATTAATCTCCCTCAAAATACTCCCCCTCACTTCAAACACACGTATCCCATCGTTCTTGCCACTTTCTGAAGCAGTTCTGGAAGTCCTCTTTCATAAGTGTCTTTACTTGTGGCTGCCTCAATGCCCTGAATTGACTCAAAATGTTTACTTCTCATGGTCATTTTGACTTGGGGGAAGAGCCAGAAGTCACATGGATTCCAGATTCGATGAATACTGTGGATGAGGACACACTGTAATGCTTTCTTTCACAGAAGTTGCCATACCAGAAGCGATGTGTGACACAGAGCCTTTCTGTTGTGACAAAACAAATATGGTGAATGCTGCTGCCGAGTGCCAACCAACAGAAAGGCAGGGATCTTCAATAGTGGCACGTTGAACCTTGGTAACAGTTGTGTGACAAGTTTCAACTTGTTCGGTGCAGTCAGTCAGGTGTGAGCTACGGTTGAGAGAAGGTGTGTTTTAAAGTGTGCCGTAAATCCTCCTCCATCATGACAATGCTCCGTGTCACACATCGCTTCTGGTTGACAATTTCTGTCAAATAAAAACATGACAGTATGTCCTCATCCACCTTATTCACCGGATCTGGCACCGTGCAACTTCCGGCTCTTCCCCGAAGTCAAGATGATTCAGGACATCGAAGCAGCCATGACAGTGCAACGAAAGACACTCACGAAAGAGAACTTCCAGAACTGCTTCAGAAAGTGGCAAGAACAACAGGATAAGTGTGTTCAAAGCGAGAGGGAGTATTTTGAGGGTGGGTGATGGTAATTTGTCTTTTACTATAATAATTTTTTTTTAATTTAAACATTTACCGTATTGTTTGATTACACCTGGTAGTTGACTTTCAGTTTTGCTTTATTTTACATGGTGCCTAATATTTCTGGCTTGAATAAATTTCCAGAAAAACCTTTTAAGAAGCACTTACAAATTTTTTCAGGTCCATGGTATTTATTGTCCTTACAGAGTAAAGCACATATTTGAGTAGGGGAAAAAAATCTATAAATATTATAATTATTTAAAATACAGAACGGTTTATTTCTTGGCTTCATTTGTAAAATTTAATGCTTCTAATGTCACATTGAATAAGACATTGGCGTTGAAATATGCCTAAAGATATTATTCTGTTATATGGAACCTAATTATTCTTTTTTTACAACTTCATTAACAACTACTGTGTTTCCCCAAAAACAAGATCTAGCTGGACAATCAGCTCTGATGCGTCTTTTGGAGCAAAAATTAACGTAAGACCCGGTATTGTATTTTATATTATGTTATGTTATGTTATGTTATGTTATGTTACATTATATTAACCTGGTCTTATAGTAAAATAAGACTGGGTCTTACATTAATTTTTGTTCCAAAAGATGCATTAGAGCTGATTGTCGGGCTAGGTCTTATTTTCGGGGAAACACGGTATGAATTATAGTAATTTACGCAGGCCTAATTTTGATGCTTCTTTTGAAACTATAGTCAACTTTAAATTATTTTGAAATTATGTTATTTTTCAAACTTAAGTAATTCTTGTAGAGTTTTCTTAAGTTTTGCGTTGTCTATGCCACACCCCTCCTATTATTTACTTAATATTTTCTGTTAATATACTCTTAAAAAGAAAACAAGACTTAAATACTATTTTAGCCTTATCCTTATAAGGGTATCACACTTTTGATGTATTAGCAATATGTTTTAAAAATATTTAATAAACACATTGCCATTAAAATTAAAAATGTTTATCTGTGTACTAACTAAACCATATCAAGTACTCAGTGATACGTGCACTGCATTTTGGGAAGACTATTAAGTTATGAGTTATTATGTTATGGGGGAATGAGGTTGTTTGGACATATCTCTAGCCTCCGAGTAAAGTGCCATACAGGTTTACTGTCTCGGCGTCTGGAAAACATAGGCTATTAAAACCTGGTAAATGATCAACCGGTTGGAATCATAGGTTTCAGTGTACAGAAGTCTTAGACAAATGTAGATAAACTACTTCAAATTTATGTTTAAAAATGGCATGTTACATTAAAATATGCTAAGATACTATCATGTAGACAAATGCGGAATGGTTCCACAAAATACATATGCATTATTTTTGTGGAAATCCTTAAATGCAAAATCTTGCTGGCTAACAGTAGTGGTATTTTTAACCACTTGTGGGCAGGAATAAGAATCAGAAAAAAAAAAAGAGAGAGAGAGAGAAATGAAGTTCTTCAAAATGGGAAAAATTGCCATCTAGGATTCTGATAAGTAAAGAATAGACCATGATGGCGTTTTCATGAAAATCAGATTTTCGTGATGCTTCTTAATTTTCCATTTCTGTAGATGTGAGAAGAGTTGGGTAAGTATAGATACTGTACAAATAATTGAGGTTGTATTCTCTAAGTTCTAAATATGTGTGTAGCTAGATATAATTCAAAAGTCCTTGGGGAGATAATTGAAAATGCTTTTGATGTAATGCAGTCTAAAAATAAATCTGTAAATTAAAGACTCCAGG
This sequence comes from Rhinolophus hipposideros, assembly GCF_964194185.1. NCBI lineage: Eukaryota > Metazoa > Chordata > Mammalia > Chiroptera > Rhinolophidae > Rhinolophus > Rhinolophus hipposideros. The sequence goes on from NC_138053.1 coordinate 16,730,558, forward strand.
GAAGCCCAATGGAAATGTTGTATATGATTTAAGAGATTTAGGATGTATTGGACATCATCAAACTTCGGGGATACTATGCTGAACCATGTAATGTTTGAAAGTTATTGAAGATTTTGCTGAAATTTGATCTTATGAGTATGAGATTCTCTTTTCTGCTGTAAATTATATTAGTGTGTGTAATTTAGAAATTAATCTTCAGTATTATATATGCATGTTTTAATAAAGCATCTATTTCTATAGAATAGGCTGAGTTGAATGGAAACACTTGCTCTGGTCTTTGGTACAGGATTTTATGATGTAATTTGATCTTTAGTACAAGATTTTATGATGTAAATTGCTAATGGTAATACTCTGAAAAGATCGAGATTTTTATAGTAGTTTTGCTAATTAAAGTTATTGCCTTTCTGCATTTAAGGAATTTCATTTTCCTATTTATAGTGTAGCTTACAATTAAATAAAATTAATCTTTTATGAACAATAATCATTAAAGTGATATTTTGAATGGTATGGTCATTTTCTTTATTCAAGCAGTATAAATTTGTGGCCAAGAGTGTGAGTTCAGGAATCAGACATATTTGGGAAAGGCTCAGTTTCTGCCACTAACAAGATTAAGGAATTCTTTTTAAGACTCAATTTTCTCATCTACAAAATGAAGGAATTTGTAGGAAGGGTAATGCATAATACTAAATGATAGGTTCTACAACAAGGTGTCAGGAAAGAGCAGAAATCCACTATAGCTACAAGGATCACAGTAGTGAATCCTTTTCTACAGAAATACCTCAATTCTGTCTTCTACCCTTATGTGTTCCACCCAATATTCAGTTTCCTGGGAGAGAGAATCCGTTTGCTCTAATGTGTCACGTGCCCATACCTTGGTCAAGGGAAGACATAAGTTCTGCTAGAACTATGTGGAGAAGAGGAGTGGTTTCCCAAGGCAAGAGTGGAATGCTTTTACTAAAGACAGAACAAAAGATGCTGGGCAGGTACGAATAGTGTTTCTCAAAGTTGAAAAATGTGTGGTACTTTTAAATGAAAAAGAATGATCACACCCCTCCTCAATGTAGTTTAAATGTACTTTCACTCATCATATTCAATATTTTTTAATGTCCAAACATTTTGTACTTAGTAATAAATATACTATCTCCTCTTATAAGGATGTTGAACATGGGAAAATAGAAAAAATGATGATTAATTCTTATTTCTTGGTTTAAAACCACATGAAAAATGACATTTCATAGTACTGTGCTTCTGTTGTCTTGCCTAGTGATGATGTCAACTGGTAGCTGGGGGTGGAGAGTAGTTCCCAATAATCATAATACAACTCGCCCCCTCCCTTTATCTCCAAAATAATCTTACCAATCACATGCAAAAAAAAAGAAACTACAAGAGAACAAAAAAATTTATTTTAAAAACATCGCTTTCTTGTGACAGATGATGTTGTTTGCTGAAATTAAATCATTTCTCAAAATATAAATATAAAACCAACTGCTACAAGGCAGGTTCTTTTAAATTTGGCTTGCTTGTACCACCATATGCTCAAGGATAACTCAAATTTTTCCTCGCTGTTCTTCATTGAAACAGATTCATAACCATTGTTTTGACAATGTTCAATGATATCCATTTAACCTTCATTTGGCATGAAAATATTATTTGTATATTAAGTCCACATCGGTGCTTTTTTCCAAGTACAGTTGACATTCAATATTATTTTACATTAGTTTCAGGTATACAGCATAGTGGTTAGACATTTATATAATTTAGGAAGTGATCCCGCTGATAAATTTAGTACCCATCTGGCACCATACATAGTTATTACAGTATTATTGACTGTACTCGTATTCCCTATCCTGTACTTTACACGCCCATGACTATTTTGTAAGTACCAATCCATACTTTTTAATTGGTTCACCTTTTTTATCCAGCCCTCCAACCCTCACCGCTGCCCATCTGGCAAACTTTAGTTTGTTCTCTGTATTTATGCTTGTTTCTGTTTTGTTCGTTCATTTATTTTGTTCTTTAAATTACACATATAAGTGAAATAATATGGTATTTTTCTTTGTTTGACTTATTTCACTTAGCATGATATCCTCTAGGTTCATCCATGTTGCTGTAAATGGTAAGATTTCATTTTTTATGGCTGAGTAGTATTCTATTGTATGTATGTATCACAATTTCTTTATCCAGTTGTTTACTGATGGGCACTTGGGTTGCTTCCATATCTAGGCTATTATTATAAATAATACTGCAATGAACAGAGGGGTGCATACTTCTTTTCAAATTAGTGTTTTGGGGTTCTTTGGATAATTATCCCAAAATGGAACAGCTGGGTCATACATTAGTTCTATTTTTAATTTTTTGGGGTAACCTCCATACTGTTTTCCATAGTGCTGCACCAATTTGCAATCCCACCAAAAGTATTCTCTTCTCCATGTCCTCACCAATACTTATTTGTTGATTTATTCATAATAGCCATTCTGACAGGTGTGAGGTGATATTGTGGTTTTTATTTACACTTCTGTGACAATTAGTGACCGTGAACATCTTTCCATATGTCTATTGGCCATCTGCATATTCTCTTTGGAGAAATGTCTATTTAGGTCTGATGCCCATTTTGTAACTGGATTGTTTGTTTTTTTGGTGTTAAGTTGTATGAATTCTTTATAAATTTTGGATAGTGATCCCTTATCAGATGTGTCATTTGTGAAGAAACCCAACTCAGTAGATTGTCTTTGCACGTTGTTCATGGCTTCCTTTGCTGTGCAAAAATTTTTTAGTTTGATGTAGTCCCATTGGTTTATTTTTTTTCTTTTGTTTCCCTTGCCCAAGGAAATGTATCAGAAAAAATATTACTAAGAGCAATGTCAGCGATTTTACTAGTTATGTTTTCTTCTCAGAGTTTTATGGTTTGGGGTCTTACATTTACGTCTTTAATCCATTTTGAGTTTATTCTTGTATATAGTGTAAGAAGGTGGTATGGTTTCATTTTTTGTATGTATCTGTCCAGTTTTTCCAACACTATTTTATTGAAGAAACTGTCTTTATCCCATTGTATATTCTTTATCTCATTGTATATCCCATTACCTCCTTTGTCCTAGATTAATTGACCATAAAGGCATGGGTTTATTTCTGGGATTTGTATTCTGTTCCATTGAACTATGTCTGTTTTTATGCCAGTGCCGTGGTGTTTTGATTACTATAACCTTGTAGTATAGTTTGATATCAGGTAGCACGATACTTCCAACTTTGTTCTTCTTTTTCAAGATTGCTATGGCTCTTTTGGATCTTTTGGGGTTCTAAATTTTAGGATTATTTGTTCTAGTTCTGTGAAAAGTGTCATTGGTATTTTGATAGGGATTGCATTGAATCTATAGATTGCTTTGGGTATGGACATTTTAACGATGTTAATTCTTCCTGTTTGTGAACACAGTATATGCTTCCATTTATTTGTATTTTCTTAAATTTCTTTCTTCAGTGTCTTATAATTTTTCCTAGTACAGGTCTTTTACCTCCTTGGTTAAATTTATTCCAAGGTATTTTTTTTATGCTATTGAAAAATATATTGTTTTTTTAATTTCTTTTTCTGATAGTTCATTAGTAGTATATAAAAATGCAACTGATTTCTGAATATTAATTTTATATCCTGCTATTTTACTGAATTTATTTATCAGTTCTAATAGTTTCTAGGTAGAATCTTTAGGGGTCTCTGTATATAGTATTATGTCATCTGCAAATAATGACAGTTTTACTTCTTCCATTCCAATTTGGATGCCTTTTATTTATTTTTTCACCAGGTTAAGGAAGACTTCTGTTATTGTTTCTTCAAATAGGTTCTCAATCCTTTGCTCTCCCCCTTCTCCCTCTGGTACCCCTATGATTGTATGCTTGATGTTGTCCTAGAGTTCCCTTAAACTGTCCTCAGTTTTTTTTTTTTTTTCTTTTTGCTTCCCCGTTTGGGTGTTTTCTGCTAGTTTGTCTTCCAAACTGGTGATTTGATCCACTGCTTCATCTCATCTGCTGTTGATTTCTTCTACTGTATTCTTCATTTCAGTTATTGTATTCTTCTTTTCTGACTGGTTCTTTTTTTTTTTTTTAATCATTCTTAGTTTTTTTCTTTTCTTGCTATTTCTTTGTTGAAGTCCTAAATAAGGTCGTTGGGCATCCTCATAACCAGTGTTTTGAACTCTGTATCTGGTAGATTGCCTGCCTCCATTTCATTTAGTACTTGTTCTGGAGTTTTCTCCTGTTCTTAATTTGGGACACATTTCTTTGTCTTCTCATTTTGGCTGCCTCTTTGTAGTACTTCTATGTATTATATAGATATGCTATATCTCCCACTCTTGGCAGGGTGGCCTTATGTAGTAGGTGTCCTGTGGAGCCCAGTGGCACCTTCTCCCTGATCCCCTGAGCCTGGTGTTCCAGGTATGTCCCTTGAGTAGATCCTGTGCGCCTTCTTGTTGTAGTTGAGCCTTGATTGCTGTTGGCATGTCAATGGGCAGGACTGACCCTCAGGGTGACTGGTTGTGAGGACTGACTGTGACTACAGTGCAGGAGCTGCTGTGCAGGAGCTGACCCCACAGACTGGGATTCACCTGAGTGGGCTCTAGTGACTGCCAAGATCACTCTTTTGGTGTGATGATTATGAGACTAATTGGATGGTGTTCTGTTGTCTTCTGAAGCTGACCACTGGGTGTAGTCCAAGGTTGACTGCTGCCTATGAGTGGCCCCAGACTACCTGGTAGGAGCTACAAAGCAATTACAGTTGGTCGCTGCATGTGCTGGATCTGGAGGTGTGTGGGAAAAGTCACACTGCAAACTGAGGCTGGCTGCTACCAGGTAGTTTCTACCAGGTACCCCTAGGTGGTATGTGAGTTGTGTGAGATGGTGTCTCATAGAGTCACCTGGGGAGAGCAAGTTGTGTTCATCACGTTAATGTAACTTCAGATTTGGCCACGGTGCTGAGCCTGGGGCCACTCAGCAAAAGAGTACACAGAGGCCCCCTGCTGCCCGCATGGGGCCTGAGGACTTTTGAGAGAATTTTTTAAGCAAGCTCTGGGCAAGCTGCTGAGTCTCTGGCATTGCTCAGGTTGGGTGGGGGCAGGGGGTGAGGGAGTCATCAGGGTGGCATGAGAGGAGTTCACCAGGGTATTACAGATTCAGATTTGTCCATAAAAGGGGAGGGATCAATTCAAGAAAGATGGTACCCACCTGCCATCTCTGTGGGCTCAACACAGGGACCACGGTAGCTGTCCCTCCAACCTTTTTTCCAAAGCCACACAACTCAGTTTCTCCCTATATCTCTCTAGCGCCTCCCAAGCCAATGTCTCTCTGCCAGAGCCCAGTGAGTGCATGCGTGCATGTGAGTCTGTGCACAGGTCCTTTAAGAGGATGCCTGGGTTTCCAGTAGCCTTCCATCTTTCTCGGACAGAGGTTATTTCTGGTGATTTTCATAGTCAAATGTTGTGGAGGCTTCTCTTTCCAGGACTGGTGCTCCAGGCTGGGGAACCCAGTGTCGGGCTGAGACCCCTCCCTCCTCTGAGGGGAGCTCTGCAGCTGAGATATCCTTCTCTATTCTCAGCTACCACATGTGGGTCTAGGGCCAGCCAGTTCCAAGTCTCTGCCCTTCCTACCAGTTTCAATGTGATTTCTTCTTTATATTCTTAGTTATAGGACTTTTTTTCAACTAGTCTTCAGATAGTTTTCCAAATTGTTTGTTTTGTAATTTAGTTGTAATTGTCATGTGGCCATGGGAGGACATGAGCACAGCATTCTGTCATCTTGACCGGAACTTACCACATCTATGTTTTTGTCATTAGTCTCAACAAATAAAGTAAACTATTTGGTTTCACTGTGATGATAAGGACAAATGAAACAGGTACTGAAATGATGAAGCTATATCCAAATATAAGGCAGGTATATAGAATATGCTTATGTATAAAACCAGATTTTATCAAAACAAATACATCAATTTAAAAAAATTGTCTTGAATAAAACTCATACCCCCTAATTAGGAAACCCTACTCCGAGCAATTAGGTTGTAGAGGCAGGTGAAGGATGGAAGGATCAGAAAGATTATTACTATGATCAGGAAATTTGCTATATCTCTGCTAAGTTCCTTCCTCTCTCCCTGATTTAATTTGGTTCTGTAGTTGTTAGTGAATGTATACAGCACTGGCTAAATATTTTTTTTCTTATAAAGGTTTATATTAGGTGGCAAGGAATGAGAAAAATGCGTATTTTTTAAAGATGATTTACTGTATAATACTTACTGATATAGATTGAGAAAGCACTGCTCCAAATTAAAAAAGGAGACTTTCATTCATTTGTAAGAGACGTTGGTTATCATGAGATTTTTACCTGTAGTAGATCATAGTTTCATATTTGTATACTCAAACGATCTTTGTTAATTAAAAATATTTTAAATTGGACTTTGTATAAATTAACATTTTCACCGAAGGTAATAGAGTACCCCCTTAATAAGGTTGTTGACTGGGGAAGAATGAAAAATGGTTGCCTTTGAAGGAAATGAATTAAGTATCTTGATGAAATATCTGCACATCCATTTTCATTGCAGCATTCACATGACTCTATAGTCATTGAATATAGTTGAATATATTTTGTTGACTATATTTACAATAGTCAAAATATGGATATCACCTAAATGTCTTTTGATGGATGAATGGATTAAGAAAATGTGGTACAGTAATCCCCCTTACCTGTGGTTTCACTTTCTGTGGTTTTAGTTACCCACGGTCACCTATGGTCTGAAAATTTGAAATGAGAAATTCCAGAAATAAACAATTCATAAATTTTAAACTATGTGCTGTCCTGAGTAGCTTGATAAAATCTTGCATATCACACTCTGACCATCCTGGGTTCATGAATCATCCCTTTGTCCAGTGTATCCACCCTGTGTATGTTATCTACTTGTGAGTCACTTAGTAGGTGCCTCAGTTGTCAGATCAATTATTGGAGAGAGAGAGACAGAGAGAGAGACAGAGAGAGAGAGAGAGAGGGAGAGAGAGAGGGAGAGAGAGAGAGAGAGAGAGAAAGGAGAGAGAGAGAGAGAGAGAGAGAGAGAGAACATTCATATAACTTTTTTTACATTATATTCGTATAATTTTTCTATTTCATTATTGTTGTTAATCTCTTTCTGTGCCTAATTTATAAGTTAAACTTTATCATAGGTACGTATGTGTAGGAAAAAAACACAGTATATATAGAGTATGGTACTATCCTTCGTTTCAGGCATCCACTGGGGGTCTTTGAACATATTCCTAGAGGATAAATGGGAACTACTGTGTATATATGTAATGGAATATTATTAAGCCATAAAAAGAAGGGAATCCTTCCATTATATATGACAGATGGATGAACCTGGAAGACATTATGCTAAGTGAAATCGGCCAGACAGAAAAAGACAAATACTGTATGGTATCACTTGTATGAGTTCAGACAATTAAATTCGCAAACTTGTTGCAATGATGTTTCTAACCTTTTTTGATATCAGAGGGATTATTCATTTTGAATTTGTACAAAATGAATACATTTTGAATTTGTACAATTGGACAAACAGTTAGCTAAATTTACTATTTGGAAGTGCTGTAAAGGATACATGAAAAAGTTAGACGACCTGAACTTTTCGCCAACAATTCATGGCTCTTGTATCACGACAATGCACCAGTTCACAAGGCACTGTCTGTGAGGGAGTTTTTAGCCAGTAAACAAATAACTGTATTGGAACACCCTCCCTACTCACCTGATTTCTCCCGTAATGACTTCTTTCTTTACTCAAAGATAAAGGAAATATTGAAAGGAAGATATTTTGATGACATTCAGGACGTTTAGGACAACGCTCTGATGGCCATTCCAATAAAAGAGTTCCAAAATTGCTTTGAAGTGTGGACTGAGCACTGGCGTTGGTGCAGAGTTCCCAAGGGGGAGTACCTTGAAAGTTACTGTAGTGAGATTCATCACTGAGGTATGTAGCACTTTTTCTAGGATGAGTTCGCAAACTTAATTGTCTGACCTTGTATGCATAATCTGGGGGAAAAGTTGATTTCATAGAAACAAAGAAGGGAAAATAGGGAGGTGTTGGTCAATGGGTACAAACTTCCAGTTATAAGAAGAATAAGTTCTAAGTATCTAGTGTACAGCATGGTCACTAGAGTTAATAATGTGGTATTGTATATTTGAAAGTTACTGAGAGTAGATCTTAAGCATTCTAAACACACACACACACACACACACACGTGCGCCTGCACACACACAAAAAGTTAACTATGTGAGGTGATGGATGTGTTAATTTTCTTGATCTTGGTAATCATCCCACAATGTATATGTGTATTAAATCATCATGTCTACTTTAAATATGTACAGTTGTATTTGTCAATTATTCCTCAGTAAAGTTGGGGGGTGGGAAATGGTCACCTAAATTCTGCCCTTACAGCAACATGAAAAATTTTCTCTATAGTGGTATTAGGTCTTTACCTGGCCTATGGTGCCATCAGTTATTATTATAGGATGTTTCCCATCATCTATATCATCTTCCATCGAAGGCACTCCAAATGCACATAGAATTAAAAAAAAAATAGTTCACCTATTTTGAAATTATACCTTCAAGACAAGTCCCCTGGCTATACTCAACCATATTGCCCTGTTTCCCTATAGAAGTTCTGGAGCTGCTATGGAAATTGTTGACCCTCAAGAAAAGTTAGTTGGATGGATTTGCCATGGGGAGACCCACAGATCTAGCAGATATTTCATGTTCCTGAAAAAATTTTGTCTTTTAACATACTGAAATATTTCTACGTGAAGAAGTCTAGTACATGTAAATAGGAAAAAGAGACAGTTTAATTGACGTTGAAAGGAATTTGAATTATACAAATGTAAAATAAACTCAATTTACAGGGTAAAGACAATAAACATAAAATGAATTTATTTTGAAGCGATTAGAGAGGTTCAGGGTTTAAGACCTTCTCTTTAATGTAATGGCAGAAAATGTAAACTTCATTTATTCTCACTTAGAGAAGAATTTATGCTGATTATCTAAAGTCAAAGCTAATAGTTCTGCCAAAGGTCAGTTTTTACGAGTGGGCTTTCCAGTATGAAAAAGCATTCATTCAGTGATTTTTCACTTCTAGAAACATCTAGAAACTTACTAGATGAAACAAATGTTTACTGAACACCAGTTGCACAGATTTGTGCAAGTTGCAGTCAGGGAGACAAAGGTGAATAAAGCAAGAAGAGTGCAGATAAGACATACACACGTCATCATGATGATTAGTGCACTGCACATTTTGTTTGAGAACTACTTTAGTATAGGAACAGAAAAATTGCACATAGGAGGTAAGAAGGGAGAATGATTGCTGCAACCCCAGGTGTTAGGAATACAGAGAATAAATAGATACCAGTTTTTGCTTTCTTGGTGCTTGCTGTCTTGTAGCAGAAACAGAATTAGACAAGTAATTATGCAAATATTTACTTAATTATACATGCTTTGAGCGCTACAAAAGAGAAATGTGGATGTCAGAAGAGCATGAAATGGGGGAGCTAACCTGTTCTGGTTTCCAGCGAAGACTTTTCTGAGGAGATGGAATCTGAGCAGAGACCTGAAGAAGGCCAAGTGGCAAGGAATTGCAAGGAATTTATTCATGCATCATTGAGGAGGCTGACTGTAGAAAGAGAAGCATCTCAGGCATTGGATGCAGTGGACTTGACAAGAGAAGGAGGGGCTTGCGGGTTTCCAAAAGAGTCATCTAATCATTTGGAATCATAGCGTGATTTGAAGGGGAGCAATGGGAAAGAGTATGAGAGAAGTTGGGTTCAGATCAGAGTGTGGACTTAAATGTCTTCCTTGAATACTTACCAAGGTGCTTGGACTTTACTTTATAGGCTTTCAGGAACTGTTGAAGCCATTTGAGCCGGGGATATACTCAGACACAAGACATGGAAAGATTACTCTCAGGAATGTACACAATGCATTTTTGCAGGGAGTTACCAGCGTGAGAGAAGTTGCAGTGGAGGCTGTTACTGGACCTGAGAGCAGCCTGAATGAGAACAACTCCAGTGGTAATGGAAGGAGGGCAGGGGTTAGACGTAAGGATGAATGAAGTGGCAATAGTGACTTCAAAGCTTTCAACTTGGATGATTGTTTGCTGCCACTGTCAGAAGTAGGGGACACACAAAAAAAGTAAATTTTTGCCAGGACGTGAATGTGGTTTTTGAATTTCAGCTAATAAATGCTTATTTTTAAAGGAATCAGTAACACCTACTAATAAGACAGGATGGGTAAATTTGTGTGAAAAATTTTATTTACTACAAATGCACAAAAAATACAAACTTTTTTTTTCTGCAAAGATGCTTGTTTGATTGTAATATAAATTATCTTTGTCTAGAAACCATATTAATTTTTTAAGCTTTTTCCTTTTTGTTTTTTTCTTGTTTTTCAATAAGGTTTGCACTGGAGGGTTGTGAAAGAGGTAGGGAAGAAATATGTAGGAAAGGCTGTTTAGATTGTATTTCCCTCCATTTAGTTAGCAGCCTAATGGCTACCTTCCAGGGAGAGTTTGGTAGTTGGGTCAATAATCTGAATCAAAGGGCCAGACTGGAGCCAGGTAACTTGTCTGTTCGTTTAATGAGGCATCTTCACAGTGGCTTATGTATTCACTTTCCAGAGGCTTGATTTGTAACCCCAATCAGTTTCTGTGTGTTTGTGTAATTCATTTAAAAAGAAGAAAGGATCAACTAATCCCACTATTGCCCTAGAATGACCAGGTTAAACCACTTTCAGGCCTCTTTAAAACATTGTTTAGCACTTACGCATTTTAAGAAGAATGTCTTGCTAGTCCACAGTTGCTTTGTGTCTATTCTTGAAAGTCTTATTTCGCGTACCCTGCACTATTGGCAGAGTCAACATGTTCACTCAATCTGCGTTCACATTTTTTCTTCAACTGTGGAAGCTGCTTAGTGAATAGACTCTCAGTTATTGGACGGCAGCATGCTTTGCTGGACACTTGTAGGCTTAGTCCTAAAGCTGGTGTAAAAAATACACTTGATTCTGATTTTGCGGGGTTGGGGAGAATGAATGGTTGGAAGTAGAGGAAAAGTGGATAAGTTCTCATTTTCAGTTCACCTATGTGTCCATCACCTGGAAGAGTAAATAACCCTTGGTTTAGCAGATTTTGGAGCTCACTTGGGGTGGATGTGGGGGTCCAGATAATTACAGATGCTCTCTCAGGTACTTAGGGGTGCTTCTTCTGAATCTTTCAAAGAAAAGGCACACTGCTACAACTAAATGAGGTTTTGAGGTCAGTTTTATACTCATAATAAACCTGCTTTTGAATTGAGCTTTCCATACTATGACATGTTGACAGTAGTAGAAACTTTTCACCTGCTGAATAAGGTAAAGCATGTGTTTTTGTCTTTGTTCTTTTTCCGTTTTGAAGATGACACAGATGAAATTGTGTATGATTAGAAGAGAATAAGACCAGGTTAAAAAGAAAAGTTGTTCAGTCCTTACTGTGCATGAACTTGAACCTGTGTCTCTCCTCTTTCTTCCGTGGCGCTTCTTCACCTTATCTGTGAACTAAGCATAATGATCACACTTCATTTAATTGAGGACACACCTTAATGAAAATTTACTTTAAAGGCAGCATTTGGTAGACATAGAGTTTTCCTTTCATTAAAATGCTTTAAACACTCCTGATAATAAAGTTTAAAAAGGAGAGACTCAATAAATAAAACCTTAAGAAGATGTTCTACAGGCTGGAAATTTGCTGAAAGAGCATTTGGCAAAAAGCACAGTGGCATTAAGCAATTTTCAGAGATGGAGAGTTCAATTGGGACTTGGATAAAAATAAAATGGTGTATTCAGTCAACTAGGGATAAAGAAAGTAAGTATAAACTACCATGTTTCCCGGAGAATAAGACCTAACTGGAAAATAAGCCCTCGCATGATTTTTCAGGATGACATCCGCTGAACGTAAGCCCTAATGCGTCTTTTGAAGGAAAAATTAATATAAGATCCAGTTTTATTTTCAGGGAAACATGGTATGTATCTCCAAGCATTGGGCTTCGGTTTCTTTTGCTCTCTGCATTGTGGTGTGGGAAGGCATTATTTTAATTTACTACTAGATATTCCATAATAAGTTTTTTTTTTTTTTAAATGTAGGCAGCTCTTCATGAAAAAATGTGCTCAATTTGGTTTACCGTAGTGACGATGGAAAGTTCTGGAGCTTTGATGATGTGTTCTTCTATCTTATCCAAATATACTTTCTTTACAATGTTCTATAGTCTTAAACACTTTAAAATATGTAATCCAGGTTGAAAGACTGAAAAAAAATGTTAGATTTTACCTTTTGTTTGCATCATAAATATCCTGGGGGAAACTGCACAGAGAAATGTGTTTACAGTGTGTCCTATAATATCACGTATTGTGTTGTTATGGCCAAATCATTTCATAAATACTTCTTTGTATATTCAGAAAGATCAAAGTAGAAAATCATCTGTAAAACTGGTTTTTCTTTTCTCCTTTTTAAAATAGCATGATCTAGGTTAGTGGAATTCAAATAAAAATGTATAGAAGTGCTTTTATTTTTATGTACTTCATTCCTTTTACTGGTGCATATTAGCCTTGAGACAATTTTTCTACTCTGCCGCTCAGAAAATGGCATGGCAAGGGTTCTTTATGAAGATAAATTGCCACTAGGTCTTGCCAGGCAATAGATTAAAAATGACGTTATTTTTTAAAAGCTCACATAGGGTATGTGGCCACCATTGAATAACAGTTCAAGTTATAAAATAAAATATATCCACAGGTATATAAAGTGCTAATAAATGTAAGAAATCATCCACTACTTTGAAAGTCAGCTGACTTTTCTAATCTCTGTCTTGAAAAGTAAGCCTTATTCTGAAGCAATGTGTCTCCCTGCTGTGTCCATATAATTAGCAGTAATGGGAATTAGACAAGCACATGTTGTGCCAGCTCATCCTTGCTTGAAGTTGTGCTTGTCAAGTGCGAATATAAAATGAGATGTGCTGTTAATGCTTCAGTGCACTGTGGACATATGGCAGGCTTTCAGCAAAGTGGCACCCTGGGCGGGTATTTGTTTATTCTTCGTGCTTGGCATTGAGACCCACAGCACCCTCTCTCTGCTAATGTCTAATAGAGGGTACTAAGGAAAACAAGTGGCTGAATTTATGACCTAACAAAGGGTTGTAAATTTATCATAAATTATGTCTAATGGTTATGAACCTTTATGCTTGAAGGTTATTTAATGCGTTTTTCATCCATGATATTCTTTTCTTCTGCCCTAATTTATTCTAGAAAGACCATAATCTCAAAAACAAACAAACAAACAAACAACTGTTACTGGAAGATTGGATGGACACTGTAGAATGGAGGAGAGCATGTGTCTAATTGTTTTGGAGATTATACTATGAGTTCAGCAATATTTTCATGTTATTTCATTTCATCTTTACCTTACACTTTTGAGATAGGAATTATTCCCAATTCATAAATAAGGAAATAAGATGGTGTTGTACTTTAGCAATAATCACAAAACTTGTGGATGACAGAGTTGTGATTAACCCCCAAATTTGTGGGAATGTACTTTTCTCACTATCAGTATTGCTCAAAGCTCTTCGTTCACCTCTGCTTCTTTTAGCCTGGAGGGATGAAATTAAAAGTCTACTAACTCTATACCACGATTCTCTCATCCTGTGACAAAATACTCTACCTGCGAAAAATCATGTGATTATAGAGTTATTAACTGACTTTCAGTTTTCTCCCAAAATTCAGTGAGGATTTTGGATTGGGTTCCGCATCTATTCTTTGTGAATCCTACTATTATCCTGAGTGATTTCAGTGTCCGTCCAACTTCCTCACTTCAAGTTTTTGTAGGCTCCTGCATAGCAATAGTACCTTTTATGTTTCTACACCTTAGCAAACTAATATTCTTAGACGTTATTGTCACCCAGAGCGGCTCTATCTCTAAAATGTTAAACACTAACAACCATGACAGAGGATGCTAGTTACATATCTCCAAAATTCTTTGTCCCCTTCACCTTAGGGATAGAGCCCATGATTTGTAGGAAGCATGATTCTCTAGAAAAAAATAATACGGTTTTCAGTTTATCTTACAGCTGGTCTTAGCCAAATGATTAAGTTCTTGTCAAGAAGATATAAGCAAAAGTTTGTGTACTACTGTCCTTAAAGGGAATTGGGGGAAGAGATTGCCCTGTTTCCTACTTTTTGTTGGCTTGACAGCAGATGTGATGCCTGGAGCTTCGGCAGCCATTTTGGACCAAGAGAAGGAAAGCGTGAGCTGAAGGTGAATGAAGGACAAGCTAAAAGGAAACTGGTTCCCTAGTTCTGTGAAGTGTTCTACCAGCCCTGGATTATCTGTTTTTAGACTTGTTTTATATGAGAGAAAGAAAAAAAATCTATTTTGTTTAAGCCAGTATTATTTTTATTTCCTCAAATTCAGCTAAACCTTATAAGATCCTATATGTTAACTGTCAGACTCAGTATCAAGTCAGATTCAGTTCATATCTCACACCTCAGCAGTTATCTTCTGATGTTCATTCCTTTTGTAGTCAGCCCGGCACCCACAGTTAAACGACAGGAATGAATCTTTTATCAGCACTTACTACTTCCTAGAAAAATTAAAGAATACCATCCTAGCCTCAGCAATCTGGGACTGCATAGATTTTCTGATATACCATATATTTGCACATATTTTTCCTTGTCTAGAATGCCAGCCTCTCTTTGACTCTTTGGAAAACCCTGGTGTCTTAAGTATCACATTTCTGATTATATATTTATTGTATAATGACGTGTTAACACAGACTCAGATCCAGGAATATTCCATAATTGGGCACCACTTCCTCCTGGCCTAGGACATCTAGATATTTATATTGTCAGGATTAGTGATTTTCAAAATTTATTTTTCCTGGGTATTCTATTTTCAATCAGTCTGACATTTCTAAGGCATCAGCTAAATAGCCTGGAATTTTAATTGATACTAATGAAAGACAGGTACACCTACCTATGTACCGACATCTGTCTGTCTGTCTGTCAGTCTGTCTATCTATCTATCTATCTATCTATCTATCTATCTATCTATCTATCTATCTATCTACCTATCTATCATCTATCTATCTATCATCTATCATCTATAATATCTATCATCTATCTATCTACCTATCAGCTATCATCTATCTGTATATCTATATATCTGGGGATAGATATAGACAGACATCTAAAGAACCCAGCAACATTTATTGAAAGATCCTCCTACTTTTCTGCAACCTTGTCATACATTAAGGGTCAATAAATGTGCTGGCTTATTTTAGAACATTTTCTTCCATTCCATTAGTCTGTTTATCTCTTGCTGCAATACCCACCTTACTTAATTACTGTGGTTTCAGAAGTAATCTCACTTATTTGGTGATATATACATTCTTTGTTCTGTTTCTGCTAGCCTTTCTCAGCTGATACTCTTCATCTGAGTAGATAACATAATAAAGTGATTTGAGTGATATTTTTCTCAATTCTCTTATGTATGGCACCATTCTTGCATAGGAGAGACTTTAACTCATGAAATGGAAGTTTTAGGGCATTAGAGTTTTATCCTTTCATGGAACTTTGGTTGAGAAATCCTGGAGAGCTCCTCGTGGTTTCTTGCATATATTCATATAGAATTTAAAATATGCTTATAAATTTCCACAATTATTTTATTGGGATTTTTATGGGGACAGGATTTAATCTGTACCTCAATTTGAGAAAATCAAAATCTTTACAATATTAAATATGAATCTACATATATAATATATTGCTCCATTTATTTAGGTCTTCTTTAATTTCTCTCATTGGTGTTTTATGGAGATCTGGCACATCTTTTATTGGATTTGTTCCTAGATATTTATTATTTTTGATGTTATTGTAAAAGTAACATTAAACTTTTTTTCATTGTTTGTTGCTTTTGTTCAGAGATGTGATTTTTTGAACATTGGCCTTTTAATCCACAGCCATGATACATTTGCATATTACTTCTAATAGTTGTTCTGTGAGTTCTTTTAGATCTTCTATGTGTACAATTGTCTATTGGATCTATCTGTGAATAACTACGGATTTATTTACTCCTTATCCAATCAGTTATATTTCTTATCTTATTGCATTGGCAGGGACCTTCACTACAATCTAGGATAGCTGTACTCGCACTGATTCCCAATTTCATGTGGGAAACTTTTTAATATTTCTCCTTTCAGTACAATGTAGATGTTTTGTAAAAAGTTTATCCTTTAAAAAAGATTTTTTAAAAACGTTTATCCTTACTATATTAATAATCTTTCCCCTCTTTATTTCATTAATTTTTGTCATGCATGGGTATTGAATTAGGATGACCATGTAATTTTTTCCTTTTAGAATATTAATATTATGAAACATTAATTTTCAAATGTTAAAATAACCTCATATTTCTGAAATAAATGGAACATTGTTATGATTTCTTTTTTCATTTTGTATCTTGCTGGATTCAGTTTGCTTCAACACTGTTTAAGATGTTTGTACCTGTGTTCTTGGGAGAGATTTGCCTGTAAATTGATTTTCTTGATGTGACTTTTAGTGATTGCTGTCAGTTGTGCTAGGGTTTTAAGTCCAAGTGGTTTCATTTTTCTGTTCTGAAAGTGATTGTATAAGATATACCTAATTTCTTCTTAAATTGCTTTTTAGAATTAATTGTTCATGCCTTTAGTGCTTGAAATTTTCTCTGTTGAAAATTATTTAATTATATATTTAATTATTGGATAGATATAAAACTATTTAGATTTTTAATTTTTTCTCATGCCATTCTTTTTAAGTTCTGTTTCCATGAATTTACTCATTTCATTTAAGTTGTCATATTTTTTTGAGACAAAATCCTTTGTCTGTTCCTGTCTATTTCTATCTAATAAGGGCTCTTTGAAGTTTTTAGATTTGGTGTGTATTCTTTTTTAGTTTCCAATGTGTATTTTTACATTTTTAGATTTTTGGGGTCACT
This sequence comes from Rhinolophus hipposideros, assembly GCF_964194185.1. Classification (NCBI taxonomy): domain Eukaryota; kingdom Metazoa; phylum Chordata; class Mammalia; order Chiroptera; family Rhinolophidae; genus Rhinolophus; species Rhinolophus hipposideros. The sequence continues at coordinate 16,747,597 of NC_138053.1, forward strand.
TCAGTTGGGATTAATAGAAGGGAAGTAGGCTGCTCAAATAGTTCACAAAGCCAGCTGTTCCTTTTATACCTTGTCATACATTAAATAATTTTGAACCTTGTGATTTGTGATTTTAAAAAAATTTAAGTGGAACAATAAATAAGGTGGGTGGGGGAAGTGTGTGTGTGTGTGTGTGTGTGTGTGTGTGTGTGTATGCACGTGCACACACTGGAAGAAAAAGAAAAAAAGAAAGCGAGCATGAAGGCTCTGACAAACTAGTTCATGTGAGAATAAACTTTGGATAGGTTATCATGCTTTCCACAAAAGTTTTTGATAATTTTAAAATACTTCAAAAACTCTCAATCTAAACAAATTTTGTGAACAATACAGTAAGAGTCACCCAGATGTTGGCTCCAACCTTTTACATGTACTCCACAAATTAAGACCCCAAACCACCAGCAACTTGAAGAGTTATTAAAAACAAATTCTTAGATCCAAACCCACATCTACTGAATCAAAATTTCTCAGGGTAAAACCTAGGAAACTATCCTTGTAACCATTTCTCTTAGCCCCTGACACTTGAGAACTACTTCTCTGGATAAACTCTCTAGTGGGAATTCAGCAAACTGGCTTTACCTAATGTTCAAAGCTGTGTGAACATTCACTTTATATGCTTTTCGTACAGAGATAGGAGAGTATGGTAGCTGAGATGCAGGCTAGCTTTCTCTAGAGATAAACCAGAGTATTTCAGCACTAGTACAGATAGGTGTACAACTGAGTTTATAAGAGTGAGACCTTTTCAGGCATTTAGTTGGTGCAATTTAAAATTGAAATTGTTTAACTCCAAAGCTGTTTATTTGGTTGACTAAAGTCTCATATTGTACCTTTTTCTCAGATATAGACAAAATGAATTAGCTAGTTGTACTAAACTCACCCGTAATGGATCAAAGCTAGATGTGATGTATGTCCAGATGTTCAAAAAGAAATAATTACCATTTCCCAGTCTCTACTAAAACAATGCCAGTTTAGAATGGGGGAGTATGATCATTCATAAACATTTGGCTTCTCTCTCTTTAATGGCTATCCAAGGAGTCTTTTCACATATTGCTGCTTGACGAGTTGTCTACTGATGTTCCAGGTTTTTATACTCAGTAATATACCTGATAATAGGAGAGCACAACCATTCTTTCTGTTTTGCTTTTGAAATTATAGAACAGTTACCTAGGTAGATATCAGAATTTCTAATGATAGTTTCTGATAATGAGGACTTAACAGGCATTACACTGGGTGCTGGGTGATACTAATAAGCTTCCCTACAGGACCCCATATCTGGGTTGACTCTCAGCTGTCTCATGTCCTGTGCTAGGATACCATTCTCCAGGACAAAACAATATGTCAAAGGCTTTGCCTTCAAGAGGTTGTATGAAAAATTCATGCCTTAATCTCTTTTGATTTCATAAAAAACATAATATAATACTTTGAAGTGTTAGGCATCTCATTGAGATTACCGACTAAAAAATATATTACTGTTATCATGACAAATTTCAGATGGTCCTTTTAAAAATATAGTAAATGACAAAGAATATTTAAGAGCATTTTCATTAAAATAATATTTGAATGTTATTAAATTATATTCTTGTAGAAAATTTATTTTTCTTTTCATGTGCATTTTTATATTAAATTATTATTCAACAGCAGAAATATTTTTCCTTTTAAGGTATATATGCATTTATGATAAATGGCTCCTTTGAATATATGATCTATTTCAACTACTGAATAATTGTTTAAAACCCCAGTGAAAAATAGAATTACATTGTAAACTGTTTAGATATATTAAAACACAAAAATGAGCATTATAAAACACTCTCATTGCAGAAATCTTTGAAACATTGTCTAAGATATGCTTAAATTTGCCACTGCAGTGTTCATAGAAAATGGATATTTTAGCCTATAATTGAAATTAGTGTTCAGTTTGATTTTATTTAGTTGCCTATTAAGGGAATTTATCAGATGTTATTTAAATAAATATGTACGATATTTAATGATGAAATAAATATATTATTCAATAAGCAATGAAATAATTTAATAGGAACAAATAAAAATCATTTCCCCCTTTATTTTCATCTTCCCATAAACCCATTATGTCCTCAGCATCTTTTCAAAATACATGAAAGTAAAGAATCTCTCAGAATATCATAAAAATTTAATAAGATCCCTTGCAGTATCATTTAGAGATAATGGCTGTATGTTGTAATCACTTCTTTCCATCCCGATCCTTGAGGTGTTTATAAGGTAACATTATTAATGTTTTCTGTCTTTTGGGAGGTAGGTATAATTACTCTGTGACTCATTGGTCTATGACTATATGCTCAACACTTTAATGAGAATTGTCCTTGCCTGTCTGCACCATGCACTCATCGCGTTTCTGAACTTTGGGGACCCATTCCTTGCCATGTATTATTCATTTTAAGTAAGGTAATGTCATTGGGAGACCGAGTTTCTGCCTTGTGTGATAAGATTTTAAGAGAGGTGCAGTTAATTACTTATTGCCCATACCCTGGTGTGATTTTCCATATGGCCTTTTTTAAAGCAATGAGTGGCAAGTCATTAGGGCAAAGTCATAAGCAGAACTTTTTATATTAAAACTTTAATGTATCAGTGCCCGGGGCACTGGCTAATTCCAGTTTTCTAGTTACAGAACCTGGGTAATTTAGCGTCTAGTGCTTCTCAATATGCTTATTTTAGTTCTTCTCTCTCTTAAATCAAATACAGAATTATCTCTCAAGTGCTTCAATTACATGTGTCAATGACCTCAAAAGGAAAGTTTTATTAGCAGAATGCTTGTATTCTCTCAGGAAGCATACTAAAACATTTAAACCATGATTGTGGTTCCAGGTTTGGAGTGATGAAAATCCATAATGTACATAATTGCAAGGACATTATAACATTTATTTTAGTTGTCTTGGAATATAGAAAAGAAGACAATGGTTGTTTACCTTTTCTAATTATGGTGTTCTTTAAAATGCTTCTTGATTGACAAATACTTGTTCTGAGACGAGCCTTGTTAATCAATACTAATGACTATTGGAACTAAAGAATAAAAAGTGTGAGTTCAGCTCTAGAATATCTACATCAGAGAAGGCTAGGGTCAGTAATCTTGCTGGGTGGGTGGGCTGTGTCTTGGCATTAAGCTGCACTTGTATAATAGCCCACTGTTTTTGCATCATTGGTTTGTTCATTTGGGAGTGGTCTTGTGTGTCATTGGAAATTTGGTCTAAAGCTTCTCTATACTACACCTTGTATAGCCACTTCATATTCAAGTATTAGACATAGAAGGACATCAAAATTATTTTAGAGTAACTCATTTTATATTTGAGAAAAGACACACTAACTGAATGTGACAGTTTAATTCTTTATGCTTTAAGACCATTAAAATATCTCTTAATATTAAAATTAATTATTAACATGCATGCATCATTTGCTATTCCTAGATAGGTATCAAATATGCACAATTATACCACGATTTTTACTTTTCCTTATTAAATTCTTAGGAATGCTTCCTTGACACTGGGTATAAGAATATTATCAAGGAAACTGGTAGCAATATAATGTGTTTGTAGAGTGGAAATTTGATATAATTTCAACACAAATATGAGATATACTTTAGTTTCATAATTTACATACTATGTATTAGTGAAGTTGATTTGACATGCAAAAGGAATTTGTACTTGGAGATAGATTTTCACTAGTATTACAGTTGTCTTATATTTTTATGATGCTTAATGATACCATTCTTTTTCTTAAGTGAAAAAGGATACTTAACTATAATCTTATTTGCCTTATACTATAGTCTTTATTTCATTTAAAAAGCAATACTTTGCATATTGTAATTTTAGAAAGAGATGTTTGGCAGAAAGTAGAAAAAAGAGTGGGAAATTCAGTATATTATAATGAAATAAAACTTGCCAAGAAATCAAGGCCAAGCCCAATTTAGTGGTGATTAAATAGCCATTATAATTTCAAAGCTATTAAGGCAACAGTGTGAACTGATTTGGTTTCAGTTCACTCCCAAGGAGGGACAGATTCACATTGTGTGATGGAGTCACTCCATGGAATAATGCTCTGGAGTGGGAATCAGGAGAGCTGACTGTGTTCAGCTTTACAAGTAATTTTGCAGAGCTCCTATTTTGTATCCTATTTTGTAGCTGTTAAGCTACAGCTATTTCACTTTTTGCCTTTTTCTTGTAGAAAGATTTTGATGGTCAATGAATTCTATAAGAGGGTTCCTGGGCAAATTAGACAAGCTTTGCATGTTGCTTTTAATTAAGTATAGTTGGTATAGAATATTACATTAGTTCTATTAGTTTCAGGTCTACAATATGCTGACTTGACATTTTATACCTTATAATGTGATCACTCCACTAATTTTAGTAATCATCTGTCACTGTGCAGATTTATCACAATCATATTGACTGTATATTCCCCTTGGTTTTTTTCATCCATCCTGATACCTCTTTTCTGGTAATCATCCCTGTGGTGTCTGTTTCTATAAATATGTTTTGTTTTTGATTTTTGGTTGTTTGTTCTCCTCCTCCTCTTTCTCCTTCGTTTTTTTTTTTTTTTGTTTGCTTGTGTGTTTTTTTTCAGATTCCACATATAAGTGAAACCATAAGGTATTTGTCTTTAGTTGATTTATTTCACTTAGCATAATACCCTGTGGGGAAGAACTTTTCTGAAAGGTACTGGATTAAGTCTTTAGTCCTTGAAACACTAGCAATTTTAATCCATGTAAGTTATCCCACTGTGCCAAACTACTGAAGTGTTATAACATCCATTAATGAAAGACTAGCTTAAAAACCTTCAAAAGCTCCAATTGCATGAAGTTTTGTGGAATTTGAGATCCTTACTAATCTGCCAAGGTTCTGGATTCACTTCCCGTCACCTCCAAAAGACAGATCTACTCCCCACAATTGAAATATACCAGGCGATAAAGAAGATGTGGTATATATTGGTATATATACACAATGGAATACCACAAGAAAAGATGAAATATTGTCATTTGCGACAATATGGATGGATCTTGAGATTGTTATGCTAAGGGAAGTAAATCTGACAGAAAAAGTAGAGAACCATATGATTTCACTGATATGTAGTATATAAAACTGAAAACAACAAAGGAACAAGACAAACAAATGAAGAAACAAAAACTCGTAGACAGACAACAGTTTAGTGGTTACCAGAAGGTAACCACTAGAGTAAGTGGGGAGGGAGGTGGGAGAGGAGGGTAGAGGGGTCAAATATATGGTGATGGAAGGAGAACTGACTGGGTGGTGAACACACAATGTGATCTATAGATGATGTATTACAGAATTGTACACCTGAAATCTAATGTAACTTTACTAACAATTGTCACCACAATAAACTTTAATTTTTAAAAAAAGAAAAGAAATATACCAGGCACTTCTGTGTCCTTTGTTCTTGCTTGTTCTGCTTTTTCCTGCCGGAGTTGCCCTTTCTCCATTTTCCTTCATAACAAACGAAACTTCAGCCCTAACCATTATCCCTGCTTTGAAGTCTTCCCTGACTCCCACTCCTTGTCATATATGAAAGTAATTACTTCCTGCTCTAGAAAGCTGTCATCATTTGTCCACTTAGCTTATTATAATAGTTAACTTTTGTCTACTTTTGTCATGTTCTTCACACTCTTACAAGGGTTTTACATTTATGAATTTATGCTGTAAGGGAAGGCGCTGTTATTATCCACATGTTACAGATCAGAAACTCAGGCACAGAGTGGTTAAGACACTGCCCAAGATCTGTCAGTGGTGGGGCCAGGCTTTGACCCAGGCAATCACTCCTGTGCCTGTGTGAATGCCCACTTACTCCTTATTGCCTCCCAATAGTATTCAACACTGGATGGACTGTCCTGGGCCCCAGTCATATCCTTGACATTAAGGGAAGATCCCAGACCCGTGTTGTACGTAGATTAGTTCGGCAGTAACAAGTACAAGTAGGGGCAATAGGACGTGAGCCCTCTAGGACTATGTAAGTTATGATAATTGTTTCAAATGATTTTCATTGTTCAAGTGCTTTTGAAAGGGTACCTATTTGTCATACGGCATATTGCTTATGGAGTATATTGCTTATGGAGTAATTATTCATTTTTGTGACTTTTTTTTTATCATTTCTTGAGTTCACTTCTGGTCCATCATTCCCACTTTTTGCTGTTTCTCTGTTCATTACCATGCCCAGTAGAAAAAAAGAGAGGAGATGAATTCTGATCATAGGTTTTTCCTCCTTATTGGCTGCCAGAGTAAGGAAATGTTAAACTGTTGGAAAACATAATACTTAAGGGTTATACTGGGATATTTTATGCACACTTACCTTTTTTTCATTATTATCAATAATGAAAATTCATTTACAATTTAAGAATCGTGTTGAGTACTTACTACATGGGTAAGTTCACTTACTTTGTGAACTTCATTAATTGTTCTCTTAAGAGCCAGGAAGGGAAAGCTTTATATTATAATTTCAACTTTTTAGTATAGATCCAATCTTAGAAATCTAATGAAGTAATTTTTGACAATGTGCATTAATTAACGGTATGCATAAATGCACCTGTATAAAAATTCTGGCTTTAGGAAACGTTGTTCATTTCTCATTCGTTGAAAATATCCCAACTCCTTGCTGTGACTTTTACAGCCTTCTGTCTTATTTATACACTATGTTCAATTGCAAGTCACCATATCTTTCCCAAGAGCATCCTTCTGGCCACATTGAGGTGCTTCCCAAACATGTCATATGCATGTGCCCCACTACCTTCTTCATCATGCCTGGTATACTTTCCATCCCTCATCTCTGTTGTGAGCTTTCTTCTTCCTGTGAAGTCCAACCGAGCAGCAAGATCTCAAGGAAAGCATCTTTGGAAACTGCCTTGTTCCTGGCTTGTCCTCCTGCTAAAAACTCCTGCAAAGCTTGTTATCTCTATTACATACACTTAGTCTTGATATTTATCTCCTCTTCTGCCTGTCCTGTCTTGCTTACTGGTCTTATATAATAATGATACTACAAACTGTCCTTTATTGAGCACTTTCTCAAAGTTAGGCGCTATGCTGAAGTTTAACAGACTTTACATGGTTCATCATTCACAGCAACCCTAGGAGGTAGGCATTGGAAGGGAAGTAACAGAGGCTCAGAGAGGTTAAGACACTTGCCCTAAATTTCACAGCTTGTAAATGGTGAAGCCACTGCTTTTTATCACAATTGCCTTTGAGACCAGAGATCAGGTCTCATGACTTTCCTTTTTTTTTTTTTTTAATTAAAGTTTATTAGGGTGGCGATTGTTAGTAAAGTTACATAGATTCATTGCAATTTTATTTACGGTGGCCAAGACATGGAAGCAATCAAAATGTTCTTTGATAGATGAATGGATAAAGAAGTTGTGGTATATATACACCATGGAATACCATTCTGCCATAAGAAAAGATGAAATACTGCCATTTGCAATAACATGGCTGGATCTGAGATTATTATGCTCAGTGAAATAAGTCAGACAGAAAAGGTAGAGAATCACATGGTCTCATGTTTTCTCTGAGGATTACTGAGAAGCATCATTGACATAAAGCCTGTAGCACCTAAATGCACAAAAGGAACCCTAATCATCTGTAGAAAAATCATACCATTTCTTAAAGTACACATAAAAAGTGCATGAGTGAATAGGAATAAAAACCCCAAGTAGTTACTTATTCATTTGCATAAATTAAAATATTCTAATTATATAACACCCTAAATAACAATTTATTTATGGAGAAATATGATAATACCATAATTTTGTAACTTATTGATAACTATGTAATGGTAAGCAGGAAGAGCACATTTTCTAACATTAGGTGGTCACTTAGATCATTACCATATTACAGAAAAAAAGGTTTTGGAAATTTTAAATTATTAAATTGATTTTATTGTTTTATTTCCCAACTTCTTATACCATCAGTGAACTATTTCGTAATGCATTTTTTCCCCAGTTGTCTTCCAGGTTTTGAAAATGTTCAACTTAAAAGATATTACTTTCCAGTTTTCATTAACATCTTCAACAATCTACAATGTCTCAATTAATGGGGAGTAACTTGTAAAATGTTGACAATTACTTAAGAACTGTCTCTGAATTTGAAATACATTTCAAATATATATGTATAATTTATAGCTACATTTCTTTACCTAATTGTAATGCTTCCTGATTTTTCAATTGAATATTCACTATTCACATTTTTTAATTAAAGTTTATTGTTAGTAAAGTTACATAAGTTTCAGGGGTACGGTTTTGTAATTCATCATTTATATATCACATTGTGTTCACCACCCAGAGTCGGTTCTCTTTCCATCACATATATTTGATCCCTTTTACCCTCATCTACCACACCTCTCCCTCCTTACCCTCTGGTAACCACTAAACTATTGTCTGTGTCTATGAGTTTTTGTTTTTTCATTTGTTTGTCTTGTTTCTTTGTTGTTTTCAGGTTTATGTACCACATATCAGTGAAATCATAAGGTTCTCTACTTTTTCTGTCTGACTTATTTCGCTTAGCATAATAATCTCAAGATCTATCCATGTTTTTGCAAATGGCATGGTTTCATCTTTTCTTATGGCATAATAATACTTCACTATTCACATCTTAAGGTAGAGACAAGCAACCGTAGTAGTAAAATCTGGTTATTTGTAGGCTTTAATGCTGATTTTAAAGTGATAGCCATTTTTAATGTGCCTACTGAAATAACATTGTTTTCTTTTATAACATAATCATTTATGACACCTTTCTTTTCTTTGATAGACAGCCTAGAGTATTTTCAGTTTATCTGTCAGCAGTGCTTCTTCTATTAATGAGGATCCTGGAGAAAAATTTGACTCAAACAGCAGGGGCTAGGGTTCTCTTTCTAGACTCTTCTACCAAGCCCCTTTTATTGCTACATTTTAAATCTTGTCAAACAGTTAAATGGTTAGTTATCTTAACATGGACTTTACGCAATCTTTTCACTATGAGGAGTATTACATAGTTATTGTTAAATTTGAAGTCTCTCTTTGTGCATTTGTTCCAGGAGATGTCTTTTTCCATTGTTTGCTTAAAATTTTATCTTTCGTTATTTAATCAACTATAAAAATACAAATAAACTCTATTGCTATTTTTTGAGAAATTGTTTTTAAATGGTAATTATCTTAAGCTGTATTTTATTTAAAGAAATTATGTTAGATGTATTTCAGTTTGGTTTTAGGTTGTTCAATGAGTTGAGGTCCATGTCATCTAATTTTAGATGCTTATGCTTATTCATGCCATCTTCTTCCCCTCCTTTAGAAGAATCCTCCATTTGGCAGTGAAGACAATTTTTTTTTTCATCCCATCCTCTGTCTTCATTTGACTTTGATCTATACGACCTGTTCAAAACACTTGCTTCATGGTCCCTTGACATCCAGTTCAAAAATCTTAGATAGTTGTCCAATTTGAGCAATTACCACTCAACATTTAAAACTTGTCATCACCTGGAACTGCTCAATTTCATAGATGTCATGTCTTTTGTTCTTTTGTCACGGAACCTGTTCTTTCTCTTCCCTTAACCATCAGTTGTTTCACTGCCTTACTATTCTCCCAGTCATCTAGCCATTTCTAGATTACACTTGTTTCTCTATTCAACCTAGACTCTTCTCGTCACCATATCATGTTCCTTAAACTTTTGGAACTCCTGCTTCATCATTACCCAACCCTGGAGATATCCACACATTGGATTAGCTGGTACTTGCTTTCTAGTCTTTATTTTGTGACACAAATTCACATAACTTGATAAATGATGTCAAGCACAAACCCTGTGATTTCCAAATACAGAAGAGCGTTGGAAAACAAACAGAATTGAAAATGTTTGATTTTTTTCAAGGAAGGGTGAGTAGTTCAGCTTGATATGCTTGGTGGGGAATGAAGGAGAATGTAGCTGGAAAAGTCAATTAGACCTAGATCATATAAGGGTCTAATGTATCATGCTAGTAAGTTTTAACTCATCTTGTAAGAGATAGGAGTAGATGAGAAAAACTGAAGTGGATAAATATTCTTAGAGCTCCATTTTTAGAAATAAAATGTTGGCAACAGTGTGGAAGATTATTGGAGTGTAAAGAATAATTGAAGGCCATCAGACGAGTTTGGAGGCTCCTGAAATTGTGCAGTCATGGCCTGAACTGGGTACCTGGGATAGGAATGAAGAACTGATTCTCCTTCACTGAAGAACTGATTCTCCTTCTTCAGTGAAATAGTATATTTCATAGCATTCATAATGGTCTGTGATGTTAACGAGAGCTTCAGAAAAATCTCTGATCTATTTAACAAGATGACTAGTCAGCTCATCTTTCTCATGTGAAACAAAGGAGTTTACCAAACATTATTATTCCTAGGTAAAGCTTGGCGTTTATCTTTGCACACATGGGGTTATTATACATACTACAACAAGGGAATGTGATATGTAATGTTTATAAATTTTCTTTGAGAAATATTTCTTTGTGTAGAATTTATACCAACTTGCCGTTTAATTTCTACCCAAGAACAGAGACGGTCTTTCCACTCAGTGCTCTAAATGAAGTAAGACTATTGAACCTGCCTAAAATAATTTAAGAAGGTTATAATTGAATGTCACAAAGATCAACAGTCTCTGCCAGAGAGGTGGTAAAAATGTTTGGAAATACTTTTGACTTTTAAAGCAGCCACTGATCTTGACCATAGAGTAGGGCTAAGAGTTTTTGGCAGATCTCTCTCTGTTCCCTTATGACTCCCGTGAAGTAGGTGAGTTGAGGGTCTCAGATGACTCTGGGTCAGAACTTACAACTTTGGAAGAAGGATGGAAGCAACAAGAGTAGAGTCTAAATATTCCTAGTCATTGCCTTGGATAAAAAATAAAGTTACAGTACAAATTCTTTTGACCTGTGTCCTCTTTATCTTTTGGCACCCTGAAATTTTCCAACTTATTGATATATATATATAAAGATCTGGGGTGAAAAGAAGAGAAATTTTGTCAGATACTGTAGCATTTCGTATAGTCAAATGTTTTCTTTTCTCTAATTTAAGAGTATCTGTTGTCAGTGCTGATAGAAGTAGCTAGAATCTTTCAAATGTCAGCCTCTTTCAAAAAGATTAACAATAAATCAAAATTATATTCTGACTACTCTGATTCAAGTTCCTTGCTACATAACCTAGTTTCATATTTTTCTGTCAATCTGAAGATTTTAGGGGGGGGCATCTGTCAGTTTCTTTGTTCAGTGAGCCATCGTGGAGCAGAAATTCAATTATTACTCTTCACCAAAGTCCAGGAAGCAGACGCTTTCTAATTTAGGCTCTTCTAATTAGAATGAAATTGATGTTTTACATAAAACTTTGTTTATCTTTCACAGTAGTTCTCTTTTTCTGCCTTCTGTTAAAATTGGTGTATACTTGCTTTATTCTTCCCAGCCTCCTGCTGCGTTTGCATTAGCTTTTGGAAGTCAGGGAATACGTTTCTCACGTTGGGGCCAGTGCAGCCTCTGCACAGTGTTACCCTGTTTGTCTCCCTTAACAGGCTCAAAGTAGGTTTGTGTGAAATCTATCTCAATAGTACAACTGTTAGCTCAGGTGACATCTTAAATGACTTGAACTTACGTCAACATGGTCTATAAATATTGACAGGGCATCTTTTAAGTTTTATTTCATTCAATAGCACTACCTTAAGTACTTACATTTCAAATTTTTGTTTGTTTGATGCTTGAAACACAAAGTGAGAGAAAAATGAAATCCTCTTTGTTTGGTGGAGTCATACATAATTAGGAATTGGAAACACATTTAATTTTTCTAAAAAAGGACCTTTGATTATTTATTTTTCTAACTCCATATTCTGTGACACTAGGCACTTACCCTCTAGTGGACTTCAGCATAACAGAAATACAATATTTAACGCTTTCCTTGTGAGTTGTGTAGAAAATAGTGATTCACCTGAGCAGGGAGGAGAAATGTATTGATAGTTTTGAATATTCCAGAGCTTTCTCTCTCTCTCTCTCTCTCTCTCTCTCTCTCTCTCTCTCTCTCTCTCTCTCTCTCACACACACACACACACACACACACACACACACACACACACACACAGAAAACCATACCAAAAGTTTTCCTTTCTTCCTTTTCTTCCCTTTCGTTTTTCCTTCCTTCCTTGCCTCCTTCCTTCCTTCCTTCCTTCCTTCCTTCCTTCCTTCCTTCCTTCCTTCCTTCCTTCCTTCCTTCCTTCCTTCCTTCCTTTCTTTCTTCTTTGGCTGGTTTCAGGTGTACAAAACATTGTAATAGTTAGACATTTCACCCCTCACAAAGTGATAAACCCCCTCCCCCATCAAAACTCTTTTGGCCAAAGCTATTTCCATTCCAGCATTATCACTGGGGTAGCAAGGGATGTGGAAAGAAGAATGTCTGTTCCTGTTCCCAATAACAAATCTATCTATAGGCTGTATGAAATCCTTGCTAATAAAGAAGTCAAGATAAGATCTACTGGAAAAAAAAGAAATATCTTGAAATTTTTCTAGATTTTAATTAATGAAAGAGTGGGAATCAACTTGGTTCATTGGTTGAATTGACCCCAAAGAACAGAAACTATAATCATAGCTTAGGTCATTTTGGGGTTTTGATGCTTCACAGTTTTTACTTCAACAGTTCTCCATGGGTCTCTTTGATGTCTACGTTTCTTATGAACAAGGGCACTGTCTACCTTATCTTAGACTATCTGTTTAAGAATGTTTGTGTATAGCAAACAGCCTTAGAAAAGAAGGACAATGTTTACCTCCAGAGCAAAGGCAGGCTGGTTTACTGTTTACTATAACAAAGATAATGTCTCTCGCTGGGGCAAAATTCAAGCAGGCTTACTGTCCATTGCAAAAGATTTGGGTTTCCTAAACTCAAGACTTCCTTTCCTATAATATACTCCACTACATGTCCAGGTGTCACCTGGCCCTCCTTGCATTGACCCATAGGAATGGAGGCTCAGAGAACTAGAGCAAAAATGATTATACTTTGGCTACTGCTAGTGCTATGAGTAAAAAATTGCTCGTTGTTTCTGACTCCAGGGTGAAGTATCTTGAGCTTGCACGTAGGGGAAGAATCTCAAATCCTGCAGTTTTTGACAGATACAGGAGGTTAGAACTGATTTCTTGTTATAGAACCAAATGACATGAAAGTGTGGACCCTCCATAATTATTTATCAGTACCATGATACCAAATTGTTTCTAGTTTTTCTTCAAAAGTCATACAGCTTCATTATCATTATTATTATACATATGAAAAAAATCAGGACAATGACTTGAATGCCACAGGTAGAATGATGCTCCCAAGAAATATCATAATAGGATACTTCTATGTTGGTTTTTTTTTGTGTGTTCTTTTAGTTAACGTATATGCTCCTAACCTTCCGTGCAGAGCTCTACCTTATTATGTTCACCTCTTCACAATGCTATCCCTTTGGAGATTTCATAGCAGACAAAGCCTAGGAGCATTGCAGAAGCTAGGCAGGGCTATAAATACACAGAGTATTTGCATGCCAAACTCCTTCACAACCCTGGGAAATCAAACAAATGGCAAAAGTGTTCTAAATGCAATGCTTATCATTTCAGTTCTCTGTTTGGTCTTTTCTGTACTGATGCTGATTTTCATCACCTATTACACTGGAGTCCATATTGAAGTGAAACTTTGCTGAGTATTTTATTGAACTTTATGTAAGATAAAGGGAGTGGGGTGGGGGGTGGAAGATGAGGGTAAAGGGGATCAAATATATGGTGATGGAAGGAGAACTGATTCTGGGTGGTGAACACACAATGGGATTTATAGATGATGTAATATAGAATTGTACACCTGAAATCTATGTAATTTTACTAGCAAATGTCACCCCAATAAATTTTAAAAAAATCAAAACACTGTATGCCTTAATTGTGTGTGTGTGTGTGTGTGTGTGTGTGTGTGTTTGTGTAACCCTCAAAAAAAGCTTGGAATGATTTTCCCAAATATATAATCAACATCTGTCTTCACAAAGAGAGTTCTTGACACAAAAACATGGAAAATACAACTCTTTATCTTTTTGGTTTTTCTACATTTTCATTGACTATGGGATGTTCACTAATACATTTTAAAGTAAGCCTGTGAATATGATAATGGGTTAAAGCAATTTTTCATGTAATTTGGTTCTGTGCAAATATTAATTTAGACCATTAACTTCTTGCTGGCAGAGTCTCCACCTTATTCTCTTCGAATCTCCACACTAGGCTTGATCTTCTCTGCAACATTGGCAGTAAATATTTATTTGAATCAACGTAAAAAATAATAATTGGATTCAAAAATACTAATGGGCACATTTTCAGTGGAATTGTTGTACAGAGAGAATTAATAAAATGGTTTACTTCAGGCAGAATAATGCTTCTTATTTCAAATATTTAGTTGTGTTTTAAAAATGGAGTCTTAATCTTTGTCTGCTGTTTTTATAAATCATTTAATTATTCCTCATTATAATGGCTCAAATAAAGAAATATTATAGCAAACACTTACTGAGAGCTTATCAAATGCCAGATATTGTTCTCAGCTCTCTCCATATTACCTCATTTGCCATCAAAAAGGTATTATCTCTATTGTGCAAATGAGGAAATAGGTTATAGGGAAGATAGATAACTTCCCCAGGGTCACAGAACTAGTTATTAGGACAGTACACAGTCAAAGGAAGACTGATTTATTCCAGGCTGGTGTCTTAATTCTGTTTTTTAGAGTAGAGTAGATGTGTAAGTGCTTATATTAAAGATGATCCACAATTTCCAGCAACTAGCTAGAAGACGTTGAAAAGGAACTAAAATGCAGACTATTTTGAAACTTAATTTTCTGTTGCAGCAAACTAGAGTTTGGCTTTAAAAGCACTATGTTTCTTTATCCTTGGCAAGGGTTTATTTTCCAGGCATTTGATTATATTTAGAGCTCATTAAACATGGATACTGATAGGGAGGAAAAACACACATTGTACTTGACCTGAGATTAAACTTTATAAAGACCATACCACATAACGGGTAAAGAGTAAATGCTTTTCTTGATAGACTGAGGATGATCTTAGGATTCTAAATTGCTATTTCATTTTATTCTGACTAGTTTATACTGATTACAGTTTATAAACTTTCTCATGCCCATTACTCCCTTTTGGGAAGGTATATCCAGATCTTAGGTTGTAATACAGCATTGAATCTGCAATACATTTTATGTCTTATGTGTATGATCACAGTCATTTAAGGAACTAGCAAATGTTTTCTGATAACGATTCAACTTACTGACATTTTAGAGTAATGCTACATGTTTATATATACACAAACTAAATAATAGCAAGGTCAAAAATCAGAAATCCCGGAGACTAGTTGGAATTTTATATTATATAAGGAAATTAACTTCTTCAAAAGGATAGCTCTTACTGAGCTCTTGAAGTTTTAGTTTTTATAATAAGTCTAATGGAGTTCAGGAATCTTTCAGAAAGACAGAATGATCTCTAATTATATTTTTTAATTTCAAATAAAAATCTAAAATTAACTGACAGAAACACATTTTGGATCATCCAGAGGACTACTTATAACCAAGTACTAAGGTAGGACTTGACAGTTGGCAACTGGCATTTGCCTTGGCTGGGGTTTTCCAGCCTCCACATTACTGACATTTTGGACTCGATGATTCTTTGTTGTGGGTATGTGTTCTGTGCAATGTAGGATATTTAGGAGCATCCCTGCAAATATGCCCAGCAGGGCAGAATTGCCTTGATGGAGAACCACTGTGCGTTGGTGTCTAATAACGCGTTTCAACATAGAGATACTTTTAAATGTGGGGTAACACGAAAAGAACAGAGGCAGAACTTAATACAGAAATTATGCATTTCATACCAGGTAAAGGCCAAATGACATCACAGTACAGGTACCGTGGAAGCTTTCATGATAGTTATAACATTTATCTCCTCTCTCCCTTTAGGAGGAAAAGGTCAATTGTTTCATGTGTCTTCATGGAATTTGGGGCCATCTGAAAATTTGTGGTTGTATTACATTTCTAAAAAGATCAGTAAAGGGGGCAGTTGGATGGCTCAGTTGGTTAGAGCATGAGCTCTGAACAACACTGTTGCTGGTTTGATTTCCACATGGGCCAGTGAGCTGTACCCTCTACTACTAGATTGAAAACAATGAGCTGCTGCTGAGCTTCTGGAGGAGAGGCTGGATGGCTCAGCTGGTTAGAGTGCGAGCTCTCAACAGCAAGGTTGCGGGTTCAACTCCCATGAAGGATGGTGGGTTGCGCCCCCTGCAACTAAAGATTGAAAACAGTAACTGGACTTGGAGCTGAGCTGCGCCCTCCACAACTAGATTGAAGGACAATGACTTGGAGCTGATGGGCCCTGGAGAAACACACTGTTCCCCAATACTCCCCAATAAAATTACACACACACACAAATAATCATTAAAAAAAGATATAATAAAACTGCAAGCAATAAATTAGGTGAAAATTTCACTATCATTAGGATGACCCTCTGCTAACTAGTATCACCCCTTTCTTCAAAACAGTTATATGATTCAGGTTACATTTTAGATCTAACTTTTTGGAAAGAAACATTCTTTGGTACTTAATGAGACATAATTATCACAAAGTCTTAATTAAAAGAAGATCGTTTATGCAGGAAATTTCATCTGTCACTGTATGAGCTCTAAGGTATAACATGCTTTGAGGCCCTGATGTTTGAAAAGGAAATCCTTCAGATTGCTGTGATTTTGGAATCAAGACTCTCCCTCTTATAAATGAACTTGCAGCTTTATGTACTTGATAGAAAAATTTGAGTCTCTGTTTTGTAATTTCCAACTTCAGTAAGGTAAGTGAAAATGTAGTTCCTTGCCACACCGTTGTTTTGTAAATTACCAATACATTCGATGTGTGCAACTTGCACTGAGCTTGTTAAAGATCTGGGATGAATCCCCAAAGAAAAAAAGACTTTAACCTTCTGAAAGTTTATAAAATCATTGAAAACAACTGTTTGGACATTACTCCTGATTATCTTTGCAAAAGGAAACAAAGTCTAGTTTCTTGCAAAAGGCCACTCTTCCAGAGATACACTCATGTGCTTTACATACTGACATACTTCTCAGGACTCTAAATTACTAAAATCAAGTTTATCTGAAATTTTATGAAACAGATTCTCTCTTGACTATTTTATTTGTGTTCTCTTGAACTTGTATATATGTTAAAGATTAGATTTTTATGGATATTTTCAAATTGCATTTTTAAAATTCACTTACATGTGGGTAAATCTGGTTCTATAGACAAGGGATAAAAAGTTAAATGATGCACAAACCACTCCTTTTAAAAGTATTTTTACTTTTGTATTTTAAATAGAAGTTACTTCTAAATGGAGTATTTTCAGGTATATACATTACAAGCCACCTATTATTCTGTATTGTTGAAGAAGAATTCTTTCCTAAGAAGATAATGCTGATGATGATGGGCACTGCAAGCTGGAATTTCAGGTGTCAGAGAAGAAAAATATTTTTCCAGCCTTTGATCTGGACTAAAGAGCCATCTGAATGAAGCAGACAGTGATACTTCATCAACCACAGAGAATCCAGACTGCCCTCACCCACACTGGGTTTCAGAGCACTTAAGCACGTTTTCTTTTTCATTGCAATTGATGTTCTTGTTTTTCATATTTTCCAAATATAAACTAAAGTGCCATGTTGTTATACTCTATTTATACGCCATAGAGGAGTATCTAAGAAATATGGAAATATATTTCCATGACTGAGTTTTGGGACATATATTTCCTTTCCCTTCACCTCCTCTGCATTGACTTTCCTTTTTCCTCATTTTGGGGAGATTTCATGTCCTTTAATAGTAAAATTAAATTTGTGTGTAAAGGAGAACACACGGTGTCTCAGATACTAATGAAGTTTAATTTCCAGCTGAAGCATTTTTTATGAGTACTTAAAACATTAAAGAGAGATCTAAATAATTTCAGCCAGAGAAGGAGCTACACTTTTTATGAACTTGGCATTCATTCATTCAACAACTATTTCCTGTATGCTTGCAATGTACAAGACACAGAATTAATTAGGTATTGTTCATGCCTTCCTACAGGAAAAATAAATACTTAGGTTAGAAGTATGTAAAATTATCAGAAATCAATTTATAGAGCCAAGAATCTTCCTTATAAGATAGATGGCATTTGAGCTAGATCTAAGATACAAAAAACAATCTTACCAAGGAAGAATACAGGGAAGGACAACCCAAGGACATAGAAGAGTGCATTCAAATGCAGAGAGGTAGTTTCTTGGGAAATATCATGATTGATTATATGTTTAAACCTTTTTAGTTTAAGACACAGCGTATCCTTGGCTTTCTCCACTCTTAAAAAAACATCTTTATCCTGTTATGGCCTGCTTCTCCCAGCCTCAACTGGTCACCACAATGGGAACACCTGTACACCAAGTACAGCTTTGCTTAGCCCTTGGGTCACTCCTGACTGTTAACTGCTTTGGTCTCAGCAGAGTCTGGAATCAGTCCTGTTAACCTGGATCCAGGGTCAGCTGTGCCAGGGTGAGGCCTGAACTCAGGAAAGCACTGAGCTACAGACCACCTCTACCTTCTTCTTTGGTCCTTTGCACTGAACTTCAGCCCATGGGATCACTACTATTCTGCCAGTCTCTTCCTCTGGCTAGGCAATCTACTCCCAGAATCTTTGAACCTTGCTGGCTTTTTTGAATCAATCTTTTGAAGAGATTGATTTTCACAACAAAAACACAATTGTTCATGTAAAAGTGTAGGTCCTGCTATTTGCTCTCCTTCCAATGTGCATTGTTTTCCTGCAGTGAACTTCCTTCGATGTCAAGCCTTGGCAGAACCAAGACTGACGTGTTCTCATCATTTTGATACTGCTCTTGGAAGCACTGACTTTGGCCTTCGGTATTCCCCCTCCCTCTACTCTGAGGACAGTTTTGGACTCAGGCCAGCTTCTCAGTTTAACAGGATATTTGGATAAAAGTAACAGGAACATGTTTAAGCTAATGTAAGAGTGAGACAAAGATATATTTATTGGAATATGTAAATATCTCATATATGTATATATATGACCAGGTCTAGGAAAAGGTAATACTGAGGTTACAGGCAGCAGGAGTTGAGGGACTGTTTGTTGAGGATATCACCACCATCAGGATGAATTAGCTCTACTACCTTGTTTGCAACACTGAACTCAATTCCTGAGAAAATTAAATCTCTAAGATTTATTGTGTGTGTTTGATTGGTCTAGATTGATCTATGCTTTTCCCTTCCCACTTACATACTTCCATTCTCCAATTACGTACTTCCTCTCAACCATTTTCTAGATTATAATGTGTTACCTGTCACAATGGAGAATGAGAATCAGATGGGTGAACACTGCAGCATAACCCATGACCAGGTCTAGAGAAAAAAAAGCAACTCTATCTAAGTTGCTTCCCCCCACAATGATAGTCCTGTAATATCATCTTAGCTGTTGTTGGACTGTGGAATGGTAAAATTGTCAGGTTATGAGAACCTCGATAAAAAAGTAAGCAAGACATTTTCAACTTATTATTTTTAACTACTGTTTATAGCAATGATCATTGGATGCTCTTGACCAGACCTCAGCTTCCTGTGTAATACATTCCAGAAATATTCCATGAGAACAAGAAAAGATACTGAATTGTCTTGAGTTGACGGAGAGCACACATGTTGTTGTAGTGAAGTGGGAGGTGAGAGCCCCCTGATGTTCAATATAATGTTTTATGACCGGACTTCTTAGAAACCGGGGCATTCTTAATCCAGAATCAGCTCCATTGCTTTCAATGAAGAATTCTTAATATAAATGTACTGGATCAATCTGGATTCAATTGAAAGCAATACTGTAATATACAGAATATTTCTCTCAAATCTTTGCTGCCAATGAATCAGATCATGATACAATGCACTATTGATTTCAATAAAAAAGTTATTAAGTGCATAGTTTGAGCATATAAAAGTACAGTTTTAAAAATATTAATGTAACCAAGCAGGAAAAATGCTAATATTTGAAATTATTGAAAGATAGATGTTAGGAATTAGCTCAAAGTGTGTTTTACTGAAGTGCATGACTCTTTTGCCAAGAGGCATAGTTATGAAAGTGTTTTATCAGAGGAAGAAAGAAATCTAAGATTGCCATGAAAGGAATAGATTTATGGAAAATCATCTTGAAGTTCACAAATCCACACTAAGTGCCTATTATCGCTCATCATTGTGCTGACATGCTAGGTTAATGATTTTAAAGTGTAGGGATGGGATGTAACAAAATATATCATGGATTTTTCAAATAATTGCTCCTAGAGAATTTTATCAGTACTCGAGGGTATGTGGCACACAGGGGTGATCTTGCAACAGTTACCACTTAACTCCATCTACTTGCTATTTTAAGAACTTCAGAGTCCCTGGCCTGGATCAATTTAAAAGGTATCACAGAAGGTGCAATTTTTAGAAGAGTTAGACCTAAGGGGCTGAATGCACAGCCATGCAGTCCATCTATAAGTGACCTTGGATTTCTACACGTGACTCCTTACACAACCCTTTGTAATGACATATTCAACCTCTAAAACTAAAACTTTCTAAATTAAACCACTTTTAACCATTATTCATCTGAACAAGTGACATACCAGGTGCAGAGGGTAACTGTAGGCAGTATTACCAATCCTGAGCCTATCGGCGGGCAATCCACTGAGATCAGCAGTGGAAGCTGAAATTCTGAAAATGAATGATAAATGAAAGAATGCAGTCTACTAGAAAAGTTTAAGCCCTTTAATATGCCTCCCAAGAGATTGTTTACTCAGGATATTGCATAAGAAAACTATAGCAAGGACAAAAACTGTAGATAGTTTGGAAATGTTTTGCTAATAGGAAAGCCAGAAAAAAAAATTTGCACAAATTTTAGGAAAAATATTGGACTATATGCCTGTATGTTACCTTCAATTTTTTTTAGTGTGAGTCATGTGATTTAGTTATGATTGATGAGAAAAAGGTGAAATGTAAGACAATGCAAATGAGTGCGAATATTAGGCATATAACAAATCCTCCAGTCTGAATACAAAAAAAACAGGTTTATGTTTTCAGGAACATAAAATCAGGTTTCCTCCCCCTGAGATAACTACTAATTTTATATTTAAAGGCTTTGGATTTGATAGAATCTAGGTTTTGTTTTGTTTTGTTTTTTTTCCTGCTTGGGGTATTTCGATTTTCCCCTGACTTGCAGACATGAGAAAACATAAGTGTAAGGTAGCCTAGTACATTCATTAGTAATTGTGATGGGAAAGGAAGAATTCAGGGAAATGTTAAGAATTGAGCTGGCCCTTAAACGGAATTTAGGTTTTGAATTAGGAAAAGAAAAAAAAAAGAGGTGATGGGGGCAGGAGCATGTTGACTTGTTTTCTGAGACTTTTTTTTTTGTGTGTCCCTTGTGAAATACTTTTGTTTTAGTTAACTAAATTTTGAGTTCAATAGATCTGTAGTCACATGTGTGGCTGAAAGAAATGTACTGTCATATTTCCAAAACAGCCAATAGCATTTTCACTTTTTAAAGAATTACATAGTACGAAGAGAAAAGACTAAGGGCTACCTTTTATATTTTTTCTAGGTCCTTCACCAAGACATCTGGTCACTTTTGTGACTATTTGAACAATCTGCTGAACTTTCACTAACCACATTAAGTGCATCAGCCCCAAATCCTCTATAGGGAAGGTAAGTCACCTTTGTAAGTCAAAGATGCTCATAAATTATTATCATTGTAGGCTAATGGTCTGTGAAGATTCAAATCTTTTGAAGAGTTGAATGTATTGTTCTCTGTGTACTATGGTTCAGTTGGGAAATGGCAAGTTGTTTTAAAGCTTCAGTCATTTAGAGGACATCAATTCAGACTCCATCAAAGTACCACTTACGTCTTCTGATGGGATGCTTTGTGGGCATCAATGCAGAACAGCATTACTGCTTTTACAAATATTTTGAATGATGACTATTTCACACTCTGGTCTATTTCCAAGTGTGGGAGGAGGTCAAATTAAATCATATCATTTATAATAATTATGATAAACTACCACTTTTTGCCATCTCCCATTTGACATAGCCCAGTCACTGTGATAAATGCCTCACACACATTAATTTAGCACTCTTCAGACAGTGAGGAAAATGAGAAAACCAAGGTAGAGAAAGCTCAAAAACCAACCCAAAGTAACACAAGTGGTAAGTGGAGATGTCAGAATTCACACCCAGACTGGTTTGACCAAAGCCTGCATTTTTAATCCCTCTTCCATTAATTGGGTATAATAACTTTTCCAAAGTCATATATGGCTGCTTTTTTAGCCACAATGGTTTATTGCAAGTATAGAAGCCAGCTTAAAATAGCTTACTAAAAGAAAAATATGTTGGAAGGATATAAGGATGATACATAGAATTTCAAAAAGTGCTAAAAAAATGATCATAGTTTTTTCAGAGGTCAGGGATTAGAACCAGGATCTGGAATAAAATTGGATCCATTTTTCTTTTCATTTCTTGTATCATGGTAGGAGCAGAAATTTAACCCCTTCTACTTTATAGCTTTGCAAAAATTCTCTGGATAAGCTGCCATTATTTCTTTTGACAGCTGTGATAACTAAGACGTAGAAAGTGAATTAATTTGTTCAATATGGGTGGCTGATTGGTCCCAGAGGCAAGGTTAGAGTCCATCCCTCCAGCCAGGGGTGTCCAAACTGCGGCCCTTGAGCCAACTGAGGCCCGCAATCCGTTTTTAATTGGCCCGCAGCAAATTTCAAAATATATTTAGTTTACTTAAATATATTTAGTTTACTAAAATAAATATATTTAGATTACTTAAATAAACCAGGTGAGGCAATACGTACTTCACCACAAGTGAGTGGCCCGGCTGTTTGTGTATTTTACCGCATATGGCCCTTGGTAAAAAACGTTGAAAAAAGTTTGGACACCCCTGCTCCAGACACTTGTGATAATCTACTTGTGTTTTATCAAGCCCAATTGTATAGTGTTCTTAGACGTATTCAAGCCTTTTTTAAAAAAAAATTTTAGATATATAGCAGGCTAATGGAGATATTAATACTTTTTGAAGAGAAAACCAATATGATATTTGAGATTCTCATATGCCTCAGATTTCTCATGAATATTAATCATATGAAGCGCAGGAACAATCCATACACGGGCAATGAACCTACATCTTAAAGTGTTTGCCACTGTGTTATGGTGGTGAATGACAGGTTACCTTTACTAATATGGAGTTCATGAATTCTTTGTAAAAATAATTATTAAAATGCTTTTCTAACAGATTCTTATTTTGGAATAAGATTTGGTTTGTAGGTGACTCACAGTGGGAAAAGGGCTCTTTTGATAAAAATTATTCAGTATTCTTTCCTTAACCTTACCCTTAAGTAGACATGCTAATAAAATAAAGGTGAAGATATTGATTAATTTCTGTGGTACTTAGACCATTTTTTACCTTTTACTATGTGATTCTAAATAGCTTTCTAAACTAGATGCTTCATCCACAAGGTGGTGCCCTAACATTAGCAACCAATAGGTTGAGCTGTGCTTACAAAAGGAAAAAAAAAAAGGAATTGACTTGACTTTGCAAAAATGTTTTCAAGTAGAAAATTCCAAGTGCCCATGCATAAAAATAATTACTCCTCGGCCTGTGGTTTTGTGCAAAATGTACTTGGGAAAATGTAGTGTTCGACTCAATTTGATTAACTCTCTTTGTCGTAGATTTGTATTTATTTACGTTAATGCTACACTGGAATACTCGGTTCATTAACTTCTAATTTAGCTAAAACAGAGAGGAAAACTGTTTTCCTCGCAAATCACAACAAAATTTCAAATGACATAATAGCTGAATTGTGTGTGATGTACATTTTATTTTATGTCATCAGAGATATACTTAAGAATTGAAGATTTATCATGTTTTTTAAATTACCATAGTGATTTGCATTTGAAATCAGGTAAGTTGTATGTTGTTTTCTGAATTGAACACCATTGTTTTCTGCTTCCAAAACCAACACTTATTCCCAGGATCCTGAGCAATCTCTGGCTTCTTTCCAAATCAATTGCTGACTTTTGAACACATACTGATTTCTTATAACAAATCCTTGGCGGGAAAAGAGGCTGGATAAATTCTATTGCGTTAAGAACATCTGAATTTAAAAAATTGTTTTGGATAAAATTAAGTAGACTAATAATAACTTCTAACTCTGTTTAAACATCAACTTAAAAGAAAGCTAAACTTGTTCTACAAGTGAAAGTAGTACTTCTACTTTTAAAAAGATATTTTCCTTTTTTATGTTATCTCTACTTCTACCAGGCCATGAGTTGTTAAAAAGAGTGGTTTTGAGACCTTTTTTATAGTTTCATCCTGAAAAGAAAGTTCATAAAAAATATCAGAGGGCAGGAAAGAAATATATCAAAGTGAGATATATAGAATTGCTTCATAAGTTATTCTCTGCATTAGTGGTACAGATGTGAATTTTATAGAATTTTGGAAGTAAGTATGGCAATATGTACTTTTGAACCTAGTCCCAGTTTGGGAAACCTATTATGCAGAAATAGAAGTACCAGGCCTTAGGGCATATATACAATGACATTTACTCCAGAATTGTTCATGGAAGCCAAAATAAAAACAAAACAATATTGTAAACAAGATGAATGATCTTTAAAAGATGAATTATTAAGTGCATTATGATGTGTCTACATTATAGCATATTATTCAGCTGCTAAAAGAATGAACTTTAAAGCTACAAAGCTATACAAATTGTATAGAGGAATGTGTAATATGCACTATAGAATGGAAAAATAATGGATTTTATAAAATAATGGACATTATAAAACAGAAAAATAGTATGTATTTATAATACATGTCTATACATGTATATGTTTATATATGTTTGCATATGATGAAATAGTCATGGAAGAATTCTATTAGTTTATGAACATGGGATTCTCTTTGAGGACTCTCAGAGTCAGGTTCCCTGGAAAGCAGGCCCTGTCACAGAGATTAGCATGCAGGAAGTTTATAGGGGAGCAGTCCTTAGGTCAACCATTAAAGGGGAATGAAGGAAAATAGATGAAGCTGAAGGAGTTGCTGAGCTGTGATGCAGTCACAGCAGTGGCTCAGCTGATGCCATTGGAACCCCTGAAGCTGGGGGTTGTTCCTGCACAATCATTGTAAACTGGAGCGAGAGGGCCCTTTTGCCCTCCCCTCGCTGTTTTTCACCTCTCTGCGATCCTATGTACTGACCAGTCATGGGATGTGGACTGTTCCCAGAACGAGGGTGATGTTGTGGCTGCAGCTGTCTTCAGCTGAGGGTAAGCCTTAGAAGGGAGGATTCAGCTGTAAGCCATCAGCGGTCAACATTCCCAGCAGCTGAAGGAATAAGCACTTTAGTCTTGAACGGAGTTAAGGGAATCTTGTTGGCACACCATAACATCCTTTAAAAAACTGGGCAAAGAATGATGTGGTTGAAATGGAGGAGGAGAGAGAAAGGTAGCCATACAGAGAGGAGAGAAATAACCCTTCTAAGAGCATTTAAACAAGTGGTTCATGTACATCGATACTGCAGGTGCTATGAGAATTTTTCATCACAATACTGTAAAAAATTCATGGTTTACCTGGAAAAATCTTCCAAAACCTTTTGACCTAATTTTCTGGGTCATCCTTACTTTTCATTGTATTGGATTTCCTTTGGCAACACTGAAGGGATAACATTCTCAATAAAGAAGGATTGAGAAGTAAGCTTAAAAATTTTGTTTTTAGAAGGAATAAGTGGCTGATGAAGGAGGTTACATCATTCTATACACTTATTGCAGGATTTTGGCTATGATAGTGTATTCTCACTAAGACGCTGTACTTGGAGAAAATTGTTTTGGGCAAATAGATAAGCATGTTGATAATATATTGTGCCTTAGTGCATTGCAGTAAGGATCCAAAGTACTTGCGCTAGACTGTACATATAGCTCTGTAGTTTGATCCATTTATTGAAAAGCTATCATATGCCAGGCAGTTTATTAGGCCCTGGGGATTAGAAAATAAAGACTTAGTGATTCAGAGCCTTGTAGAGCCTTGACGGACAAATAAAGAGGCAACTGCAGAGTGATAAAAGCTGTAATATAGATAGAGTGCTATGGGAGCTCAAACAGAAACTGGAACGTTGTAGGCTTTGGATGTCAAAGTTTCCAGGAAGAGGAAACTTCTGAATTTCAGGGTGGCTATTGGAGCAGGTGAATAATAAGGAAGAAGACCTGAGCATCATCAAGGCACATTCAGGGAGATGTAATTAGTCCAATATGTTGCAGGCAAGACGTCAGCTGTATGGATTGGGAGGCATGAGTATCAGGAGATCATACTGGAGAGAGAATCAAGGACAAGATCACAGTCAGCATTCTGAGAGTAAATAGAATTAATTGAGAAGAGTCTAATAAAGCAGCTCTTTATAAAGATGTGGTGGCAGAATAAGGCAAAGGTTGCACTTTTCCACCCTCGGCCTCCTGGCAGCAAGAGTTAGAGGGGGTTATTAGAACCTGGAGAAAGAGGGGGTAAGTGGAGGGAGCTGCTTTCCACATAGGAGGCACCATCTCTGTGGAAGGGTGCTGCTAATTGGTAGCCATAGCAAAAGGTGCGAGGTGGGAGAAGAAATAAATACCTCGATGAAAGCACAGGGTAGGTGAGCCCTTTAATATGGGACACCTTGAAGAATGGAGAAAGGCAGAGAAGAGTAAAGAGTGGTTCTGGAGGGGCAAACAGAAGATCTCTTCCCGGTGTAAGTAGCAGTTGCAGAACTCTAAGCAGGAGGGAGGGAAGCAAAGCAACAGGAGGGTGCATGTGAATGTAGACACTAAAATAGTGCCAGTGTAGCTAGGATGGAGAGAGTGAAGAGGTGGGACATGGTGTTACATATGTAGCATAGGGCTGACCATACGGGACTTTTGATGCCAAATTAAATAACTTTGTCTTTATGCCAATAGCAATGCAACAACATAGAAGAGTCTGATCATGGGTGAATCACTCTCCTGTTGGAGAGCAGACTGGGGCAGAGGGGATGTGGGAAGACTTAGAAGACCATGACAGTGGTCTGGGAAGGAGATCATAGTCGCTTGTACTAGAGTGGAGATGCAGAAAGTGGATACAATCAACAAATATTTAGGAGGTAAAAAAAATCAACAGACCTTGGTGACAGTTTATACTTGGATGTTGAGGGAAAGGGAATTGTGAAGCATGATTATTAGTTTTCTGGCTACATCCAAAGCACTTTGGGAAAAGATTCCTTTTTCCTTCCCTGACAATCACAATTCTTTGTATTCCCACTAACTCTTTCTTCAAGTCTTCCTTTATTGTAATTACCATTTCTTATCTATGCTTGACCAGTTTCCCTGTACTGCATAATGAACTCATCCTCTTTTCTTCCTTCCTAAATCATTATGCTTCGCTGATATCCACCCAAGAGTTTCCTCCTCTGGGTTTGTTCACACAGCACTTTACTTCTTCCTAACTTCCTTCTCTCCTGGATGCAGTGTGTGTGAAATTAATCATAGATGGAAGCAGCTTGCTACCAACTATGAGTTTGGTGTCATTAAAATTCCTTCAGGTTTTTGACATTGAATTTACCCAGTTATAGTTTCCATTTATTTCTATCTTGTTCTTTTTACCTTTTTCATAAATACCTCTCTGGTTATCAAAGAAACATTTTTGCCCTTTCAAGATTACTAACATGCTGTGTTTAGGTATTTCAAAATGCAGAGTAGTCAGAAATCACATAGTCCATTCTAAAACTGTTAAATAATTCTTCATATTTGGTATTTACCTATAAAGAAAATATTTGAAACAAGTCTATCCAACATTTTTCTGTTTTATTAATGGGTAGGCTCTCCTGACATTATGTCTATAAAGAAGAAAATAAAGAACTTCGATTATTTTGTGTGGATCCTTCTAAATTAGAGGAAAATAATTTTTTACACATGACCATATAAATCCAGTAGTGTGTGTATATATATATATATATATATATATATGTATATATGTATATGTATATATATATATATGTATATATATATATATGTATATATATATATATATATATACATATATATATGTGTATATCTCACAAATGATAATGGAGTATTAACAATCAAGAAATTGAATTCAGGTACTACTGACATTTGTGACATTTTATTGCCAATTAATATGATTGGTAATGCATGTAATAATTGAGAGTGACATCATTGCATTCCATTAATGACTAACTGCATTAATAAATCATTTATGCTTTAAAATTAAGCATGAAGTATACATTCACTGGTTTTATTTGATTTCTCACATGAGGAACTCTGCATGGATTTGATCTTGAATCCTTACCTGGGAAGCAAAATGATATAGTGAAAAATCCCCAGAACTTGAAATTGAAATCTCAGAGTCCAAGTCTGACTTAACCACTGACTACTAGGGTCACTAATGAGTCTCAGTTTTTTCATCAGTGAGATGAAAATAACATCTAAATTATAAGGTTGTTATGAGAAATAAGTTTGTGTATGTAAAGGCACTTTATAAATTGCACAGTACAATGCTAATATTACTTATTGTTATTAAACTTTAAACTGAAGGACTGTCCATAATTCTAGTTTCCATGCATTCAAAATAAATTGATTCCTATATTCCTATCTGCAATAATTCAAAGATGCTTATTTAAATGAAAAAAGTGCCTGACAAAGATCAGAAAAAAAACTTTGGAATGATATTCGTAACAGAAAAATCAGTTTTCTACTTTAGTGAATATACAGATATTTCTGGTTTTGCATGGTACTACAGGGCCATAATTATGACTGCAAGCTGAAACCATGCAAAAGTGATCTTAGCAATTATTGGAAAAAATTACGATTGTTGTGTGACCTTTAATTTTTTTTTTGTCAAAACATTAAATGCACTTTTACTGCTGGTTATAAATGTAATGGAAAATGAAAAAAGTAGTAACACTAATATTTATTTAGTATATTGCAATTTAAAATATTAGAAACATTTATAATTAAAGTGTTTTATTTATTTGAAAAAAAAAATCCAAGCACAGTTTGATCAGTGCTTGAATGTTTCTTATAATATAACTTAGTATATGGAACCAGCATCTTTTTTATGTCTTGACGAATTGTCATGCCCCTTTTAAAACTGGGATTCATTTCCAAATTTGCACTTTCAGTGTTGTGAAATATCTCCAAGAACTAGTTCCCTTAATGTGAAGTTTTCTACTGGTGTCACTTATCTGGGATATCTTCATCATTTTCATCGTAACTGCTCATTTAGGTCAGTAAGTTCTACTAATATCAAATTTCTCTTACAGCAGTATTCTTTTTTACTTCTTTGTTACACTTTCATCTCTTTGGATTATTTAATATTATAAATTGGGTTTAATCACTCAGGAGGGACAAGGAGGCAATATACCTACTAGGTGTGATTAAACAATGGGGTGAATGTTTACATTTAAAAAAGATGTATTACAGTAAAAGACATATCACCATTAATCTCCATCAAACTACTCCCCCTTACTTTGAACACACTTATCCCATCATTCTTGCCACTTTCTGAAGCAGTTCTGGAAGTCCTCCTTCGTGAGTGTCTTCAGTTGTGCTGTTGTGGCTGCGTTGATGCCCTGAATCATTTTGACTTTGCGGAAGAGCCAGAAATCTCACGGTGCCAGATCTGGTGAATAAGGTGGATGAGGACACACTGTCATGTTTTCATTTGACAGAAATTGCCATATACCAGAAGCAATGTGTGACACAGAGCATTATCATGTTGGAGGATGATTTACGGCATACTTTAAAAGTCACCTTCTCTCAACCGAAGCTCACACCCGACTGACTACACCAAACTTGTCACACACTGTTAGTAAGGTTCAACACGCCACTTCTCGTATTGAAGATCCCTGCCTTTCGTTTGGATGGTACTCGGCTGCAGCAGTCACCGTATGTTTTGATCATACCTTGTACGTGCTTCACTATCTGAAGGTAAACTGAATAACAGATACAGTGACCAATCACTGACTAATTTTGAAAGAACTGACGTGATTGGTAAGTGATCGCGATGTGCATCTGCTATTTATATAATAATTTGTGGATTAAAGAGCTGGCAGCAAAGTTTGTTCTTTATGTAATTTATCCACAGTAAGTATACCATGGTAACTGAAACTTGAACAAT
Organism: Rhinolophus hipposideros; assembly: GCF_964194185.1. Classification (NCBI taxonomy): domain Eukaryota; kingdom Metazoa; phylum Chordata; class Mammalia; order Chiroptera; family Rhinolophidae; genus Rhinolophus; species Rhinolophus hipposideros. The sequence continues at coordinate 16,777,867 of NC_138053.1, forward strand.
GCTGTTGTGTGAGGGACCATTGTTCTTTAACTAAACAAGTAACTGAAACTCATGCAAATTGGAACAATGTCAAGCGGAGACTGCCTGTATGTTTAATCAATGCCTAAGGAGAGAGTAAAACAAATAGTTACGGGAAATACCTTAACTGATCCAAAGAAGAGAAATATGTGTCCTCCTCCAACTTTGTATTTGGATTACTTCTTAATGTGGGAACATGTTATAGACAAATGCAGCATATGGGCACTAAAGTGAGTAAAATTTATAGCAGCTGCTATTTATTTGCTATATTTAAATTTTATGGTTTTTAAACAGGTAATGATTTCAAGTGGTTAACATTTCACAAGCGAGGAAAGGATATATAATGAAAAAAGTCTTACTAATGCCCTTTTCCCAAATACAGGTTCTTTTTTCATTGAGGGCAACTGACATTAGCCTTCCAGAGATAGTCTTTGCATATGTAAGCAGACATATTCACAAACACACTCACATAATTTTCTCCCCTTTCAAAACACAAGTTATAGGTAGTTGATATTTGTTATGTAATAGAAAATGTGCCAAAATTTATGAGCTTTATCTTGTTTAATCCCCCAATGAACTTTGAGGTAGGCTATTACTACAACAGAGGAAAATCAGTCTCTGATCATTGAACTTTTCCCCGAATCATGCGGTTGGTATGTGGTGGAATAGTTATTCTCACCTAAGTATTGTGAATTCTCAATTGCAGGCTCTTAACGAGCAGACCACACTGTGTAGCATTTATGTATAGGTCATGCAATAACATTTTAGTAGTCTAACAGCCTTTTATGTTACTGGGAATTCTTTTTGATCATTCAGCCTGTAAAAATATGATGCTCAGGGGGTTTGTGAGAGACTAAGGTATGTCCAAAAACATTAGGAATCTCTCTCTGAAAATCGGTTGGTCACCATCTGCACTGGGAAATTGGCCAGATTGCTTGGAAGAAGCCCAACTCTGAGTGCATGTCTTTAGTCTGTTCTCAGGGACTGTCTGGCAGTCCCTCTTGTTGGGCATTAGAATTCCATCTGACACTCAGCGTGTGTGTGTGTGTGTGTGTGTGTGTGTGTGTGTATGCACGCACACACACACACATCATGTTTTGTCCATTTTTTTCATTCAAAACAGATATACCTTTTTAATTTGTGAATAGATATACCTATTGCCTTAATCTTTCTCAATAGAAATATGAAGCTTAGGAAATTTAATAACATATGCCAAAGCCTGTGTACCTTTCTGATTTCATAAACTGAGCGCTGTTTGACAGTTTATGTTTAACAGGCTCTTGTGAGCAGAGATGCTACCCTTGTCAGTCCTGGTTAGTTAGCCATCGTGCATGTTTTCTAGTTGTCTGCTTCTAGAAGGAGTTTACAAAGTGCGTTTCCTGTGTTGCTCCCCTTTCTCCACTACACATCTCTCTCACCTTTTTTTGTTACAATAGAGATGATGATGTTTTCTCTGCTGCATTTTATCGGAGAGCGGAAAGCTTGAAGATGAATTTGAAATTTTAAAAAAGTCAAGTGAACTTTCTTGCTTTGAGTAAGAAATCTGCACCTCTCCGCATCCCAGTCTCTTGGTCCTGGGATATCTTGGCATGCAGATTAAGTGCTTCTCTGAGGAAGCTTCACCCTTTTAAATAAACTGCTGGAAACCTGATTAACAATTGAATGCGGAGGATAATGATTTTCAAGCGCTGCTAGTGGGGAAAGAAATACATTCTGTTTTCCTGCAAGTGTGAAAGCCATGGAGCTCGCCAGCTCTGGGTGTTTGTGTTCAAGAGTAATACAACATATCACAATATATCTAGGGGTTTGGACTTATTTCTTTCTGTATACTGGCTTTTTGTTTAGAAATCTAGCCTCCACTTGGCTCAATTCACTTTTTAATTTGTGAAAGAGCCAGTCTTTTTTTAAAATATTAGACAGAGTAAAGATTATATCCCATCTATAAAATAATGTATATTTACTATTTTGTAATAATATCTGATAAATGAACTAAAGTAAAATGTGATATTTCTACATAGAGGTAGCCCTATCTGGGCAGATGGTTTCATATGCTACTTCATTCAGAAGTGTGAGCTCAAGCAGTGTAAACACCCTCAATTTGTCTTCCTCTCATCTTAAAGTCCATGTCACAGCTCTCCTTTTTGACTCATGCTGGTTTGGAGGACACATCCTTCCAGGTTGTGCTTATGCTTCACGCTCCCCTGGAACATCTTTCTATCATTTCTCAAGTCACTCCTTTTTTATGGCTTCTTTCCTCAACCTACAACGTTCACAGACATCTTGTACTGTCTTGCACCTTCAATTACTTACAAAAGAAAACCTTTTCAAAATAGAATTCTGTATTCTCCACCTCATTTAGCTTAACCCTATGAATTTGGCCTTCTATCTCCATCACTCACTCCTAAAACTACTATTCTGAAAAAAACCAATGACTTCTAATGCCAACTCTTCTAATGTCCTTTCAATGGTAACCTCATTAAATTTCTGTCGCATTTGATGGAAATTCTCTCCTCTCATGGCTTCCAGGACTAGCGTTGTTTTATTTGTTTTGCATTTTTTAAGTTTCTTTTCTGTATCCTGTCAAGGGTTTTTTTTTATCTAATCTTCCCTAAATATAGAGCTCCTTCAATTTTCCAAGTTTTTATGTTTGGACCCCTCTCTCTTTCTTCTCTCCATTTATCAATTCAGCCTCTTCAGTTTTACTTACTATATGGATAACTTCCAGATTCACTTATCTGATACTGATTTTTTGAAAAATGCAGACTGGCACTTTCAGTTGGCTTCTGGACATCTTCACTCACTCACTCACCTCGTTCACGTGCATTCATTGAGAACCCACTAAAAGATAAGAACTG